>NC_134534.1:84547777-84851666 GCF_050624435.1 Tenrec ecaudatus
TAGCTCTCATTTGCATTGTTGCCTTTGCCTCTTAGGTAGGGCCACCCAATTTAGCAAATAAAAATACCACGCGCCCAGGTCAATTTGAATTTCAGATCAACGCTGAGTTATTTTTTGTTTATGGTGGTGGCGGTGTGCCGTCGAGTTAATTCTGAATTCGAGTAACCATAAGAGGACAGAGTAGAACTGCCCCCAGGGGGTTCTGATGCTGTCATCTTTACAGAGACATGCTGTCACACCTCTCTCCTGCACAGCAGCTGGTGGGCCTGAACTGCTGACCTATCAATTAGCAGCTGAGTCTTTTAACCGCTGCACCACCAAGGCTCCTCCTGTGTTCCCAGGGCTCCCTATTTATTGTGGACACACACACACACATAGTCCTTGAGTTTTTATTTATGAGGTATTTGCGTGGAAACTAGTCACACGACCAGCTGTTGTTGGTTTTCCAGTTGTGTTTTTGCATTGTACATTTCACGTTCATCGTATGTGCTGGGACAGGGTTCTAGCCCACAGTGTGCAGGTGTGATTCTCCAGTGTTCAATCACAGGTGTTCAATGTGGTGATTTATAGAGATAATAATGATGAAAGGCAATCATGAAAATTTTTAAATGATGCATTTGACTAACATCAGAATCGGCTGATGCCAGAGTCACTGGATGCAGACCCCACTGTAAGCGGAGGACTACTTCTGTATCTGGTTCAAAATGGTTGCCTTTTCTGCATTTTCTGCAGCTGTCAATGAGTGACATTAGTTGTGTTCATTACCATGTACGACCTTCACCATTATCCATTTCCAAACTTTTCTGTCACCCTAAGTGGGGATGTTTAGCCTAAGTGTGCCCGTGTGGCATCCAGGCAGTGCTCTTCCAAATGGGCCCCTCCTCCCTGTCTAGCCCCCTCTCTTCAGCTTGCCCGATCCATGGTTCTGGGCACATCTGGAGAACCGCCACTCTGCATGAGTTGTCAGTGCATTCTTAGTGCATTTGTCAAACCTCCTTGACGGATCGGGGGTGAAGTTCCTCAGCATCTTGCCTTCCTCAGTCTTCAACCCTTCTCTTCTGCCCCAGGACCTCTCTCAAGTTCCACTTGGGATCTCCCCACTCCATTCTGAGCCAAGCCCCATTCTTATTCAAAAGCACCTTCCCTGACCACCTACCTACTATAATACCACCCTGAGCCCACTTTGCCCACTCATTCAGTATATCTGGGCCCCTTGTCACCTTCTCCCAAAGCATGTACCATAGCTTGGGTGTCTTCATAAGCCCTGGTTTGCCTTTGTGCCTCCAGCACCTTGTATCTAGCAACTGCCCATTCAATCCTGGCTGAATGACTTCACTGACCATGAAAGTGGGACTGCTCCGATTCTGCTTCAAGTAATAAATTCCTTATTCTCTCCTGTATGCCGTCCCACATGAGTAACCCGAATATCATGTGTTGTTTAAATATTTTCTGCTTCGCTGTTCGGGTGGATTTAGCCACACATATCGTCTTTCCCTTTCCCGGTTGGCTTATTTCCTGCAAGACAAGTTCTGTACTGGATGAAAGAAATTGAGAAGAGATGAAATAGGTAGAACCGAAATACTCGGATGTTTGTTAAGAGGCAAAGAAAGAAAGAAAAAGAGGCAAACAACTGCTTTGTTTTTCCTTGCCTGCAGAATAAATAAATCTGGAAATATAAGATTACAAAGGAAATATTCCATATTCTGCCCTGACACCAGTGGTGGATGACATTTAGCTTCATTTGGAGAAAAGGTTACCCACGTTTCCCTCCTAGCATCAGTCAGAGCCCCTTTAAGGGGTGGCCTTTAAGGGGTGTTAGCCACGGCAGCATGTCCACCTGCTCTCCCTTCATGCTTCAAATGTAATTACTTAGGCAGTTACATTGTAGAACCTGCTACGTGCGCATTTATTGATTAAGATCCTGTTTTTCTTAATAGTTTCCCTTAAAAACAATTGTTTGTTTCAACTGAGGTCTTCTTATAGGAGAGTGATAGTCTCAATTCCCTTTACCGGTTCTCGAGCATCTCACCCCCTCCCCGCCTCTGCTTCAGCTGTACCCCTCTTCCTGGCTCCTGTCGCTGTCCTCAGTGACCTGCACAGTGACTTTCATACCAGGATTTTCTGCTTCCTGATGCCTCCCCTCGAGGCTCTTCCCCTCCTGCTCCTCCCGAGCACACCATCTATGTGGATCCACTCGCCACACCGAATCCTCGCTGATTGACGCTTGGCTCTACGGTTTTGCTACTGAGCTACACAACGAGGGTGACTGGAACTGAGGTGGTGTGCTGGCTTTCCCCAGGCCTACCTCAAGACCACTACACGCAGCTTTTACTTAGCCAGCTGTTCTCACAATCACCTCGACAGTCATTTTTCTCCTCCATTCTCAAACCAGGAGCCCTGGTGATACAGGGGTGACGGGTTGGGCAGCTAAACGCAAGATCAGCAGTTAGGAATCGAGAGGTGAGGCTTTCCGTTTTCGTGAAGAGCTCCCATCTCAAAACCGCACAGAGGCAGTTAGTTCTACTTTGTCACTGCGAGTCAGAATTGGCTCGATGGCGGGGAGTTGAGTTTGGGGTTTGGGTTCTCTAACCTTCACTTCTTCCACTTCACCTTCTTCTCCCATATCTGTGTCCTTTGCTGATAAGCGAGTAGCCACCAATAGAACTCTCCATACTCTCCTTCCAACCCCTGCGTTATGCCCAGGCCCTGCTCCCTCTGCCCATGCATTTTAAACCATGGTCTAGACATTCCATGTTCGTGTTTCCCTCCTCACTACGGTATCATACCCATTAGAATGATAAAAAAATACTCTCTTTCCACACATTCCCCCAGCTACCATATACAAATGGCCACCATGCCTGTTTTGCTTCATGGACATTCATGGTGTCGCAGAGTAGAATTGTGCTCCATAGAGCTTCCAAAGGCTCATTTTTCTAGATGTGATCACCAGGCAGTTCTGGGTCAACCCGAACCATTAACCATCGGGTCTACATCTGCCATTTCTCCCTCTGTCTCACACCAAAGGCCTTCGAAGGACGATGTGTCATTTTTAAATTTCTCATTTCCTGCACTTTCTGTAACCTGCTACCCCTCAACCAAAATCGGTATTGGCACCTCGCTCTTGCCTGTAGGAGGCTCACTTAAAAGAGCATTATCTCGCCCTCCTCGTCCTTGTCCTGCCGAAGCCTTTGCTGCAGTCGGTCTCTCCCTTTCCTGGTCACTCGTCTTCGCTTGGTTCTGGGACATCAATCTCTTGGGTTTCTCCCCACCTCACTAGCCATTTCCTCCCCATCTCTCCCACTTTTCAACTTTGGGATGTAGGGCTCAATCCTCAGACGTCCTCTCTTTCTAGACTCATCCCTAAATGAACGTGTGTAGACCATTCGCTTAGTTTCCTGCGGCTGATATAACAAATTACCATCAGTTTAGTGGCTTTGAACAAAGGTCAATGATTCTCTTATAGTTCTGGACGGCAGAAATTGGAGGGAAAGAGGTCAGTCAGCAGGGCCACACTTCCTTTGAAGGCTCTAGGACAGAGATTCCCAAACCTATTTGGCTGACTACCCCTTTTTTAAAAGTTATTCAATGTCCCCCTGGCAATTAAAAACATTTGTACTGTAGCCCGTCATCCAGGAGAAAGTGTACGTATCTGGTTTTGTTGCTCCCCGTCTGCCCATCATTCCCCAGGAGGCGGCATCACTCCTTGTGGAAAAGGCTGCTCCAGGAGCAGACCGTTCTTTCAGATTCCAGCTCGCAGTGGCCTTGGCTTCGCGTGGCCTTCCTCCATGTGCAGCTGCATCACTGCGATCCCTGCTCTGTCTTCACCAGATCTCCTCTCCCCGCACACATCTCCCTCTCCTTTCTCTCTACGGACTTCAGTCGTTAGCTTTAGGGCCCTCCTTAAATCCAGGATGATCTTGGGATCACTAGCTAATTAAATCTGTAAAACTGATTTCCAAATAAAGGAACATTCTGAGGTTCCAGGTAGACATACATTTGGCAGGAGTGCATCTGGATGGGGGCAGTCAGAGGGACATTACCCAACCTACTCTAAGTCTCTGTACTCTGTCTTCTCCAAAGTTCCGTGTTTCTAGCTCCAGCTCCTGCGTGAGCTCTCTGCTTACACCTCTCTGTGGCTGTGGGTGTGGGTATAAGACACATGTGAGTCATAGTCGTGTACCCGCTTCTCCCCTTCCTCTGAGGGCAAATCCCCTCTCCTCGCTCACAGACCCCAAGCTTGCAAGCTTTCCGTCGGTCCTGACTCCTTTTCTCTGAAATTGCACGTATTATCCATCAGTCTGTCCAGCAATTCCACCCTCAAAGTGGACGCACCCTCCCCACACACACTTCTGCCACTCTAACTCGAGCCGAGCCCTTTTTGTCAGCGAATTGCTGCTGCGGACTTCTAATTAATTCGCAGTTCACTTTGAGCTTGCACTCAGGTCCGTTTTAGCCCAGCAGCCAGAATGACACTTTAAAAAATAATTTGTTTTTTATTATGGTAAAGAAATATATGTGTGCACATATATATATGCACATACATATAAAACAGCATTTGTCAGTTTAACATTTTCCACATGGATAATTTGGTAATGCCAATTATATTAATTATGCTGTGCAGCCACTGCCAGTACTCATTGCCAAATTTTTCTTATATTTAAATCATTTTATTGGGGGCTCATACAACACTTATCACAATCCATACATACATCCATTGTGTTAAGCACATTTTTACATTTGTTGCCCTCATCATTCTCAAAATACTTGCTTTCTGGTTGAGCTCTTGGTATCAGCTCCTCATTTTTTCCCTCCCTGCCCACTCCCTCCTCCCTCATGAACCCTTGATAATTTATCAATTATTATTATTTTGTCATGTCTTACACTGTCCAATGTCTCCCTTCACCGACTTTTTTGTTCTCCACCCCCCTGGGAGGGGTTTATATGTAGATCATTGTGGTCGGTTCCCCCTTTCTTCCCCCACCTTCCCCCCACCCTCCTGGTATGGCTACTCTCAATATTGGTCCTGAGGGGTCTTTCGTCCTGGATTTGTAAAGTAGAATTGGGGTCATGATAGTGAGGGGAGAGAAGCATTTAAGAACTAGAGGAACATTATATGTTTCATTGGTGCTATATTGCACAGATGGGCTTTGGGTCTCCACTCGCACGCCCCCTCATTCACAATTGATACAATTTTTTGTTCTGGATCTTTGATGTCTGATACCTGATCCTATCAACACCTCATGATCACACAGGCTGATGTGCTTCTTCCATGTGGGCTTTGTTGCTTCTCAGCTAGATGGCTGCTTGTTTATCTTCAAGCCTTTAAGACTCCAGATACTATATCTTGTGATAGCCAGGCACCATCAGCTTCCTTCACCACATTTGCTTGTCTTCAGTGATCATGTTGGAAAAGTGAGCATCATGGAATGCTAGGTTAATAGAACAAAGTTTTCTTGTGTTTAAGGAGTACTTGAGTAGAGGCCTAATGTCCATCTGCTATCTTAATACTGAACCTATAAATATATGTATACATAGACCCATTCCCCCATCATCATATATAAATATATTTACATATGTACATGCCTGTATTTAGGCCTCTATAAATGCTCCTTGCCTCCTAGTTCTTTCCTCTATTTCCTTTTACTTTCCTCTTGTCCCACTATCATGTTCAGCCTTCATTTGGGTTTCATTAATTCCTCTCGGTTACATTGCCCTTGATCAAGCCCTACCAGGCCTCCTACACCCTCCTCGGCATTGATTTTAGATCAGTTGTTCTCTTCTCCGTGGGTTTAACACCCACTTCCTTTCTCCCCTGTCCCCTTCTTCCATACCCCCCCCAACCATAGGTCCCATTGTTTTCTCCTCCAGATTGTTTATCCCACCTATCTTATCTAGATAGACCGACAGAGATAGTAATAACATGCACAAAAAATAAGACAGAGCAAAACAAAACAACAACAAGAAGAAAAGCCTATAAATAGTTCAAGGTCTGTTTGTTGACATTGCTTTCCGGTCGAGTCTGATGGGGTGGGTGCCATGTCCTGGCCCCACAGTCTATTTTTGGTATTCCCTGGGGACTTCATTTCTCTGTTCCCCTTGCTGTTCTGTTGCACACCCTTAATGTTTCGCCTCGGTGTGGTGGGGTCATATCAGGCACAATTCTCGCACTGTGTCTCCAGTGTTGTCTCCTGTAGTGCTATGGGTCAGCGAGGGATGTTGTGTGTCATGGTGGGGCCAGCCTCATTGCCAAATTTTTCATCAACATAAACAGAAAATGCTCTCTAAACAGTAACTTATTTTTGAAGTTGGGATTTGATACATATATCACATTCCAAATATCAATCCTGTCAATGATTATAATGTACAATTGCTATCGCAATCAGTTTCCAAACATTCTTTTTCTACATGGACTCCTTGACATCGTCAGCACCTCCACCAATATACCCCTCTCTGCCCGAACTGCATATTTTACTTGCTGCCCCTCTAGGTTCATCGATCCTGGGTTTCATATACTGGAAAAAAGCATATAACACACCTTTCAAGAGGGTGACGCTCATTGACGTAACACCTCTGAAATACGCTTAAATATGAACCAACAAAAACCAAAGAAAACAATACAAATCGAAAATACAATTTTGGAAAGCAGATCAGGTCCATCCCGCATCATGGGTGGGGTGGGGGTGGGGGCAGGGAGGAGCTTTAACTGTTCAGGGCAAGTTTATGCCTTTGCTCTACTATACTCCTCTCTCCCAAGCACTCTGTTTGGTGACCACGTGCCTCCCGTCGCTCGGTTTTAGACAGGAGCAGCTTAGATAGGGACTTCTTTCCTAAGTAATTTCACAAATGAACCCTGGTCTCCCACAGAGCAGGGCTCTTTCCCCCCACTCTCTGTCTTCTACCTCGGGTAACGGTAATGTTGGTCTCTGTTTAGTTTTCCAGTCTAGAGCTTTCAGTGAGTGGGATCATTCACTATTTGTCATTTTGTGATCAACGCATTTCAGTCAGCATAATGTTTTCAAGGTTCATCCTTGTCATGGCATGTGTCAGAACTTTGTTTCCAGAATAATACTTTTAAAACATCAGCCCCGGGAGGGGGCAAAATGAGGAGCTGATGTCAGGGGCTTACACGGAGAGCAAATGTTTTGAGAATGATGAGGGTAACGAATGTACAAATGTGCTTTATACAATGGATGGATGGATGGATTGTGATAAAAGTTGTATGAGCCCCCAATAAAATCATTTTTAACAACCCATCAGCCCCCTCTTGTTCCAATTCCTTACCCCCCCCCCCTCCAGCACTCTTCCATCTCGCTCAGGACTAAAGCTGAAGCCAGCACTGCTGCCGCTTCCCTTCCATTGTAGTCATGTCCTGTAGTACTGTTCAGAACTGACTTTGCCATCTTTTAATTCTCCGTGTGTGTTGCAGCGTGTCCCATTCTGGTATCACCATGAGACCCACTTTGGGCTCTTGTTCAAAAGCTCTCTAGTTTTTAAGATCCCACATTTGGTCTTGAGAATTTAAGGCACTGAACCCAGGACCAGTTTCCAGGTGGCTCTTGGGCTTGGCTGAATGTGCCAGTGAGAATCGCTGAGCCGAGTAACACTTTCCCCAGGTTATACGCACTAAGAAGGCTTTTCCTCTTCCTCGGTATAAAACGGTCACCGCTAGGAAGGAGTTAGACTGCTCTCCCTGCTCAAGTTAATGGAGTCCAGTAACTGCTTCCCTAAATCATAGAAACGAACGGATAACATTGGATGAGCAAAGTGCCTGGCTGCCTCTTCCTCCAAGTCCAACCATCCAAAGTCCTGCTCCCACTTCTGCCTTCTCAGGATGAAGAAGACGCGTGAGCAGCCCCAGAGAGCAAACTTTCACAGGCTCCTTTCAGACGCACACATTTTTTTGAAAGCTCGTTTCAAAGGGTCTGAAATATAAGTAAAGATTATAGCACAGCGGTTTCAGGTAGACTTGGAATTCAGTAGGTCCTGTTACAGACTTCCTTTGCATGTGCAGAACTAATACTAAGTTGGGGGTTCTTTACAGGGCTAGGTTCTGCCTTTATACCTGAATTTCCCTCAGCTCAACAAAATCCAGCTCCTGTAAGATATTTTGTATATTTTATAATATAAGGCAGGCGCCTATTCTGTATTTCCTGTGCTTCTTAGCTATCTAGCATGCCATATGTTTATGTGCTGATTTATGATTTTCTATCTTGTTCCTTAGATTGTAAATTCTTCTGGGAAAAACCAAAAAACTCAACCAAACTCCCTTCTATCTAGAAAGCCTAAACAGAAAGCCTCGTCTTTCTCCCACGGATTTTTAAGGTCTTGAACTAAGAGGCATATTTAATTACTTCTTCTGTTGCAAGGGGTTTAGAACATCAGATTTGTATACCTGCAGGCATAATAATGTGATGCTGATTGAGGAGAATTTCCTCACAGAATTTAAAGCCTAAAGTTTACATCATTTTCTCAAATCCTCTAAGATATGCCCCAGCCCCACACTCAGGATTCACAGGGGAGAGACACGGGGACTGGTTGGCTTCTAATTATCAGGGTAAAGGCGTCCTTCTCCCAAAGCTGTAGGAGCCGCAGAAGTTCCAGCATAGGCACCGAGATCTCGGTTGTATGAGGAATTCTGTCCATCTGTCCGAAGAGCCCTTGGCCCCCCCCGTAACCCAGACTCTCTTTCCTGCCTCCCCACAAGGCCCAATCTCCCTGGTTTGGACTTTTAAAAAAATTCATTTTATTAGGGGCTCATACACTCTTATCACAATCTATACATACATCAAATGTGTAAAACACATTTTTACATTCATTGCCCTCATCATTCTCAAAACATTTGCTCTCCACCCAAGCCCCTGGCATCAGGTCTTCATTTTTTCCCCTCCCTCCCCCTTCACCCCTCCCTCATGAACCCTTGATAATTTATAAATTATTATTTTGTCATATCTTGCTCTGTCCCACATCTCCCTTCACCCACTTTTCTGTTCTCCCTCCCCCAGAGAGGAGATCACATGTAGATCCTTGAAATCTGTTCCCCCTTTCCAGCCCACGTTCTCTATGCCCTCTCAGTATCGCCACTCACACCACTGGTCCTGAGGGGATCATCTGCCCTGGATTCCCTGTGTTTCCAGTTCCTATCTGTACCAGTGTACATCCTCTGGTCTAGCCAGACTTGCAAGGTAGGATTTGGATCGTGACAGTGGGTGGCGGGGTGGAGGGGTGGGGGAGGAAGCATTTAGGAACTAGAGGAAAGTTGTATTTTACACCGTTGCTACATCACACTCTGACTGGCTCCTCTCCTCCCCAAGACCTTTCTGTAAGGGGATCTCCAGTGGCCTACAAATGGGCTTTGGGTCTCCACTCCACACTCCCCCCCTCATTCACTATGGTAAGATTTTTTTTGTTCTGATGATGCCTGATCCCTTTGACACCTTGTGATCGCACAGGCTGGTGTGCTTCTTCCATGTGGACTTTGTTGCTTCTGAGCTAGATGGCTGCTTGTTTACCTTCAAGCCTTTAAGACCCCAGACGCTATCTCTTTTGATAGCCGGCACCATCAGTTTTCTTCACATTTGGTTGTTCACCCTCCTTGTCTTCAGCAGTTGTGTCAGGAAGGTGAGCATCATAGAATGCCAATTTAATAGAAGAAAATGCATTGAGTGAGTACTTGAGTGGAGGCCCAATTTCCATCTGCTACCTTAATACAAAACCTATAAATAAATGCACATAGATCAATTCCCCCATCCTCATATATAAATTTTCATATGTACATGTCTTTTTCTAGACCTCTATAAATGCCCTTTGCCTCCCAGCTCTTTCCTCTATTTCCTTTGACTTCCGTCTGGTTCCACTATCATGCCCAGTCCCCACCAGGGTTTCAGCAATTCCTCTTAGTTACATTACTCTTGATCATGCCCAACCAGGCCTCCCACACCCTCCTCACCACCGATTTGAATCACTTATCATTCTCTTGTCCCTGGGTTTATTAACACCACTTCCTTCCCCCCACCCCCACCTCCCCCTCTCCCATTTCCCGGGCAGAACTGTCAGTCCTGTTGTTTTCTCCTCCAATTGTTCATTCAGCCTATCTTATTTAGATAGACCTGCAAAGATAATAACATGCACAAAAACAAGAGAGCAAAACCAAGCAACAATATACAACCAAACAATGACCAAAAATACAAAACACAACAAGAAAGAAAAGCTTGTAGTTAGTTCCAGGATTGTTTGTTGGCCTTTAGGAGTGATTTCCAGGTCAGTCTGTTGGGGGACCTCGCCGCTCCATTCCCTTGCTGTTCTGTTGTACCCCCTTAATGTTTTGCCTCTGGTGTGGCGGGATTAGATGGGGTTCAATTCCCACACTGTGTCTCCGGTGTTGTCCCCTACGGGTCAGTGAGGGATGTCATGTCTCATAGTGGGCCCGGCCATGCGGTCCTCACTGTGGACTGGCTGATCTAATAGGGAACATCATCCTCAAAGCCTGGTGGGCCAGGATGTGCTCCACTCTCTCCTCCTCCCCCTTCATCTGCTCCCGTATGCTCCGATCAGATATGTCCCTCTCCCGAAGCTGCAGATTCAGTGCCATCCTTTGAAATAAGTTCTTCTGAGGGGAGGGGCAGGTGTCCACATAGTAGTTGGGGTTGGGGCCAGCCCCGGTTTGGACTTTTTAAGAGGCACGTCATACATAGTCTCTTCTCTTAAGCTGCACTGTCACTGTCATTCCTCCTCAAGCATTATGAGGCCAACAACCTGCTTTTGAGGTTGGTCTCAGGCCACATGTTGAGACCAAGATTTTTTTCAAATCTTTCTAGAACTTAACATAAATTAATTGAAATGGCGTACTTCTCAGACTCCAAGGTGCATTGAAATCACCTGGAGATCTAGATTAAAATGAATATTCTGATCGAATGGATCAGGGCCAGGGTCCACAATGACACCAAATAGCCCCCTAGATGATCCCAAAGCTGCTCCTCCTCCAGCGACCACTCTTACTGTCCTAAAGGCCCACCATGCATTGTGCCTGCTGCGTTCTGGCCGACGCCTGCAGATGCAGCTTTGATTGGTTCCAGCTTACTTTTTAAAATTTAATTCCTCCCTCCCCACTTCCCCATATATATCTGAAATGAACTCATTTCTTCTTTTAGGGATAAATAAATTTAAATAAAGGGCAATGAATTTGTTCTCCTTAGGGGCGCAATCACGAAGGAGAACAAAGGTCGAGAAACACTGTTCTCGTTCTACTTTTGTTCAGAGTTTGTCTCACCCTTTCTGAGGGGTGAAAATTTTTACTTAACGATGAATTCTGTAGGTAAACTTCAAAAATATTTTTCTCTTTTCTCAGTAAAAAAAAAAAAGATGAAAATGATGGTTCGGTGGTGGAATTCTTTACCTTCCATGAGAGAAACAAAGTAAATTTGATTCTTGGCTGCCAACCTACCTTGTGCATGCCTACCCTCCATCAGTCTGTGGAGGTTTGAGTGTTGTTATGAGGCTACTCAGGCTTTAGTGGAGCTTCCAGACTAAGGTAAACTAGGAAGAAAGGCCTGGCAGTCTACTTCAGAAAAATCAGTTAATGAAAACCTTATGATCACACGAGTATGAGTCCCTTGTGCATGGTGTTACAACTTGACAGCTAACATCAACAAGTAAAGATGTCTTCTCTTGTTGCAAACTAGGAGTCCCATGAAACAAAGTGTATGTAAATTGTTGTATGTCAAGCTGATGATTTCTGTGAACCTTCACTTAATTTACAATAAAAAGTTAAAAAAAAAAAAAGACACCTTTGAGTTCCAGAAGCACCGTCCTTTAGTAAATGGTTCTCCCAGATGTGCTTTTGTGGAGTGAAGCCTCTACGTCAAGCGGATGCTTTCCTTGCCTGACTTGCCTTGCTCCGGTGGAACTCCCTCACGGCGGGTCTTCCAACTAATGGACAAGAGACGTAGGAGATGGGACAGCCGAGGTTGGTCCGATAGATGTAGGTCACAGCTCCTCCAATGGCTTCGCTAAATACCCCTTGGGGGGGAGGAGAGTAGTACATGGAAGAAAGTTGATCTTTCATCCCAATGCCAAAAGTCTCCGATTTCTTCATGCTGTGGTAGAATAGAGCAGGGTTTATAATAGCCAAAATAAAAACTACAACCAAAAATATATGTTTTTAAAAGGAATCAAGAATGAATTATATATGTATAGATGCATAGCCCAGGGAAATAATAAAAAGAATGAACTATTTTTTTATATAAGAGGAGAGTTGTGATCTTTTATGACCTTAAAAGTACATTTTTTTTCTGACAGCTCTTCATTTGCGCCCTTACCTGTTATTTTTTTTTTCAACTTGGCTAATCCCATTGTTTCACATCTCAGTCTTGTTTAATACAATTGTTCTTGCTTGGAATCTGAGCTCCTTAAAGCTTGCTGACTGACATGGACAAGAAAGCCAAGGTAAACTAAGCCTCCTGTAAATATGGTGTTATCTCAGTGAATTGTTTCAAAACTGATCAGGCTTATGTAAATACAGAACTGGAATATCGTGATAAAAGCCTTCAATTCTCAGGAAACGTTTTATTGTCAGCAGATTATCACAATCGGTTGTGAAGAATGAGAACGATATGGTTTCTCTCTCGGTCCCATGTCCTTGTAGCTGCCAGTGCAAGTGCTCCCCTGTGTGAGTCCGAAATGTAGCCCAGGAGAGGGTCCGGCAGGTCCTCGTGGACTCGGAGAACACCCATGGCTGTGTCGTTGTAGGCCTTAGTTGGGATTTCAGCCAACTTTGTTTGTGTTCTTGCCCCCTCACATGTCTAACAGAATTTATGCCTGTGATTGCCCTGGGTTGCATGAATGGTTAAGGTACTGGGTGCTAACTGAAAGGCTGTCAGTTCAAGTCTACCCTGAGGCATTTGAGATGAAATGCCCATCTATGTACTTATGAAAAACAATCATCCATTGAAAGCTCTGTAGTGCTCCGTTCTACTCTGACACACATAGGGTTGCCCTGTGTTGTAATCAACACAATAGCAACTGGTTAGTGTATATCTGGACCCACAAATTGGAAATGGTGGAACTTGAAGTAGCAAAGAAAGGAGTCTGGAGGCAGTGCCAACATCCCTGCTCTTTGGGTGCCAGCTCCTGTTGACAGCGTTGTTCCATATGAGCAGGCCTTGTTACTCCACCCCCAGAGCCCCAAACTTGAAGCTCCATTTTATGATCATTTTCCATCTTTCCATTCTTTTATATATATCGAGCCAGATCTTCACACTCAGTGTCTCCCTGTGTCACTGACTCTTTCTCGTGGATACTGTTGAATTTGATGTGATAGCAGAGCACAGGCAACCTAAGAGAAGACCCATCCCTGCCTCTCAGCACCTGCCAAACTTGCCCATGTCTGTCTTCTCCCCACTGTAACACGTGCTCGACCCTGACCTTCTCTGATCACTTAGTACTGCCTTGGCCATGCCACCAGCTAGTGAGAGCCCAGCTATTGTCCCCTAGAGGAAGCCATTCCCTTCAGAGGCACATTGACCTGACATAAAATCTCAGCACCACCCACCGTTATTGACTCGTTCTAGAGGCTGCTTCATACTTGTTCCAGAGTCGGATAAGGCTTGCCTGTCTCTTGGGCATGCTCACTCAGCGGTCATCAGTCAGACTTTCCAGATCAGCCGGGACCTTGTTCTGCCGTCCTTGTCTGGTTTACACGCTGTTCAGCACCTGGCTCACTTTTGAAATTCCTTGGAGGACAAGGTCCCTTGTTCTGAGTCTTGTGTCTAATTAGCTTCATTCCTGTGCTAAGTGCCTGGACAGGACAGCCTTCCTTGATGGCCCTGTCAAATGAAATGCTGAGACTGACATAGCACACCTGGGCGAGCAGGCACAACGAACAGCCATAAGAATAGTGTGTGCCAGGTTAATGCGGCTGGGTATGAGCAGCAGCGTTCCGTCCTTGCCACACCAAATAGAAAGCCCAAGCTAAAGAACATACTCTGAGAAGAGGTGGGGTCACAGACCAAAGGTTCCAACAGATATCAGTGAGAACAGAAAAGAAGTTGGGCATGCCTTTTGATCTGGAGGTGCTTGTAGCCTGGTTCGCCTAACAATATTACGACATTGTTGTCAGTAGGTACAGTGTTTGTACAAACTAGATGTTGTAGACAATGAAGAGGAATTCTAGAGAAAGAGTTTGAGAGAAGGCTTCAGAGCACAAGGTAAACTGGGGATGGGCCAAGAAGGAAGGAAAAGCATTTCAGGCGGGCAGAACAAAGGGCATTGTGTTAGACAGGGTTCTCTAGATAGACAAAACCAGATTGCTAGTAATTTTATGCAGATAGGTAGATAGATAGATAGACAGATAACACAAGAAGTGAAAAGTTAAATTATATACAGATAGATAGCTTTATAATACAAGAATGAACAGTTAAATTATAAAGCAGTACAAATGGCTCAGTGCAACTCACTCCCATGAGAGAGTTGTGAGACACTGGCAGTCCTTCAAGTCTTGAGGGCCGCCAGTTCGTCCTCTGTAGAGAGAGCTAGGCTATTCCAGCACAGGCAGCAAACAACAAGGCAGGTCACCAACTGTCAGCCAGGTCACCAACCATCAGTCCCAAGCTCTAGGGCTATACATTCCAATCATGTGGGCTTAAAGGGACCTCACCTTACAGCGACACAGTCCACTGGCTAGGTATCCCACAGGTAGTGTAGCCTGTAAATTGAGGCACAGAACGAGCAAGACAGCCGCTCACTGGTCCGATGATCAAAGAGCGAGAGACAAGAAAGGCGATGCTCATCTAGCCATTTATCGCTCCGCCCTTCAATTAATCCCACTTGTGTTTATCAGCCAGATTGGCACAATAAACTAACGACCTCAGGCATGAAAGTCAATAACGGTGAACAAATCTTCACTGGACGTCTTCACCTGGGAGCTCTGTTGAGACCTGTCCAGTGTCAGAGCAGCACACAGCCATCAATGACCGACCGGTAGTGGCTCTGCTTGATGCAGTGGCCAGGAAAAAAGTATGAAACTTGATGGGGGTTACACCAAGGGTATAGAACAGAGGGTCATTTGACTTTGGTCTGGATCTCTTGCCTTGAGGGAGCCCCCGATGAATGGTGGCCCAAGACTACCATATACTTACTATTTTAATGCCCTCCTAGCTTTATTAAGATATGTATCACTCTGGTAGGGCTGGTTCTGCCATTGTCAATAAATATTATTGAAAATTTTGCCTTCTCACCAACCCTCATTGTTTGTGTAAACAGTGTCCACTCACTTAAGGTTTTAATCTGTACAAGTCAATAATTCATGTAGTGTGGTTTGTAGCCAGCCTATACTTGTATATTGTCCTTTGCCCAACTGTTTTAAATTCTATTCCTTTGCCTAATTAATGACATATTTAATAGAATTATCTTATGGCCCAGAAAATGATTGGTAATGTTCTCTAACATAAAATGGCAATGATGTCTCTAAGGTAAGCCAGAAACCTATATAAGCCATAGATGAATGAATGGATTTGGGCTCACACTTAATTCTAACCCTAATCTAGTTCTTTTTTTAAATTTAATTATTTTATTAGCAATTTTGATATTTTTCTGTTTTCTGTGTTTTATACATTTTACAATATTATTACAAGGACAGTGGATTATTTAACATGGTTCTTCTAGCCAAAGTTTCTAATGCCTACCAAGTGACCTCTTCTTTCTTTCTTTCTTTTTACTAATTAAGCCATTTTATTGGGGGCTTATGGCATAGCCTTGCTTGATATTCACCTTCATAGAGATAATTGAAAGCATAAATGCTTCACTGAAGTGTTGTGAAGAAACTAGATGATGCCTGACTATCGGAAACGTGTTTGGAATCTTAGAGACTTGTTTTCAAACAAGCAACCATCTAAGTGAGGTGGCAACTAAGTTCACACTAAGCTGTGAAGGAGCACATTAGGCTGTGTGATCCAAGGATTGTGAATAATATAATCCAAAACTGAAGGAGGGAATGGTTCCGTTTAAATTCTGACCACCCAGTTTTCAAAAGCCTCTGGATGACCGTGGAAGCCCTAAATCTGTTGGCTGTCCACATGTAGATTAAGCCTTTGGTGAATCATCTAACCATAAGTGTAGGAAGTGGATAGACTGGTTATCAAACAGAGCATTGTGGGGATAATTATAGTGGCTATTGTTAGGTTAAAATATAATATCTTATTTGAGTTCCTTTTTGGCCCATTTAAAATTTCAGTTTTTTAAAAGGGGGTGGTGCTTGTGGATTAAGCCTCTAAGTACGTCCCTCTGACCATGGACCAGGGATGTAAATAGCCTGGCTACCATGCAGAGTGCACTAGAGAATGGATTATGGCAGGTGTAATTGGGTTAAAATTTAACACTTGATTATTTCATCTCCCTTTTTGGCCCATTAAAAAATTTTTTTGTATTTTTTGCTTTCTTTTCAATTGAGGTTTTTCTCTATTTTATTTTGTTATTGTTCACTCTTTTGGTTCCTTGGGCTTTGTATGTTTTCAGGTTTATGAAATGCAGGATGGGTGACTATGGAAGCAATAACTGGATTAGTGGTTTCTTGGGGTTTGGCAGGGAAGCCTAGGGGGAAATGGTGAATGAATAAGTACAAGAAAGAAGAAAATTTCCGAAAATGGATTGTGGTCCTGATTGCACAACTCTTCTAGATATGATTAACTATTGAATTGTATGATATGCGGATTATTTTCCAACAGAACTTTGTAAATGAAAAAGGAAACCCTATGGGCCACAGGGTTTCATTGTTCACGAAGCCAACAAGGGTTGGAAGCCAATTTCATGGGAACTGACCACAGCACATTTCTCCCCAAGTCACACAGCCTGGCTGATGGGTGGAGAGGTGGGGGGGGGGGATGAATTGAGTAATAACAGGAAGCTGCTGCAGGTGGATGGTGAAAGTCAGATGCTGCAAATCTTCCAAATTTCCCCTTCAATTGTTTTCCAGCTACAACTACTTGGCTTTCTTTTTTCCTTTTATTCTTATTTATTTGTACTAAACTACTTGGCTCTCATACCTGCCCACCCCACATGTCTACCATGCAGCTTCATTTTTTTTTAATTAGTTAGTTCGTTTGTTCAAGGACTGTTTATTGGCCTTTAGGAGTATTTTCCAGTCCAGTTTGTTGGGGCACCAAACCCTGACCCCAAAGTCCACCTTCAGCATTCCCTGGGGACCTCACCGCTCTGTTCCCTAGCTGTTTTGTTGCACCCCCTTAGTCTTTTGCCTTGGTATGGCGGAATCAGATCAGCGGCAGCTTTCCCCCTCCCCCTTAAAGATCCTTAACTTTATCATTTAACAACAGCACATTTTCTATTAAGCAATGAATTTTTTTATCTCTCCTGTTTTATTGTTTGTAGAACTCTCTGATTCTCTCTTTGTGCCATGCTCTGTGGATCAGACCAAACCTGCCATCATTCTGGAGGGAGTGTAGAGAACATGGAAACCTGTTACCATGTGCTATTGACCAACTGATGCTGAGATGCTGATCTGGACACCTCAATAATTTATTTGCATTAGCATGTCACTTTCTCCCTGGCTCTAATGATATCTGTCTGAGCCCATGTGGAATGTAGCAAGGTTTTACAAAGATTTTGCGCACATTAGAAAATGTTGGCAAGTGCTGTTATTCAGAAAAGAGTGAACATCCTTGTAAAATTGGAGACAGCTGCTTTAGACAGTGCTCCAGATGGTGCTTGTAATTTACCCACCGACCCCGAAGCGCTGGCGGGGTGACTTTAAGCATGGAACGAGACTGAGAGCCTTTCTCACTGTTCAGATTGCAGAAGGAATGGCGTACATCGAGAGGAAGAGCTACATCCACCGAGACCTGCGAGCAGCCAACGTCCTTGTGTCAGAGTCCCTGATGTGCAAAATCGCAGACTTTGGCCTGGCACGCGTGATTGAAGACAATGAGTACACGGCCCGGGAAGGTATGCTTTAGGGACAGCTCTTAGGGTTTTGTTATTTCATTTTGTCTGGTAGGTTTGTAACACAGCAATGGCGGTGTTCATAAAAAGAAGACAATGTGGCATTGTATTTAAAAGGAACTATTGATCTGTTTATCATACTATTCTAGTAACATTTTTCAACATTACTCTCTTGATTAATGCTATGAGATGCTGTTATAAAGTTTAAAACCAGAAACACGAAATCCACTGCTTTCCAGGTGATTCTGATTCATAGTAACCCTCTAGGAAAGGGTAGATCTAGCTCCACAGGGTTTCCAGGGCTGTCTGTACAGAAACAGACTACCAGGTCTCTGCCATGAAACAGCTGTTGGGGTCAAACCGACAGCCTTTCCATTGTCAGCCAAGTACTTTAACCACTTTGCCCACCGGGATCCCTTCTCACAAAGTTTAGATATGCTCAAGATTTGTTTCACTTAAGCAAAGGTTTTCCCCAAAAAAAACCCCACCAAAGTCTTAACTTGACAAGATCAAGCTTATTTCTTGAACATTATATGTTAAAGCATGTCACACAAATGACAAGTTACCTTTTCCTTAAATGTAGAGAAAATATTTGTAATGTTAATTCTATATTCCATGTTTACTCTGCCCATTCCCGTGGCAATCAAAACGCAGAAATGATCACACACCGAGAACTAAATCTATTGCTGTAAAATGACCCCTTTATTTTCCATATTCACTATTATATGTGTACTCACACATGCTCCAAAGGCAGGAGTTTCCCCACACAGTGCCACCTGGTCACCAGCAAAGTGGTCTGTGGTCACACGCAGACTCAGATTTGACCTCGGTCTCTTGGTTTTGATGGCCTTACTCAGCCAAGAATCGAGAGACTATATTTGCAATGCTTTCCCTCTTCAGAAGGAGCCTAATAGTTTCTTAACGTGCCTAGTCATGGCTAAGCTGGAGACAGTTTTCTTCCAGCTACCACGTGGGTTGTCGCCGGTGCCTTTTGGAAGATGTTGGCACTATGTAGAGAGGTGACAACCAGGCTCAACGAAGTGGTTAGGAATTTCTCTGCTTTTCTGGTGTTTAAAGTTGATTCTCCTCGTGCCTCAAGCCTGTGCTCTCTGCCGTGGTGTTTTGTTTGTTTTTGTTTCTTCTGAGTGGCTGGTATAGCACCATGTGGCTCTCTGGGCTGAATTATTGTCAGAGCAGGAAATCAGCTAAAGGAGGGGAGGTTGAGACAAAGAAGGAATCACCTAAGATAGTTAAGATGTACTGTTTACATTTACACTGTTTGAAGTGCCCATGATACATTATTTCATGTATCTTTCATTACCCCTAGGCAAAAATAGTATTCCTATTATTCACCCCTTATAGATAAGGAAACACAGAGGTTAACCAGCTTTCCAAGGTTACACGGTAAATGAATGGTAAAACCAGGGTTCACGTTGACTAAGTCTAGCTCCAAAATGACATGAGCCAAAATTTATCGCACTGTCTTCAGTTAATTCCACTAAAGCTCATCAGTGACTGCTGTTGCTGTCAGTTGCTCTTGAGTCAAATGTCTATTCATGGCAACAAGACTGACTGCTTCTGCTGATTGGAGACGTTCCCTGGGTGGTAGTGCAAGTAGTTAATGTGCTGGACTGTTAACTGAACCCCTGGGAATTCTAATAACACTCAGAGACACCTCAGAAGAAAGGCCTGCTGATCGACTTCCAGAAAATCAGCCATTAAAACCTTGTGGCGCACACTTGTACTCCGACACACACGGAATGAGCATGAGTTGAACTTATTCTCACCTGCGACACTGCAGTGTACTCCTTCAGCTCCTTGGGAGACACCAAAGTCGATCTTCATTCCACCCGACACCTCAAAGTTTCAAAATGCTTTTCCCTGCCCAATGAAAGAACGGGGCATCATTTTCCACTGTTTGAAGTCATAACTGTGTACAGGCTGGAAGGTATTTATCCATAAATATATAAACATTAAAAATAGATTTATATTTCATATAAACATAGTCTGTGTTCATTAGAGATAATTTGAATGCTAACGTATATGTATTAGAGGCTGGGGTTAAGGAGCAAATGAAGAAGCTAAGAATCAATTCCTTTATGTTCTGCCTTATGTTCTTTGGTGCTTAAAATTGCCTACTTATGTCTTTGAGAGGAAACCCCAAACGTTGCTTTTCAAGAGAATATCGCTCAAAAGGGAAAGGAGAGAGGCAAGCATTTTAGCACAGCATTTCGTGCCATCTTGATTTCATACTGTGTGTGTGTGTGTTACCTGATCAAAATAAATAAGGCTGTTTTGAGTTTTGTTTGTTTTGAAAGGAAAATGCAAGGGTTATAGGTGAGATACACATGAGCTTTTTGCTTAAGCTCAGATGACAAATAATAATACTTTATCTTCTTTGTTAGGTGCTAAGTTCCCTATTAAATGGACAGCGCCAGAAGCCATCAACTTTGGATGCTTCACTATTAAGTCTGATGTCTGGTCCTTCGGAATTCTCCTGTATGAAATTGTTACCTATGGGAAAATTCCCTATCCAGGTACCGTTTATTTATCTATTTCCATTCAAGTGGCATATATGAGAAAACAACCTGAATTGAATGAAAGCATTTTTCTAATCCTTTACCCCCTCCCACCCCCAACTGTGTTAGTCTGGGTATTTTAGAGGAACAAATCCACAGGAACTCACATGTATAAGATAGAGTTTTATATAAAGGTTAAGTGTACATCATGAAAACATCCCAACCCAGTGCTGCCCAAGCCCACAAGTCCAACATTAGCCCATAGGTCCGACACCAATCCACAAAGTCCTCCTCCTTCTCACAAAAGATAAGCAATGATGCGACTGCAGGAGGAAAGCCAACTCAGTGAATGGGTAAGCATCACAGTGCTGGCAGGGGTTCCACATGGCTGCTCCAGCACCCAGGGCTGCACCGGGGTAGGTCCATGTGGCTTCTCCGTGGGGATGTCTTGCAGGAAGTGAGCCTTGCCAGCTGAATCAGGGAACTGGTTAAGGCAGCTGCACCCTGGTACTGCCATCACAAAGCAAGAGATAATTCACAAAGGCTTCTAGTGAAGTGTGATATCCAGAAGAGTTTCAGATACGGTGATGATACTCATGGAGGTGGAGAGTGCTGTTACTGCACAGAAGAACTCAGCAAGGGGAGCTTAGCAGAGGGAGGGAGTGAGCCTGGGGCTACAGGGGAGTGACCCCACAGAGGCAATCAAGAGCACAATTTGTGCCCAGTGAGAGTTTTCTGAATGAATGAATGAATGACTTGTCTACTCATTTAATCTCTAAATAGTATCCAAGCTGTGGGTGAAAAAGTAAGGGACCAGTGTGATGTAGAGGTCATCGTCTTGAGAGTAGAGTGAATCAAGTAGAACCTTCTCAGGCACAGTTAAGAGCTTTCCATTTCACTCTGAATGCCAAGGAAGCCATGGCAGGGTCTGTGTACTCCAGTCACTCTGGCTGCTGTGTGCCAAGTGAGCAGTGGAGAAGCCAGGGAGCAAGGGGGAACCAGCCATGGGGAGGAAGACTTTGGGTAGTGCCTATACAGTGATTGACTGACCGTCCCAGGATTTTGTGACAGTCATATTCTCACTGACATTCAATTCTACATGCTGAAGGCTAATGAATTAGCACTCTTGTAGGAAAGGAAACCTATTTCTTCATCAAACTGATCCCTGAGATGATACATCTGTGTAGGTATTGTCCAGTCAGCTCTGACTCAGCAACCTTTGGAGAACAGAAACAGTGCTGGGTCTACATCATTTCCACAGTCTGATGTATTTGAGTTCATTGATTTGGTCACTGGGTGAATCCATCTTACTAAGGGGTTCTCTACCAACTACTTTGTCCTTTGCTGACTAGTGGCCTTTCCTGACGTCCAAAGAAAGCAAGCTGAAATCCTTGCATGTAAGGAACACGTTGGTTGTCTTTTTCTAAAAACAAATTTGTCATTTAAAAAATCATTTTATTTTTTAAAAATCATTTTATTGGCATATAATTCACATATCATAAAATTCAGTAATTTAATCACATCAAGAAGAGTTGAACAATCATCACCACAATTAATTATAGAACATTTTCTTCGTTCTCTCTTTTTGTTATTCTTGTATTTGCTATTAGCTCCTAATTTCCCCCCCAACCTCCTCTGCCATACCCCAAGGAACCATTAATCTAGTTATTGTCTCTGTAGTTTTACCTATCCTGAATTTCATTCCCTCAAATTTCTTAATTTATAACTGTACCCACTCCCATCTATTAACGTGGTTGAGTTCCAAAGACCAGATCATTATGCATAAATTGGTATTATATGAAAATGGAGGATAACTACATCAGATCCCAAAATTAAAGATGTCTACGTTATTCCTCAAAAAAGCCCTCACTGCCTTGAGTTGATTCTGACTCATAGTGACCATATAGGAGAAAGTAGAACTTCCCTGTCGGTTTCCAAGACTGTAACTTTGTATGGAAATATAATGTCTCATCTTTACATTGCCATTAGCGCCCCAACTCATAACTCAGTATGCTATAAGTACCAAACCCCTGAATCATGGCCCTGGCATGCTGGCACATACCCTCCACCATCACAACACTGCTTCTCTTTCCTCCCCCTCAGCGCTCATTACTGTGAGACGTACATTATTCATGCACAACGTGTGTAGTAGTAAAAAGGTAGATTTGTTTTTACTATCATTATAAATATAAAATGTTAGATAACAGGAGAGTAGATAACATGAGGACTAAGTGTCAGAAGGTGCCGTGGTCTCGCCAACGTGAGTATTCTAGCTTGGTAAAAGTTGGAGTCTGTGTTTCATGCGTTTTGTTGTTGTTGACTTTGTTCTGTTTGGGGGAAAGTGATTTACAGGGAAAAGCAGGAGTCAAGGAATCTTTTAAAATCAAAATGATGGTTGCACTTAAATGTGTTTCGTAAAGAAAGAAGGAGCTATATGATTATGTGACTGTGAGATTGGTTTCGCTTTGTTCTTTTCAAGAGAAAGAACTTTCCTTTTTAAAATGACAAGACTTTCCAGGACATCACATTGTTGGTGATTTCTTACCTGGTATTTCCAGTATCTTAATGCTCTTTGTTAGTTTGACTCAGGAAGCTTACCATGCTGCAAGTGCTCCCCTTAGTTACAAGCACTTTTCAAAAAAATAATAATTGGAATGACTGAATTAGCGATTGTAGTTCCACAGTAAGTGGTACTTTCTCCATTTCATATTCAAAAAGGACCTGTGTGGGTGTGTATGTGTGCTCCTGTGTGGCTTTTGTTTACTTTTCATTGTATTACAGTTCTATGAAAAAAATATGGTATTTTGAGATAGCAGGCTCTTTTTGGTTTTAGTTTTGTTTGGGGTTTGTATATAACAATTTTGTTACCATAGAATTCACTCCCTGTGTCTTTAAAGATTCTGGACACTCATGTAATCACTATCCAGCCCTTGTCTCTGCTGTACCTGCTTTTCTCCTGCTTTCACTCCTTCGCCCATTTTTAACTACTTTTGTGTCAATGTGGAACGGTGCTCCATAAGGTTTTCAATGGCTGATTTATCAGAAGTCGATCACCAGGACTCATCCAAGCATCTCGGGGTGAACTCAAACCTCACCACTTCCGACTACCAATGAAGGGCATAATGATGCGTACCTTTCCGGGTCCTCAACAACTTTTAGTCTCAGTTAATTCCCACCCACTCCAGATGTCACATCTTGCCCCCTTCTCTCCCAAAGTTGAGTACCTGCACCATCAAGCTGTGCACCAAGGGGGAACAAGACTCTGTGTTAGTCATCTTTGTCTCTCTCAGGGCGCAGTGCTACCTAGTAGCCCATGATAAGTTCTAAATAAATACTTATTGAAGAATGCAAGGTGAGACATGAAATTGTTTGTCTTTTGAGATCTCTAGCTGATGGATATACACTTTCTTTGACCAAGCAACAGACCAGTTAACAGGGATCACATGTCATCTTCAGGACTAGCTGAAGTCTCGTCCATCTTCTTTCTCTCTTCATAACATTGTCACATAAGTTGGTTAACGTACCCACACACACACACAGATTGAGGCTCCAGATTTTTGCTTCTAGCTGCTCTTATCAAGCACTACTTCCCTGGCCGGATGGAAGATGATTGGCTTTTATTCTTAAAATTGAAAGTGTTGGTCGGAGGCAGAAGAACACGCAGAATGAGGAAGAGACAGTCTACAGTGTGAGACAAAGTAGCCCTTAAAAATGTCTCTTCTGCGGGCATATTCTGACTTTCAATGCCCTGAGGGTTGTCTAGGAAGGAAGTGGAAGAGCTCTCCCACACCAGGTTTGCAGGTCCACCTGCGGTTTATGTTCTCTGGACGTTAGTCCTCGCACTGGGCTTCATTTGGTCAACTTCAGAAGTCACATTTCCCATATTCCTTCTGACGTGTCTTCCTGTGAGTTAGCTCGGCCACTTACAAGAGACAGAGCGGTGCTGACACCACAGCATGTTACTGAACCCAACATGCTGCAAGCCAACCCTTTGAAGCAGAAGGGTCAGATGAAGCCCAGCTGCATAAATATTTGAAAAAAATGGTGTTTCTGAAGTAGCTTGAGCAAAACGAATTCAGCATGTAAACTATTCGAAGAGCTGAACTATTATAAAGTTTGTGTTGATTTTGCTATCTTAAAACTAAAGGCTGTTCCAATACAAAAATACATAGTTTTCAGGGGTTGAAGTCCATAAAATTCCTATAGTCACTATACTTCACCTGTCCTTAGAAGAAGGACTAAGTAAGGGCAGGGGATCTCAATCTTTACTGATCTGACCCATGGTAAGAAATACACAGAGATTCATTCTCTAAATAAAATAAAAATGCCACAAATCCCTACTAAGTTAAATTGGTATATGTTTTCTGTGTATGTTCTCACCACCAATGACAAAATAAATAAAATTTGAAAAGTGGAAACTGTGGAGAACACTTCTCTAAAGTTCTACTCTGATGTTGTTTTGGTATTAATAAAGTAATACCCAATCAAAAAGCACAATCGCTCTTGCTCTGTGTAATACATTGTGAGAGTGTCTATATCATTCTATGATAATTCATGTTTTCAAATACCGTTGAACACAGCTTACCAGGACAGCGCTATAGAAAAAACTCAAGTGTAAGAGTGGTTTTCTCATTTCAAGAAAGGTGAAATGTTAATTGAAGACAAACCTCATTCTGGACATCTTCCAACTTCCCGAACACATGAAGATGTCAACTCATAGTGCTTTTGGAATTTGTGCCACCTGGTCAGACTATTATGAAGCTTTTATTTAGAGGTTCTGAAAAGATTGCGTAACACTGTGTGACAGAAAAGGCTTGGTTTCTGGTAGATGGGGGCTGGTTTTGCCACCACGACAATGCACCAGCCATCTCAGTACACCAGTTTTCAGCAAAAAAAACAAACAGCATGCCTCTCTTGCCCGACACACCTTACTCACCTGACCTCACTCTGTGCGACGTCTTTTTGTTTCTGTGAAAGAAGAGGAACATGAAATGACAGTGATTTGTTGACTTAGAAGAGGTGAAGAAAAAGAGGGGGGTGCTGGGAGCCATCCAAACAAATGAGTTTGAAAAATGTTTCCAAGAATGGAATCATAGATTTGACAAATGTATTAAGTGTAATAGAAGGTGATAAGACTGTTTTGTTAAAAATAAATAAATACATAGCTTTGGGGGGGAAATTCTGGATTTCTTTGGGGGGGGTACCCCTCGTATGCACTGCCTTTTGAGCAAGCTGTGATACCAAACGTATTTGCCTGTTTTTCTTGGCTTGACTGAATGCAGTTTTGACTCTCCATACTATAGCTTACATACTTAGTTGCTTGCAGACATTTCATCAGCCTCTGTAGCTCGTATTATTAGTAGTTGTGGGATGTGGTTCCACAAAGACAACTACAGGGCTTGAGCCTCCGGTCCGGCTTCTCAGTGGTGTGCTTTGTTTGTCACAGGGAGAACCAATGCCGATGTGATGACTGCCCTGGCTCAGGGCTACAGGATGCCCCGGATGGAGAACTGCCCAGATGAGCTCTATGACATCATGAAGATGTGCTGGAAGGAGAAGGCCGAAGAGAGGCCCACGTTTGATTACTTGCAGAGCGTCCTGGATGACTTCTATACAGCCACAGAAGGGCAATATCAGCAGCAGCCCTAGCCCACAGGGAGACATGCATCCGGGGGAGGATTGGCTATGGTGGCTGTCTCATTTCAAAAGAAAAGATCACAAACATTGGCTGCACTACGTGTTCATGTGTTTGGACCATTGATCATTCCTGGTGCCTAAGAGCAGAGGCCAAGCTGCTGAGGAAGAACGCCGTCTAATAGAAAAGAATTCTCGTCTGGATTTGGGCTCTTTGCTTTGCAGCTTGGACTGCTCCTCAACTGGTCGTCTTGTTATGCTAGATCAATCTCTGAATAGTTTTCTGCAAAGAGAATTCCTGTCTGGCCTAAAGTGCAGCTGCTCTGGCCCTGTGTTTACAACTGGACAATGTGACCCAAAGTGTCAGAGACCATCTCAACAAATCCCAAACAGTGCAGAGCAATACTCATTTAGAATGTTAAAATATCCTGATCCTTATCCTGTCATTTCTCTGTACTTTTGGCTTATTTTGTAGAGTATTAATAATTACTAATTCAACCGGTTAGATGTTGCAGGTGGAATCTGCAGCTTAAAGATGACTTTTGGGATTTGGGGTGATTTTCTCCTTTCCTTGATAATTTGAGACTGTTATTCCCTCCATGGCTACTGCGGAGATCTCCGGACAGGGAAAGCCACATTCTTTCCTGCGGATGTGTTGCTTGTGAGAGTGCAAAGGGGACGCAGGCCCCACTGACTACAAAGGGCGCAGTAAGGCCTCAAGAGATGGAGAAGATACCACAGCTTGCTCAGAAACTTCTCTGCCTTCAGAAAGCGTGTTTTTTTTTTTTAACATTCCAGCTTTTCAATTTCACAATTCCCTATTTCCCTTTATATAGACATTTTTGATAATGTAGTTTGGAAAAACAAATATTCTAATCTCTGCATAAGGTGGTAGGGAAAACTAGAATTCTCTTTGTTGCTTCAAATGATTTGAAAATTATTTTAATAAGCCACCATTAATTTTAGATATACTGGAGTGTAATAATGCTATATGTTTGGCTGTGTTTTATGTGTGATTCAGCAATCTTTTAAGATTGTGTAATATGTGTGAGACTACTTATAGCCGATAATATGAAGCACTGCAGCAAGAGAAACAGAAAGAACTTTTGTTTACTAAATTTTCCTACGATAATCCTTGATGGAAAATGATATATTACCTTCACTTATCCTATCATGTATATACCTAATATTTCTATTTTTTGATTTTATTTTAATACACCTGGCCCAATAACATTTCAAAATGTTTATGTTTTATATTTCCAATACGTGTTTAACACTTCCAACTATTGTCAACATAAAAATGAGTACCAGTTGGGGAGAAAATGATGTGATTTCATGTAATTTTATAGTTTCAGATGTATATATGTTCTACCTCTAGCTTTTGCCCTTTTTCAGATAGAAAACTGATGCGTTGACGGCTTGGACACTTGAACACCCCGTGGTGGAGGCAAATAGAATGTGTTTTCAGCCAGGCTGAACAGGCATGAGGACATTTCTTTTGTTAGGTGTTATCTAGGCCTTGATTGGCAATGGGAAAGGACACAACATTCCACTTTTCTTTGAATTTTAGCTTCTTTTCTTGAATGATTTTTAAAAGGTTCTTTCTAAAGTTCTCCATTCACAAAAAATAATATTATAATCATATAATGTCTATACGCCTGGCGCACTTCGTTTCACAATAATATGTTTTTGTGTACACCTCATCCACTCGCATTGTACTTCAGGACAAATTCAACACAGTATATTACCTGGAAAAGAAAGTTAAGGACTCCAAAGCACAAAATAGTAAATTCAGTTTCGTCTTTTTTTTGCCTCTTGGATAGGTTTCCCATTTGCCATTTGATTTCCCATCTCGGTCAAGTATGAACTCCACCCCCTGCCCCATGCCTCCTTTGCCAGCTCAAGCCTCCTTGTCCACACCCATCACATGGCAGAACCCTATTGTATTAAGGACTTAAAGAAAATCAACTATACCCTCTTCCTGTGGCCGCAGTGTTCTAGCCTCCTAGATTGACTGGAAAAGTGAGGCTATCAACCGGTGACCTTATTCAGAACTTTAAAGATCAGCAGGGCCCACATCCCCAACAAGATTTTGATTCAGTTCTGTGCAATGTGGTGCGAATGTGTTTAAAAGTGGATAGTCTATACACTTGAGTCGAGAGCTATTCACTGGTTTGACCCATCTTTCAAAGCTCTCTACTCAAAGAAGTCTTTCCTTAGATGGTTTCCCCGTGGAGGGTAGAGAAGCAGAGGAAGAAGAGCACACTTTTTTTTTTCATTTGATCTACTTTTTATTATTGTGTAAGTTTTCTACATTACATATAATAGATAGCATGTATATTATATAATGCATATACATAGTCTATATATTGTAGTGAGACATCTTTCAGAGGAAGCCTTATGGGGGTTTTTTTAATCCCTTTATTGGGGGCTTATACAACTATCACAATCCATACATCCATCCATCGTGTCAAGCACATTTGTACATTTGTTGCTCTCATCATTCTCAAAACATTTGCTTTGTACTTGAGCCCTTGGAGCCATTGTAATACTCATGTGCCTTTTCCTCTTCTGATGAACATGACGCTCGTACCCAAAGTGAAACTCGTAGAGTCGACGTCCTGAATACCAGGGCCACTGAGGCAGTGTAGCTCCTTGGAGCGTGCTCTGTGAAAATCCCGGTGCAAAGAGATTTTAGACATCTGAAAACACACACTGGCCAGACTTTTCTTTAAAAGAAATACTGCACCCACAAGCTGTGAACCTTATCTCAAGAACGTATAAGCAATCAGTGGACGGAGGCACTGTACATGCATATCTGCATTTACAGTGGATGGGTCAGCTCTGCCTCTGGTGCCTCTTTCCCTTTTATCCTTCCTCTGCATCCAGTACATTCAGTGCTGGTGGCTGCCAACAGGTATTCAACACTTTCACCAGCATCTTCATTTAATTGAATTAAAAGAAATCCTCACCCTGTTACTCAATAGGCCAGCCCTTATGACTTTTAATTGTACATCCCACAACCAGTTCGGCCCTGGCCTAGATAAAAGCATCTCTCAGATAAGCTTTCACCACCCATCTTCCTCCCTAGTGTCTTCCTTTGTATGTTACTTATGCCTCATGGAAGGGAGATTCCAGTTCCATCTCCTATGTTTTGACTACATGAAGTTAAGGATTTTAAAAAGATTAAATGAAAACAAGCCTTGTTATGTTACCTGGTGGATCTGGTGACTATAAACACAAAAAGTTTTCTCGATATCTACCATTTACCCCCTGTCCTATGTTTTATTTTGGCACTTTATCAGAATTATCTCTCACACAATAACTTTCAAGATATAGAAAATACAATCATTGTTTCACAGCTGAGAAAATGAGCTTTTAAAAAATTCTTAAGCCACGAGGGAATAGATTGGTTCTGCTTCATTTTGTTTACTGATGAAAAAAATAAATGATAGACCTTTGTAGTGGAATATCCTGTGCTCAGTGAAATGTTCAAAATGGGTAAGGGGGATTACTTGTTAAAGGCTTTCTGAGAAGCCAGCACAAAGGGAAGGGGAACATGTTCCTTTAGTGATTTTAGTTGTGGGAAAAAAATCACAGAAATTCTACCCACCATTCATGCTTTTAAAGAATTTGTAAAGACTACCCTAGTAGATAAAATGTTTTGATAACGTTTTGGACCATTTTATAATAAGATGTATTAAAACTGACAACAATTTATCTTAGATCGAATCTGAGATGCATGTGCAGGAAGAAAGCTTCCGGTTTAATTGCCTCCGTTCTTAGGAATCTTAATTTTTAAGATAGGAAGCCCAAAAGTATTTCCAAGTTTAATCTTGAGTATGTCCCTTAAACGCAGAAATGACAAGGTAATCTTATTTACCTTTCTTGATCATTGAAAAGATTTTAAAAATCATTTTATTAGGGGCTCATTCAACTCTTATCACAATCCATGCATACATCAATTGTGTAAAGCACATTTGTACATTCATTGCCCTCATCATCCTCAAAACATTTGCTCTCCACTTAAGCCCCTGGCATCAGCTCCTCATTTTTACCCTCTCTCCTCCCTCCTCGTAGCCCCCTCCCTCATGAACCCTTGATAATTTATAGATTATTATTTTGTCATATCTTACACTGTCCAACGTCTCCCTTCACCTACTTTTCTCTTGTCCACCCACAGGGAGGAGGTTATATGTAGATCCTTGTAATCGGTTCCCCCTTTCCACCCAACCGTCCCAGTATCACCATTCTCACCACGGGTCCTAAAGGGATCATCTGTCCTGGATTCCCTGTATTTCCAGTTCCTATCTGTACCAGTGTACATCCTCTGGTCTAGCCAGATCTGTAAGGTAGAATTGGGATCATGATAGTAGGGCGGGGGAGGGGGGGTGGAGAAAGCATTTAGGAACTAGAGGAAAGTTGTATGTTTCATCGGTGCTACACTGCACCCTGACTGGCTCGTCTCCTCCCTGTGACCCTTCCATTAGGGGATGTCCAGTTGCCTACAGATGGGCTTTGGGTCCCCAATCTGCACTCCCCCTTATTCACAATGATATGATTGTTTGTTCTGATGATGCCTGATACCTGATCCCTACAACACCTTGATCGTACATGTTGGAGAGCTTCTTCCATGGTGTGCTTCCTCCATGCTGGTGTGCTTCCTCCTTAGCTAGATGTCTGCTAGTTTACCTTCAAGCCTTTAAAACCCCAGACGTTATATCTTTTGATAGCCAGGCACCATCAGCTTTCTTCACCACATTTGCTTATGCATCCATTTGTCTCATTGAAAAAATTTTGCAAACAATCCGAAATGGCTGAAATGTCATAGACCTCCTGAAGCCAAAATTGAATTTATTTACAACATCAAAAATATCCCTTCATCCACCATTATCTTTAAGTTGTACTTGAAAACAATGCCTCATCTGTTATCTTTGGGGTTGGGGGTTGGTTTTTATTGTAATACTTTTTTTTTAGAAAAATGTTTAATGCATGAAACAAGTGGGGTATATTTGTTCCTATTTTGAATGTTCTCCCATGGATATTTGGCCTATCTGTTTTTTTTCATCGTTTTATTAGGGGCCCATACAACTCTATCACAATCCATACATACATCAATTGTGTAAAGCACATTTGTACATTCGTGTATTGCATTTTTTACTTAAAAGGTTCATACAGTGAATATATAGACTATCTAAAGGTACAACCTCAACAACTGAGGAAACTTAAAACTCATTACCATCAAGCCGATGCTGGCTCAGAAACTTAAATATCTTTCAGAGAAATGCCTGGATATTCACACTAATCAGGATGCTTGTAGCCTGTCAGAGGCATCAATTTTGCACCAACTGAGTGTTGGTGTTCTTGTTTGTTTGTTTTTTAGCTTTATATTTCAGAGTCTGGAAATTGTGGGAAAGGATGTGGGCCTCTAGCTGAAAAACTTGAATGTGAAGGAGCATTTACTATCGGTGGTGTATTCGATCAAACGGTGGACATCTAGACGTGATGATTCAGAAACCTATTTTGTGTAGCCATATTCAAAGAAGTAAAATAGTTATGCTTCTTTTTGAAACAATTGGAGCCTTGGTCAGACAAAGCCATTGTCCTGCTAACTGCATGATCAGCAGTTCAAATCCATCAGCTGCTCTGAGAGAGAAATGTGTATTATCACTCCCGTGAAGATTTACCACTTCTAAAACCATATACAGAGTTGCTATGAGTTGGAACCGACTGGTGGGCACCACCACCAATGGCATGAGTAGAAATCAACTTGATGGCTGTGGATCTGGGTCTTGGTTCTATTTTTCTTGAAACAATACAGTTGATCTTTAATCTCTAATCATAAACACTGATTGGTGGGTGAAGGGCTATAATACATATATCAAGCGGGGGGATCAAGATTTTTGTCAGAGGCAAGCGCTAGGAATTGATAGTTGGCAGTCAAGGAATGTAGACTTTAGCATCTTTACAGAATCAGAAAGCCTTATTAAAAAGCCTTACCTTTCTTCCACAGAGCTATGGGTGGATTTGAACTGCTGACCTTGCAGTTAGCAGCCCAATGCATGATTCACTAGATAACCAACCAAACTCACTGCCATCAAGTTACTTCCAACTCATAGCAACCCTATAGGTCAGAGTAGAACTGCCCCTGCGGGTTTCTCAAACTAACTGTTTATGGGAGTAAAAAGCCTCATCTTTCTTCCTCATGGCAGCTGGTGGTGTCAAACTGCTGACCTTACAGTTGGTAGCTCAAAGTATAATCACTACACTGCCAAAGCTGTATCCCCAGAACTCCTGAAAAAATGGCCACACAAAAAGATAGTTGTTTTAGAACACTGACGTCGCCTATATTGGGAATATCACATTCAATTTTGAACATCTTATTGAAAGATAATCATCTAGTGTAGCTGATGAAGGCATGTTTTAAAAACTATTATTTTTCAATAGTGAGCGAGTTCTTTGATAAACTGGACTGTCCAGACCTAATTTAGTTCACCAAATATATACATACATTCATATGTATATATACATATATATACATATATATATATATATATATACATGGAGTCATCTGTTAAAATGCCTATTAAGGCTTCCAGAGGCGGGCAGGGGGAGACAAGAAAAAAATGCCTATTAAAACCCTCCTGGGATAGACGGTACCTCGCCTACCTTATCAGCCCGTACTTAGTTGAACCAGGAATTGTTAAACCTTAGATACCTTTGGTACAGTTTGAAGGGACTAAAACATTCATTCGGACTGGCCAATCATCTAAAACCTTAAAAGTAAAGCTGAAACACCCTAGTAGGAAGAAGCAGATAACAATCTTCCCAAGGTCCCAGAACAAGATCTCTCACCATTCCATCTAATGCAAGATCCTAAGGTTATAAGGAGAAACAGCTGTCGGGATCAAAGTGAAGTCTGCATCGACAGTGTCTAGAGTCTTCAATACTTGTCTTAAAACCAACCATCCTCTAAAGGCGCCATCAACCAGTCCATGTTGTAGGAATATATCAGCCTAAGTATGACTCAAGGATTTTAAATAAAATCCATGATCAAGAAGAGGGAATATCTGAGAGCTTAAGTTCAAAAGCACTTGATTTGTGGAAAGCTAATTGCATTTTGAGCCTGAGCAAAATTTGAGATCCCTTTGAGGTTAAACAATGTGGCTATGCTTAGACAAATCTCGAACAATCCTCGGGAAACACAGTTTGCTTTCCAAGAAGAATGTAGGTATTTGAAATTAGATGAACTACTATGAAGATAGATGCTCACACAAAGAACTACGTAGGTCACTTATTTGGGCACGTCCTTACTGAATTATTGAAAAGTTAATCAGATGCATATCCTCTGATGCAGCGGTTCGCAACCTGTGGCTCGCAAATGACCCTTTCACAGGGGTTACCCAATTCATAACAGTAGCAAAATTATAGTGATGAAGTAGCAACAAAATAATCTTATGGTGGGGGTCACCACTACATGAGGAACTGTATTCAAGGGTCGCGGCCCTAGGAAGGTTGAGAACCACTGCTCTAATGGAAGGTTGAGTTGAGGGTCCTAGGATTATCTTGTAGCCACCTTACAACGCTACCTCAGGATCACATGCTCATGAGTCATGCCCTAACACCACAGAGCCAGGAAATTAAATCCTAGAGCATCTCATAACCGTCTTAAACCTGCAAGTATACACAAATTCCAATCAGTCCTTTCCCATTTCTGTAGTCCCCCTGCAAGAGTGAGGAATTGAGCTGCCGCCAGTCGTGACTTGGATTGCCTTTGCATTCTGCCCCGTGTAAGGAACATTATGCTGAAGATTCTGCAGATCCCACCAGTCTCTGATCTGGCAACGTGCGATTTTCCTCAGCCAAATGATTGGCTTGGGTTTTGTCTTTGTCATGTTTAAGGCTTAATCGAAACATATGTAATAGATTTCAATCTTGGGGGCAGTGGTTTCCTAAGACATTATAGAGAGTTTTTCTCATGTTCTCCCTCCACCCTATCATGGCTGAGGGCTACATGAGAGCCGACCTACTACTGGCCAAATAGGTCCACTTAGTTGGACGGTAAACTTAATGCTATGTCTCCCCCACTAGCACCAGAGTTGAGGAGACCATGAGCTTCATCAGCAACCATTGTAGCATTTAAAACCTGTGTGATGTCCTGTCTGGGCAACCTTCAGGCTTCAGAGGGTGTAAGCAAGGAGATGAATTGGAGACTTGGAACTTAAGTTTAAGAATGGACTGGCTTTTTGAGAAAATAAGTCTATTGCTTAGGCTATTTTCAGAAACCAGATATAAAAGGCCAAACTTGGTTCTCTATGTAATCCAGCTGAGAAGAAGGCTTTGAAGAGACATTTCAGAGAAAGGATGCAGTAAGGACGGTGGACAGGGAAGTTGTGGGAAGCGTTGAAAGACTACAGAGCCACTGGGACTGGGGGGAGTAGGTGCACGTTCCTAAGGAGTGAGCATAAGCATTCCCTGGAGGCCATGCTCCAAGGATGGGTAGACCCACTCTGGTTCAGCAGTTCTGAGGAGAGGTCTGAGGATGGATGGGATGTTGCTGGCCCAGGTGTACCCCTTGAAATGCACTGGACATACGCACAGGAGCTTCATGTCAGGGAAACCCACTATACAAGGATGAGGCTGCAGGTGAGGCGTTTGGGGTCGGCATCAGTGCACATTTGAGAGGATGGACACAGTATAAAGGAAGGTCACCCTGAAGCCACGCTGCCTGAGTTCCTTGACCTGCTTTGCTTATTGTGCTCACCTATAAACAGGACTGGTGGCTTATGAATGGTTGTGGTTACAAATTGGATTGCTAACTGCAAGATCAACAGTTCGAAACCACTAGCCACTCCACAGGGGAAAGACTGGGTTTTTTTTAAAGAGTTACAGTCTTAGAAACCCACAGGGGCCGTTTTACCCTGTTGAGAGCAGTGCTATGAGTTGGGACTGACTCGGTGGCAGTGAATGAATAGGATTAAGGCGTTCTACTGGCACAATAGTTAAGCGCCTTGCTAGTGACAGGAAAAATCAGCAATTCAAACACACCGGGGACTCCATGGGAGCAAAGATCTGCTTCTACAGAAATGTCCAGCCTAGGAAACCTGGCGAGTTGCTCCTTTCTGCAAAGCTATGTAGCCTAGGAAACCCTGCGGGGTGGATTTATTATGTCCTCTAGAGTTGCTAAGAGCTGGAATCAACTTGAGAGCACACGGCTAAGAGCGTGAATGGGAATAATAATAGTTCTTGCCTCAAGTTTGTGATAAGGATGCAATGCAGTACTGTTTTATTAATGAGTCGGGCCCATAGTTACAGCAATATATTTGTGAAGTGAAAATGTTAAATAAAATGCAGTGGTAGAAAAGCATATTAAGAAGTCCCATCAGCTAGCAGTACAAGAATGGGTGGTCTGGAAAATCAATGAGATGATTTTAAATCTCCTGCCGGGTAGTAAACGTCAACTCAGCAATCCTAGAGAGCAGAGTGGAATTTCCCCTGTGGGATTCCCAAGACCACAGTGACTGCCAAGTTTGTCTCTCGTGGAGCCCACGGTAGATTTGAACCACTGATCTTTTCGTTAGCCGCTGAGTGCTTTAACCACTGTGCTACCAGCACAATTAGAGGTAAATAGCATGGGGCCTCAAATGGAGAAAAAGTAAGCCCCCAAATTCTACTACCTCTTTCAAAGCCACTAGCAGCAGACCCACCCACTATCTCAGTTTCCCGCATTTGGGGCGGAATGAAGAAATTCACCGTAAGAGAAAAAATACACCCAGCCCCATGACCTTGATTTATATGTCCAATTATAACCCTTGCAGAAAGCTAGAGCATTAGAGAACCAGATTTGGAAGCAGCATCCTAGTGAGATTAGGCAAAATTAAGACCAGAGCAGAATCACAAGGAGGACCTGCATGCAGTCAGGAGAATGTGGACCGGATCAGCAACGGCCCAGTGGACGGGGCTCAGAAGGCTTAAACCGCTGCAACCCCAGAGTCCAGGGAACAGAGGAAAGGCTGGCAGCTGTGCCCAAAGCAAACAGCTCTACCAAGGGGAGTAAGGACAGGGGAGGGCAGCCAGTAGCATTGCGGGTGGCTGGCCAACTTCCAAAGTCAGGCCCACGGAAGTTCCCGAGTGTGCTCACGAAGTCACAGCTGTTTCTAGAAGGGGTGCGGAGGAGAAGAACGCTGGCAGTCAGCGAGAACTGGGCAAAGGTTGGGGGAGGGTGATGTGCCACCAGAAAATAAGGCCTCAGGGAAGGACGAGCCAGGGGGCGAAAAATGGGCTCTGAAGACATAGCGGCGAGGGAAGAGCTGGCCAAGCATCGTCCTGGGAGGAACTCAACTCTCCATGGAGGCAGCGCCGGAATTTTTAATTGTCCAAGTAGGTGTGGAGAGATGAGTGATGGCGGTCCTGCTGTGATTGATTCACGAACAAACAATGGCCCAATATCACCCCCGCCCCGGCCCCACCCCCAGAGCTTTCACAGCTGCCCTTCTGGTGGCCGCACAGAGGGATATCTTAGTAGCTCTCTTGGGAAATAAGGCTTGTGGGCTCCAGCAGTGGCCAGGCTCCCACCCGTGTTGGATGTGTGTGGTCCAATTTGCCTGTGCTCGGGCTGAAGATGACCGGTATTGCTGAGCACCTGCTCGGTTGGCACGCCTTGCACCCATGGGTCATGGTAACACCCTGGAGCCTCCATGTGCTCAAGACGTTCTTGGTCACCTTCAAGGGCTTGTAAAAGATCAGCCTATGTCAGGTGTGTCAATCCGGAAAGGATACCACAGGATCAACTCCGTGAGTGTTGAAAATTACATTTCTGGTGAAGAAATATCCGGAGTAGAGGCCCGACTGGCTGCTGGCTGGTAGTTTTGTCTTGTTTTTAAGACAATTATAAGCCAGAAAAGAAAGAAATGGCACAAACAGAGAGAGGCGTGGCTTGTTCTCTTACCAGATGCCGGGGGCTTCCTGAGGCCAGTGGGGGACGTCCCTGGCTGTTCCTGAGCGCTGCACGCGGCAGAGCGGCAGCAATACCCACGGTCGTCTTTGGACACTTACAATGCAGAAATTCATAAACACCTATGTTCTCCGTCTTACGCACACTCCTGGGTGATAATGATCAATAGCAAGTATCCCAAACTTTTTAAAATCATTTTATTAGGGGCTCATATAACTCTTATCATAATCCATACATACATCAACTGCGTAAAATACATTTGTACATTCATTGCCCTCATCATTCTCAAAACATTTGTTCTCCACTTAAGCCCCTGGCATCAGCTCCTCATTTACCCCCTCCCTCCTCACACCCCCTCCCTCATGAACCCTTGACAATTTATAAATTATTATTTTGTCATATATTACACTGTCCGATGTCTCCCTTCACCCACCCACTTTTCTGTTGTCCATTCCCTTCTCACACCCCCCCCCCCCAGGAGGTTACATGTAGATCCAGATCCCTGTAATCGGTTCCCCCTTTCCACCCCACTCTCCCTCTACCCTCACAGTATCCCCACTCTCACCACTGGTCCTGAAGGAATCATTTCTCCTGGATTCCCTGTGTTTTCAATTCCTATCTGTACCTGTGTACATCCTCTGGTCTAGCCAGATTTTCAAGGTAGAATTGGGATCATGACAGTGTTGGGGGAAGGAAGCATTTAGGAACGAGAGGAAAGTTGTATGTTTCATGAACTGCACCCTGACTGGCTCATCTCCTTTCGCAACCCTTCCATAAGGGGATGTTCAGTTGCCTACAGACGGACTTTGGGTCTCCACTTCACACTCCCCCTCATTCACAATGATATGATTTTTTGTTCTGATGATGCCCGATACCTGATCCCTTCACGCCTCGTGATCGCACAGGCTGGTGTGCTTCTTCCATGTGGGTTTTGTTGCTTCTGAGTTGGTGGTCTGCTTGTTGACCTTCAACTCTTTAAGACCCCAGGCACAATAATATGATTTTTTTGTTCTTTGATGCCTCATAACTGATCCCTTCAGTACCTCTTGATCCTCCATGTGTATCCCAAACTTTTTATAACAGAAAATTAATTTGAAAGGCAGAACATGGTCTTATTTCTTGACACAGTCCTCGGAGATTGTGATATTTTGTCATTGATTTTGTTGTTTTAAACAAATCCGTTTCCTAGAAAATATAACCAGGAACACAGACCCACAAATAGGTAATTGGGATAAACTATAAGAAATTAAACCGTTGGTGGTTTGATAATAGAATCTTTGCCTTCTACCTGGGCAACAAGGGTTCAAATCCCAGCCTGTACACCTGATGTGCAGTTAACCACTTATCAGTAGAAACTTCTGTATTGCTAAGATGTTGAACAGGTTTCAGTGGAGTTTCCAGACAAACTAGGATGAGAGGCCTGGCAGTCTTCTGAAAGTCAGCTGATGAAAACCCTGTGGTTCACCGGGATGCTGTCGAACACAGAAACTTTTCTTTCCACTGTGCGCCATGAGACAGAGCCAAGTCAAAGAGCGCTAACGACAGAATGGGAAATGTGGTGTTGTAATTGTTAGGAGCCATCCAGTCACATAGGGCCACTCCGATACAGAGCCAGCTGTGTACACCGAATGAAACTGTCCCATCCCGCACCACCCTCACAACTGTGCATACATTTCAGCCTATTGTTGTAGACACCTGTGTCAGTTCATCACGCCAAGGGTCTACCTCTTTCTCATCTCCCCTCTCCTTTACCAAGCACAGTGGCCCTTTCCAGGGCCTGCTCTCTCCTGAGAACATGTCCAAAGTATGTGAGATGAAGTCTTGCCTTCCTTGGTGCATTCTGGATGTACTTCTTTGGAGACGGATTTTTTGGCTCTTTGGGCAGTCCATGGTGCTCTCAATATGCCTCACCAGGACCATCATTCAAATGCACTGATTCTTCCATGTTTCTTATTCAAGGTCTGACTTTTCCATGCATATGAGCCCAGTGAAAATTGGATTATGTACACGTTAGTCCTCAAAGCAACATCCTTGCTTTTCAACACTTTAAAGAGGCCTTGTGCCACAGATTTATCCAATACAACATCATCTGCTCTCTTGGTGTTGCTTCCACTAGATTAACTTTTGACCAAACAAGACAAAATCCTTGACAATGTCAATCTTTTCTCCATTTATTATGATATTATCTATTGGTTCAGTTGTGAGGGTTTGGGCTTTTTTTTTTTGCTCTTTATTTTAAACATTTTATTAGGACCTCATATAACTCTTATCACAATCCATACATACATCAATTGTGTAAAGCACATCTGTACATTCTTTGCCCTCATCATTTTCAAAGCATTTGCTCTCCACTTAAGCCCTTTGCATCAAGTCCTCTTTTTTCCCCTCCCTCCCCGCTCCCTCTCCTCATGAGCCCTTGATCATTTATAAATTATTACTTTGTCATATCTTGCCCTGTCCCATGTCTCCCTTCATCCCCTTTTCTGTTGTCTGTCCCCCAGGGAGGAGGTCACATGTAGATACTTGTAATCAGTTCCCTCTTTCCAACCACCTCTCCCTCTACCCTCCCAGTATCGCCACTTACTCCCCTGGTCCTGAAGGTATCATCCGCCCTGGATTCCCTGTGCCTCCAGCTCCTATCTGCACCAGTGTACATCCTCTGCTCTATCCAGACTTGCAAGGTAAAATTCAGATCATGATAGTTGGGGGTGAGAAGGTGAGGAAGCATTTAGGAACTAGAGGAAAACTGTATTCTTCATCAGTGCTGCATCACACCCTGACTGACTCATCTCCTCATGATGGCAGCAGGTTTGGTGTTCGTTTGAGATTCTCTTGAGATGGGAGCAATGGGAGCTATCTGTAGAGACTACGGTGAGGTCTCCCACACTGCTCAGATGACTTCAGAGAGGCTGTAGGATTCCAGAAAAATGGGAAAACTCACTTCCATTTTTAAAAAAGGAAAAAGCATACTGCCATCATTTCTGACCCACAGCATCCCTGGAGAGAGAAGAATTTCCCCTGTGGCTTTTGGAATCTGTAAGTCTTTACAGAACCTGAAAGCCTTATCTTTCTCCCTCAGTGCAGCTGGTGGGTTAGAACTGCTGACCTTTCGGTTAGCACCTCATGGGCCTCTGCACCACTGGGCTCCTTGCATGAGGATTCCAAAAGTAACAAGCTCACTGCTTTTGAGTCAATGCTGACTCATAGTGACCCCTTGTGGTTTTCAGAGACTATAACTGTTTATAGGAGTAGAAAACCCAGTCTTTCTCCCACAGAGCTGATGATGGTTTCCAACTAATGACCACGCAGATTGAAGCCCAGGGCTAGGTGACCAGTGTTGCTTACCCAAATGAAACCCACTGCCATCAAGTTTATTCTGATTCATGGCAACCCTCTAGAGTGTGTCCCAGACGGTCCATCTTTACAGGAGCTGATAGCCTGCTCTTTCTCCCATGGAGCAGCTAGTGGGTTTGAACTGCTGGCTTGCAGCTAGCAGCCCAGTGCCACGGGAGCTCCTCGGCATTGCCTAGGACATGGATGATTCTTGTCCTTTCCTTGTTGCGCTAATTTGAATTACGCCTGCTGTACAAAGGCCCCTCAGTCTCAGCAGAGCAGTGAGAACTCACGCTGAGAAGGACAATGCCAGGCTCTGAATTAGACCTTCAGTTTCTGTTAAAGGGCTTATTCCTCATTAATCAGCTGATTCATCTTAGATCCTTAACCAGGGACCCCTGGTTTATTTGTATAGTTTGGATAATATCTTTCCCTTTCGTTCTGTTGCTTAGTCTCATACAATTTACCCAATATTGGAAATGCTATTAATCAAGAGTTTTAAAATTAAGGATGACACCAGACAACTCAATTTCTAGGATTCTTTTTTTTTTTTTTTTGCATGGCTCTTTTCAGTTTATTGCATGAAGGAGTTACAGTAGTCCAAGTTAAAAGTGGACCCCAAATGGTTACATCATACAAGCTGTGAGGTTTTAAACTTGTGACAAGGGACAGAGGGAATTTTTCTACTCATTGCAAGGAAATCCTCACTTAAGCTTCCGTGAGCCACAAGCACTTGAAACCCATGAACCATCAGCTGGTCGTTCTTAGCCAGTCCAATCTCTACAAGGAACTGGCATATGTTCTTGCGCTGGTCCCCCTGGAGCTGAATCACTTCTCCATGTTCTGGATGCTCAACCACAGTACCATTGCAGGCAAATTTCTTCTTAAAGGCCTTCACTAGCTTCTTTTTGTCGTAGTCATCAGCGATCCCTTGGACAGTGGTCAGGGTCTTCCTGCCGTTGCGCTGTTGAATTCTTATATGGATATAATCCTCTGTCCCCGCAGGCAGCAGGTCCTCACCCTGACTTGTATCAGCAAAGGGGTCGAAAGAGTGGAGGTTCTGGATAGCGGACATACCATACGATTCCTTTTCCTCGGTGGAAACGGCCTGCGGAAGGCGGCGGCTGGAGAAGGCGGGCAGGGGGGACTGAGCGTTGGGAATCGAGGGGGCTCGAGGGGGAGGCTGCTGAGTCCTCAGCGGCGGCTCAGTGACTGGGGCCATTTCTAGGATTCTTCGATGCAAAATAAAATGTTAAAATTCTTAGATAGTTTTCACACTCAAAGATGCTCATCACATTACAGTTTATAATCTTAAATATCAAAACTCCCTAAATGGCGGTATTAGGCCAGGTTGACTAGAGAAACAAATCCAGAGACAGTCATATATGTAATAAGAAAGAGCTTTATATCAAGAATTAATTATATATCAAGGAAACATCCACGCCCAGTCCAACTCAAGTTCATAAGTCCAAATACTAGTCCGTAAGTCCCTCTTCAGACTCACGCAGCTGCATGCCATGATGCAGAATGCAGGAATGTCAGAGGCCACTGTGGGCAATAGCAGGTGGATCCAATGGCGGTGGATACATCACAGGGCTCTGACAGCAACCATGATCAGCAGCAGGAAGGTGAAGGCAGCGAGAGAAGAGGTGGTTCAGAGGACCCTCCTTATGAGAAGGCCACACCCATAAGGAGGCACCATCAGGCTGTATCATCTGATTGACAGGTTGAACACCACCCCTCCACTTATATGTATCTTCAAGTTGGCATGAAATTGTGCGTCTACCATAATGGCTCATTCCTTCCATCACTGTTTATTCAAAGTCTGCTATGTGTCCAGAATTATATCAAGGACTCAGGATACTGATGTGTCCATTTTAGAGCATGGCTACATGGAGATAAATCAAACAGGCAAATGTTTACCAAAGAAAGTAAAAAGATGCAAAATGGTAAAAGGGAAAAAAAGAGAGAATACACTCAAATAACACAGACTGGATTGGGCTTTTGCTTGTTTTTACTTTCTAATTTTGTGTAGGTCAGTTTTCTTTTTTTTAAAATCATTTTATTGAGGGCTCATACAACTCTTATCACAATTCATACATACATCCATTGTGTCAAGCACATTTGCTGACATCATCATTCTCAAAACATTTTCTTTCTATTTGAGCCCTTGGTATGAGCTCCTCAGTTTCCCCCCTCCCTCTTCAACCCCACCCGCAATTCATTTTCATTGTATTATTGATGATGGATAAGAGAAAAGTTCACACCATTTTGGGCTCCTATTCTATCTGTAGACAGAATGAAATCTATTTTGTCATAAAGCAAAGGAGTCAACTGAGTCAAATGGCTGGAGCAGGATAAGCAACAAGATGAGCAACAAGATAAATTGAACAATATTATATTGTGACCTCAAATCCAAAATAAATATCCATGAGATCATACTGATATAAATAAATAATTGCTTAAATAAATAAATGGGAAGAAACACTAAATCTCCCATGCAGAAGGATTTCAATTTATTCATGTAGTTTGCCTCAAGGATGTCTTCCCTCTATGAACTACGGCTGCTTGAAGTGACTTTCTTCCCAAAAGGGATTTTTTTTTTAAGAACAACACTGCAGTGGGCATGCCTGTACTTCAGGCAGAGGAACAAAGTCAACATCATGATTAATCATGTTGATAGTATATATAGTGGAAACAGCAGGTTACCTCCTAAAAACTTATATCTTTAGTCTCATCATGAAAATTGCATCAGATAGATTTCAACAGAGGACATTTTAAAATATACTTGACAAAAAAACAAAACAAAAAGCAAACACACTGCCATGAAATCAATTCTACTTTGTAACAAGAAACTCTTTCCCGGTTTTGGATACTGTAGAGCTTTGCAGGAATGGATGGCGCAAGGGGGTTGAGTGCTTCAACTTGAAGTAACAGCCCAATTCTTTTCCTCCATAAGAAGAACGGTACATAAAACCTAAAGAAATTTGAATAAAATATGAACTTTTAAAAAATTGTTTTATTTGGGGCTCATACAACTCTTATCACAATCCATACATGCATCATTTGTGTAAAGCACATTTGTACATTTATTGCCCTCTTCATTCTCAAAACATTTGCTCTCCACTTAAGTCCCTGGCATCAGGTCCTCATTTTTCCCCCTCCATCCCCTCTCCCACCTCCCTCATGAACACTTGATAATTTATAAATTATTATTTTGTCATATGTTGCCCTGTTTGATGTCTCCCTTCGCCCACTTTTCTGTTGTATGTCCCCCAGGGAGGAGGTCACTTGTAGACCCTTGTAATCGGTTCCCCCTTTCCAACCCACCCTCCCTCTGCCCTCCCAGTATCACCAATCACACCACTGGTCCTGAAGGTATCATCCTCCCTGGATTCCCTGTGTTTCCAGTTCCTATCTGTACGAGTGTACATCCTCTGGTCTACCCGGACTTGCAAGATAGAATTCAGATCATGATAGTGGGGGTGGGGTGGGGAAGGAAGCATTTAGGAACTAGAAGGAAGTTGTATGTTTCATCGTTGCTACATCTGCACCCTGACTGGCTCGTCTCCTCCCTGAGACTCTTCTGCAAGGGGATCTCCAGTGGCCGACAAATGGCCTTTGGGTCTCCACTCCGCACTCCCCTCCTCATTCACTATGGTGAGTTTTTTTTCTTCTGATGATGCCTTATACCTGATCCCTTCAAGACCTCGTGATCACACAAGCTGGTGTGCTTCTTCCATGTGGGCTTTGTTGCTTCTGAGCTAGATGGCCGCTTGTTGACCTTCAAGCCTTTAAGACCCCAGACACTATATCTTTTGATAGCCGGACACCATCAGTTTTCTTGGCCACATTTGCTTACTTACCCGCTTTGTCTTCAGCGGTTGTGTCAGGAAGGTGAGCACCATAGAATGCCAATTTAATAGAAGAAAGTATTCTTGCATTAAGGGAGTGCTTGAGTGGAGGCCCAATGTTCTTCTGCTACCTAACTACTAAACCTATAAATACAGGCACATAGATCTATTTCCCATCCTCATATAAAAATATATTTGCATATATACATGCCTTTATCTAGACCGCTATAAATGCCCTTTGCCTCCCAACTCTTTCCTCATTTTCCTTGACTTTCCTCCTGTCCCACTATCATGGTCAGCCCCCACCAGTGTTTCAGCAATACCTCTTAGTTACATTACCCTTGATCATGCCCTACCAGGCTTCCCAAAACCACCTCACCACCGATTTGGATCACTTGTTGTTCCCTTGTTCCTGGTTTGTTAACACCACTTCCTTTCCCCCCACCTCTCCCTCTCCCATGTCCCACTGGAACTGTCAGTCCCGTTGTTTTCGCTTCCAGATTGTTCATCCAGCCTATCTTATTTAGACAGACCTGCACGGATAATAACATGCATGAAAACAAGACAGAGCAAAACCAAGCAACAATATACAACAAAACAACAACAAAAACAACAAACCAATGACCAAAAAAAAAAAAAACACACAACAAGAAAGAAAAGCTTGTAGTTAGTTCAAGGACTGTTTGTTGGCCTTTAGGAGTGTTTACCAGTCCAGTCTGTTGGGGCACCATGCCCTGGCCCCCAAGCCCACCTTCACCATTCCCTGGGGACCTTGCCACTCCATTCCCCTGCTGTTTCGCTGTACACCTCCCCCCTCCCCCACTCCAGGGCGTTGCCTTGGTGTGGCGGGATCAGATCTGGCGTAATACCCACACTGTGTCTCCGGTGCTGTCCCCCGCAGAACCATGGGTCAGTGAGGGATGTCATGTCTCATATTGGGGCTGGCCATGTGGTCCTCTCTGTTGACTGGCTAATCTAATTGGGATCATCTTCCTCAAGGCCTGGTGGGCCATGATGTGCTCCACTCTCTCCTGCTCCCCCTTCATCTGCTCCCGTGTGCTCCGATCACATATGTTCCTCTCCTGGAGCTGCAGATTCAATGCCATCCTTTGAAATAAATTCTTCTGAGGGGGGGGGAGTGTCCACTTAATATTTGGGACTGGGGCCAGCCCCCCAGACCTCTCCACTGGTTCCTTACTCCATGCCGAAATATGAACTTTATTTAATAAAATGTACCCACATTGTTTAATAATTATGACAAAAGTGCTCTACTAAGATATTGATCATAAGGGTTTGTGGGAAATATCTGTAATTTTCTGTAAATTACAATTTTTCTTTAACTCTAAAACTGTCCTTAAAAAAATAAGATTTATTTGATAAAGCCATAAACCAACAACCCAAAGAGTAAACCCTAATGTAAATTGTGGACTTCTTACCAGCAAAAACACAAAAACAAAAAACACTCATTTCCATCTAGTCGATGTCACAGTGACCTTATAGAACAGGGTATAATTGCCCCGGTGGGTTTCCAAGATTGTAATTCTTTATGGGAGTTGACAACCTCATTTTTCTCCCTCAGAGCAGCTGTTGGTTTTGAACTACTGACCTTGAAGTTAGTGGCCCAACACTTAACCACTATGCCACCAAGGCTCCTTTGTGGACTTTAGTAAGAGTAATATATCATTATTGGTTTAGCAGTTATAGCAAATGCACTCTGCAAATGCAAGATGTTAATAGTAGGAGAAACGTGGGCAAATGAAAGAAGTAGTCCATGGGAACTCTATATTTTTTGTGCAATTTTTTTCTCTAAAACTCTTTGGGGAAAAAGTATCTTAAAGTTTCTTTGAAAAGCAATAAAGTGTAACTTGAAAGAAAGGAAATACACTACTTACAGAAATCAGTACTTGGGAAAATGAGACCATCCTGTCATATTTACCTTTATCCAACCTTTCCCTTAAGGAGTTAAGTTATTTAGCAAGTCTATACTTACTCTAAATATAGATGGTTATTCATAAAGTCAAAACTTCATTAAGAGAAAAAAGTCAATTGGAATATTTTTCTCCAACTTCTGGGAAACCCAGCAAACCAAATCCTGAATTGGGCTAAAAAACACCTTGACTGCAATTCGGTTTAGATTCCCCACAAAAGGGCGCCATCTAGCGTTCTGTTAAGTAAAGAAACTGGTTACTCTCCATTTGTCCGCAATACGGATTAAAAATCAGTTTCCATGAAAGTCCATCCTAACTTGTGTCAAAGTTAGAACTATGCTCCACAGAGTTTTCAAGAGCTGATTTTTCAAAAGCAGATCATCAGGTCTTTCATCTGAGGCACCTGTGAATGAACTTGACCTTGTTAAACTTGAGTGGGCAGCTGAGGGTGTTAACCATTTGCATCACCCACGGACTCCTTATCTGCGAATCATGTTAAACATAATTTCCAAACTGAATAGAGCAATCAAGCAGGAGGCATGTGGGTTTTTTTCCTTCCAGAAAGTCCTTAATTGCTAATGACCCCTAAGTAGTCAAATTTAAGTAATTTGGTCTCATTTCCAACTTCAACCTACAATGTTTCTGTTTATAAAATGCCTACTTTTATGTTCAAAACTTAGGCCCCAAATATTGTCCATGAAACAGATACTATCAAGACTACAAATTCAAGGAAAAGTGTAAAAGTATAGTCACTTTCTAAAAAGTAACAAAATCATGTAAGCCTTATAGGATAGTAGATAATAATCCAAGTGTCGGTTGAAATTAAAGCACACATTAACGTTGTGCTATATAACTTAACTCAGCACTTCCATGAAGCGACTTTAGTTAATAAGCCCAGGTGGTTATTCATAAAGTAATAACTTCATTAAGAATGAACAATGACAGAAAAAAATGGACTCAATTGAGGTCTAAAATGTCTCAAACTAAGTAGAAAAATGAAACAAAAACAACCCTACACGATAATACATGTGATGGTTAGAGTTGATGTCAACTAGAGATACCTGTATGAAGGGAGAGGTGGAGCCCAACCTATCAGTGGGCCTCAGCCTGCTGACACCTCCATGGGAGGGTGACCTTTTGTAAAAGACAGAGACCAAGAGCAGAGCAGAGTCCTCTTTTGCCCTTGGCCTTCTTCTGGGTCTAGATCCTGTTCATTGATCTGCTGTTTCACTTGGTAATCCTGGGAGCTGCCAGTAGACTGGGAGCCAGGAGACTGCCAATCTTGGATTTATTAGGCTGACCTCACATTCATTTGCCTCTGAACCCACCAGCCTGGGGCCCTCATGCTTTTTCATCCTGCTTTCTTGTCTGACAGCTCCTGCAGCTACATGAGTCAGAGGAGCCTCCAGCTAATGTCTAACCTACGTTCTCAAACTGAACCATACTTACCCACACTGCAGCAGTGTGAGTCGTTTCTTTATATCTGTATACACATATCACTGCTTTAGCTTTTGTAAAGAACCCAACCTAACACGATATATATTACTTTTTGAATCTGAATTTTTCAAAATGTGTCATAAAAAAATCAACACAGCTGAAATAACTGTCAATGTGCATCTTCCAGTTTCAAAACATAAAATAGCCTTAGACCTCTGACAAAAATGGCAAAACTATAGTGTCATTTTTTCCTTATGCAGTTTTCATAAGAGATTGGTTGTTTTTTGTAATAAATCATTTTATTGGGGCTCATACAACTCTTATCACAATCCATACATACATAAATTGAGTAAAGCACCCTTATACATTCGTTGCCCTCATCATTCTCAAAATTCGCCTTCCACTTGGGTTCCTGGAATCAGCTCATTTTCATTTTTTCCCTCCTCCTCCCTCCCCACTCCCGCCTCCCTCACGAACCCTTAATAACTTATAAATTATTACTCTATCCTATCTTACACTGCCTGGCGTCTCCCCTCACCCACTTTCCTGTTGCCCATCCCCCAGAGAGAAGGTTACATGTAGATCCCTGAGATTGGTTTCCCCTTTCTACACCCCTTTCCTTCACGGTGTCGCCACTCTCACCGCTGGTCCTGAGGGGTTCATCTGTCCTAGATTCCCTGTGTTTCCAGATCCCAACTGCACCACTGTGCATCCTCTGGTCTAACCAGATCCACAGGGTAAAATTGGGATCATGATAATTGGGGGAGAGATTGGTTTTTAAGATGCTCTAGTTAAGAATTCCAGTGAAACTTTGTGCTTTTTTCTGATGACAAGTTTATTACCATAAACCCTCAAATTATTATTTTCATCCTACTTAGAGTGCAATGTTGTTTATTGTGCTAGAAAGTCATTTTCAAAACAAAGTAATTGATTGGGTTTATTTTGTTTCAGAGTTCACTAAGATGTTTTTGATAGAGCACTTAAAGACATGGATGTTAATTTATTCCAAGTATAAAATGGGAAATTTTGCTATTGCTACTGACTTGAGTTCCTGGAAGCAGCTCACTTTCCTTTTTTCCCTCCTCCTCCCTCCCTACTCTTCCCTTCCTCATGAGCCCTTAATAATTTATAAACTATTATTTTATCTTACCTTACACTGCCTGGCGTCTACCTTTACCCACTTTCCTGTTGCCCATCCCCCAGAGAGGAGGTTATTTGTAGATCCCCAAGATCAGTTCACCCTTTCCAAACCCCCTTCCTTCCTGGTATTGCCACTCTCACCATTGGTCCTGAGGGGTTCATCTGTCCTAGATTCCCTGTGTTTTCAGATCCCAACTGTACCGCTGTGCATCCTCTGGTCTAACCAGGTTTGAAAGGTAGAATTAGTATCATGATAATTGGGGGGAGGAAGCGTTTAAGAACTAAAGGAAAGTTTTGAGTTTCATTGTTGCTACACTGAACCCTGAGTGACTCATCTCCTCCCCACTACCCCTCTGCAAGGGATTATCCAGTTGTCTACAGATGGGCATTGGGTCCCCATCATGCACTCCCCTCATTCAAGATGATATGATTTTCCCCCCCTGCCTTTGTTGCTTGAAACCTGGTCCCCTTGGCCCTTCATGATCACGCATGCAGGTGTGCTGCTTCCATGTGGGCTTTGTTGCTTCTGGGCTAGATGGCTGCTTGTTTACTTTCAAGCCTTTAAGTCCCCAGACGCTATATCTTTTTGATAGCCAGGCACCATCAGCTTTCTTCACCATGTTTGCTTATGCACACGTCTGAAAAGACCATTTTAAAATGGTCTTTGGCAGCAAGTTTGTCCCATGAAATACTTCTTTAAAAAAAAAAAACCTTTATTACTTTAAGCGTAATTTACTCCCGAGCCATAAGTTTTTGTTTCTTCAGTTTCTTCTGGGAGATCTTTTTCTTCCGTGCAGCCTCCTCTTCTGGTTCAGGAGCAATTTGTTCCTTTTCAATGAGGTTCATCTCAATGGAGCAGGGTGGATTGATCTGACCATGAGCTCTTTAAACCAACCCTGCAGTGCATCTTGGAGGCTTTGTTCACCTGGATGCACTTAATGGCCAGACACTCCACATCTAAACCCTTCAGTTCAGCATTACCCTCTGCATTTTTAAGCATGTGCAACAAAAATCAGCGCTCTTTTTGGGCCACCATCCCTGGGCCCACCCCCACTGTTTGGCCTGAGCACACCTACCGACTCCACCACTGTGACATCAGAAGGGCACCCACTGCTTCTGCTCAGTGACGGCTTTCAAATACTTGGTGGCTTTCCAGATATGCATACCCTTTATGGCCTGGCATTTTTAAAGTGGACCTGGAGATTCAGTCCTCTTGATTTGCATGATTTCGTGGGGTTTTCTGGGTCAAAGGAGTAGCGAACCATTTGGCAGATCACCTCAAGCCACTACATGAAGAAGCAGCTTCATTTTTTCTTGATGGTTGCTTCAATGGGTGTTGATTGTGGATTCAAATAAAATGAAATCCTTAACAATTTTAATGCTTTTTTTTCCTGTTGCCTCATTTATAAGGATTTTTGTTCTCTTGTGTTGAGGTATAATCCATACTGAACGTTGTAATTTTTTATCTTTAGTCAGTGCTTCAAGCCCTCTTCACTTTCAGCAGGTAAATGTTTGCAACATTACTGGGTGCCATAATTTTAAGGCTTTGGGGAATATGTTCCTTTTTATAACATAAATCCATCATCATTTGATCATGTTGCTGTCATTTCTAAACTAAAGCAAGCCAAGGTGAAATCTTTGGCAAATATGAACAGAGGTAAAAATCTGCCTGTGTTAGAAGAAAACACCTTCACAACCCTATTGTTGTTAAGTGTTATTGAGTCAACTCCAACTTACGGTGGCTCATGGGCAGCATCACAAAATGTTCCCCAGTCGCTCCTGTACCACCTTGACAGCTATTAACTTGCTTGAATCCATGGTGATCAGTGGGTCCTTTGAGTGCCTTCCATCCTAGGATGTTCATTTTCCAGTTCTGTATTAGACAAGACGTTATAAGCCATGGGTTTTCTTTGGCTAGTATTTGGAAGTGGATTGAGGTCTTTCTTCCTATATTACTCTGGAAGCTCCACTGAAACCTGGCTACCTACAGTGGCCCTGGTGGTATCTGGAATATCAGTGGCATAGTTCCCACATCACAACAATATGCAAGTCATCACAGTAAAAGAAACTGACAGAGAGTGGTAGACAAAGGAAAAGAGAGTTGGATTTTGTGAAACCATTTTATTGGGGGCTCATACAGCTCTTCTCACAATCCATACATATATCCATTGTGTCAGGCACATTTGTACATATGGTGCCATCATCATTTTCAAAATGATTTTCTTTCCATTTGAGCCCTTGATATCAACTCGCTTTTTTCCCTCTCTCACCCACCCTCCCACATGAACCCTTGATAATTTATAAATTATTATTTTTTTCATGTCTTACACCAACTGCTGTCTCCCTTCACCCACTTTTCTGTTATCCATCCCCCTGGGGGGGTGTTATATGTCAATCATTGTGATAGGTTTCCCCTTTTCCCCTCCACCTACCCACTACCCTCATGGTATCGCCACTCTCATTATTGGTCCTGAGGGATTTATCTGTCCTGCATTCCCTGTGTTTCCAGCTCTGATCTGTACCCATGCACATGCTCTGGTCTAGCCAGATTTTTAAGGTAGACTTGGGGGTCGTGATAGTGGGGGAGATGAAGCATGAAAGAACTAGAGGAAAGTTGTATGTTTCATTGGTACTATATTGCACCCTGACTGGCTTGTCTCTTCCTTGTGTCTCTCTGTGAGGGGATGTCCAATTGTCTACAGATGAGCTTTGGATCCACTCCATCCTCCCCCTTATTCACATCAACACAATTTTTTGTTCTGGGTTTTTAATGTCTGATACGCAATCCCATCGACACCCTGTGATCGCACAGGCTGGTGTGTTTTTCCATGTGGGCTTTGTTGCTTCTCAGCTAGATGGCCGCTTGTTTATCTTCAAGCCTTTAAGAGCCTAGACACTATATCTTTTGATAGCCGGGCACCATCAAACAGCTGGATTTTTACACAAAGGTAGACTGACTCTTGTTTTGTGACCACACAATTTTATAATTATGAAACTGATTTGGCTTCTCACATGCAAGAATATTAAAAGGAAAAGATATGTGGAGCTATTTATCAGCCTAATAAAAGCTTGGTCTTGGTGCCCAATTTTTCTCCACCTCTACATAAATGCTGCGTACAATGGAAGTATTTTCATATATAATGTTTCCAACCATCCTAAGAGCTCTCAATATCAAGTCTTAGTACTTCAAGAGAAAAAATTTGGAAGCAAACCTCCAAAGGCCTGCCAAGAAGAGTAAAGGTTTTACTTGGGATGGTATCTGAAGCTGGGTTCTGTAGAGAAACAAAGCCAGTGAAGCCTACCCATGCATATATCCAGGAACTGCTCACATCGTGATGGAAGTAGTCACGTTCCAAAGTTTAAAGTCTAGACAAATTCCAAGTCCACGGGTCAGATGTTACCCTGCAGGCTTCTCCTGACTCAAACAATTGTGAGGCCGATGCACAAAGATCAGCAGGAAGATGACAGACATATGGCTGCAGAGGTGAATGAATCCAAGGTCAGCAGGTCGGGCTGGTCAGAAAGTCACTGATGCCGCCTAAGATTGGCAAGTAATAGAGCAGACTGTTGTTTCAAGTCCAAAGAACCATAAGCTGGATCCACTCTCAGCAAAAAAAGCACACCAGCTTTTCCACTGTGTCTACTTACAGAAGAAGCAGGCCATCCCCTAGAGGAGACATCTGCATGAGAGATTGCATTACAGAAGTAATGAAAAATATGTTTTTTTTAAAAGAATATGTTTGTAATCCAAGATAGTTATTAGACTGTCTCTTAATACTGCCATGCTCTGTGATAAAAGTCGATGCTAAACTACAGAAATAGAATTTCAGATGGCTAACAATGACCCAGATCCTTCAAGAATGAAGGTTTGGATCATCCCACTGGACAAAGAGCCATGACCAATTGAGTTGCTTCCTGAGGCAAAGAAAATATGGAATAAGTGATGGGAAAAGGTATTTTTAAATGCCAGCTATGTATACATCAAATATATTTTTACTTATAAAATATAAGATGTAAATGGGGCTAATGTATTTTCATTTGCACATGTTGTGTCATACTAGGCACACGTATGCTTTTATAATGGTCTTTATTTTGAGATTATATATTTTTTAAAGTTATGTTTATGGGTGCCAAGTTGACTAGGGGGCAGAGTATGATAGTTAAAGCTTTATGTAAACTTGGCTGAGTGAGATTCGCAGTGTTTTGGCAATTAAAACCTAGAAATACCCCCCCCCCCATCATGAGATCTCAAGGGTGTGATTTGCCCTTCTTACTTGCAAATATCCTTCACCTAATTTTCCTAGATAGGAAAACCAATATTTTTTGAGTGCCTACACATTATTTCAGTGGGCCCCTTGAGTCAAAATCAAATTCTTCTTTGAGACCGCAGAGACAAGCCAACCAAGAGGCAAGAGGACCACCTTGTGCGCATGCTGAACAGGAGCTCCATGAAGATAGTGTGTGGGTACTGTGGAAACTTCCCCAGTCCATGTGTGGGAGCACATGTGTTATTCGTTGCTGCTGGATTTTGTTAGTTAACCACATTACAAACTGGAGATGACACCACCTAGTTCATAGGACCATTTTAAGGAAGACAAAAAGATGTTTGAAGATGTTTTCAATGCAGTTCCAGACACTGAGCAGGTGGCATTGAAAACCGATTGATTTTCCCATCTATGAAAAGAATATTTTCAAGTAAGATGGGTGGAGGCATATAATGGGCCCCTTTTCCAGGTGTTGGATGGGGATGCAGCCAAGTGAAATGACTGCCATCTCCTGTGGCATCCACGTTCTACAGTCACGAGGCTGTGAGGTGGGGAACACTTGCACATCTCCCTGCTCACTTCCTTCTTCAGTTGATGGCTATAGACCCGCCAAAGGCTGCACTATTCCTAATTAGGGGTGGATTATCCAACAAGCCCATCTTTGATGTAGTTCAAAAACAAAAAACAAAACAGGACCCAGTCCAGAGTGCCTACATCCTAGAGTCAAAACACAGACGTCTCGATGGATTCTGTTCTCGAAGAAGAGGTCCCAGATGCACTTTCTTTACTTCCGGTGGAGGTTCCTAGGTGGTGCCAGTGGCTAATGGGCTCGGCTGCTAAATGTAAAGCCCGGCACTCTGCTTCCAAAACAATCATGGAACACGCTTTTAGTCTGACACACATGGATCAGCGCCATGTTGATTTCAATTGAAAGCAATTGAACTGCTTTAATCCCCATATCAACAGGCATGGTGGGTTTAGTAGACTTTTCTTTGAGAATTGACCTTTCATAGTGGTTGTAACCTGATTTAAAAATACTAAAAAATGTAAGACAACAAAAGGACTTAGTAAATAACTGATATAATAAGTAGGTTTTCATAAAACTCCCTATCCTTTTGTGTTTTGCTGCATAATAATTCCAGGAATTGTTCACTGGTTCTGCAAGATTTCCTTCATAGCTAAAATTATAAAGAAGTCACTTGGTAAATCTGTAGAGACAGTAACGAGATTAATGGTTTCTTGGGAGCATGGCAGGGAAGGTGTGAACACATTGCCTACGGATATCCACACAGATTAGTGACTAAAGGGTTATTTAATTAAATTTTTAAGGAAGAAAAATCCCCCAGGGGATCTCTTCAAAGTTCATTTAAGTTGTGCATGGATTCAAGTCATGTAAATGTGCTCTAATAAATTTCATATCAATCATGAATATCTGGGATTAATAAAAACATATAAAGCTACATTTTCTAAAGTAAACTATGGTACCCTCCAAAGAAGGAGGTTCTTGAAGAAGCCAAGTGATGGAGAGGGCAGAGTGTATTGGAGTGGCAGTTGACTAACATTGATTCCTACAAAGGGCCCAGAAGGTACCAGGTTAAGATGCTATGTTCTCCAGTCCCAAGGAATGGCATCATACCATACTTAAGAAGTTTTACCATGTTTCCCCGAAAGTAAGACATCCCCTGAAAATAAGACCTACTTACAATTTTGCCTGTTGCTGAAATATACGACACCCCCCAAAAGAAGACCTCTCCGAAAATAAGGCCTCCCTGATAATAAGCACCCACCAAGCGACCGTAACTCTGTACTGTAGTAGTGGGCGCCGTCGCACAGCTCACTGTTGGCCGCAGCGCAGCTAGAGCAGACAGGAAGTACAGGTCTCTTTTAATCAAAGAGCCCGCGTCATCACCAGGACAAGCTGCTGCCTGCTGCTCACTCTGCCCTAATGGAGTCTGGCTGACTCACAATTAGATGGTGAGTCGCTTGTGGCAGCAGTAACAAGACATTTCTGATACTGTAGGATTAATAGTTTGTCTGATTATGCTGGTTTGTGATGACAACTACTACCGTATCATATAAAAGTAATACATTTCCTTTTTTTGTTGTTCAACACTAAATGTGTACCGTATTCTTCTTCATGGAAAAATAAGACATCCCCTGAAAATAAGACCCAGTGCATCTTTGGGAGCAAAAATTAATATAAGACACTGTCTTATTTTCGGGGAAACAGGGTAGTAATATTCTAATGGGTTCTCTTGAAGGCTTAGGGAGGAGGAGACAGATATGTCTTGTATATGGTCTTCCTAGCCATCGTCTTATAGTGCCCACAAAATAGCCAGTGTGCCACAGTCTTGCAGGGGAATAGTCAATTTACTGTGCGAACAGTGGCTTAAAAGTCCACCCAATACAACTGAGCCCCTTGCTGTCTAGTTAAGGGATCAGTTGGTTTTGTCATCTTTCTATGCTTATTTCTATAAAATCTAATCCCACTGGGGTTGTGGGGATCTCACTGCCATCAAGAAGAGTCCTTTAAACCTGGAGTCCTTGCACTGAGAACCTCCTAGATCCAGAAAGAGAATGTAACACTGAAGATGGAGTGATAATAGGCTGACTGGTTGGCTTTGTGGATATTGTGGGTTTGCTGTCCGATTAAGAGCTGGGTGCCTTCTTGTAGGATTTTACCTTCTGCTGAAAAACTGTAACACTTGGCCTTGTGGAACAGAGGCCTGAATGTGTCCTGTGAAACATGCCACCCACCTTGGGCAGCATGGTAGGAGCCACACTGGCCTTCATGCAGTGCACAGATATGTATTTGAGAGATGAGCCCGTCCGGGTGCAGTAGAGCACCGATGAAACATACAACTTTCCTCTAGTTCTTTAATGCTTTCCCCCGCCCCCGGCCCATCATGGCCCCAATTCTACCTAACAAATCTGCCTAGAACTGAGCATGTACACTGGTACAGATAAGAGCTGGAAACACAGGGAATCCAGGACAGATAACCCCCTCAGGACCAATATTGAGAGTAGTCATACCAAGAGGGGAAGGGGAAGGTGGGGGTAGAAAGGGGGAACCAATCACAATGATCTACATATAACCCCCTCCTTGAGGGATGAACAACAGAAACGTGGGTGAAGGGAGACATCAGTCAGTAGAAGACATGACAAAATAATAAGTTATCAAGAGTTCATGAGGGAGGGAAGGGGGGGGTGGAGGGAAAAATATGAGCTAATACCAAGGGCTTAAGTAGAAAGAAAATGTTTTGAAAATGATGATGTCAACATGTGTACAAATGTGCTTGACACAACTGATGGAGGTATGGATTGTGATGAGTTGTACCAGCCCCAATAAAATGATTTTAAAAAAGAAATAAAATGATGATGGCAACAAATGTGCTTGACACAATATATGTATGTATGTATTGTGATGAGAGCTGTATGAGCCCCCAATAAAATGAGTTTTTTAAATTGTATTTGAGAGTAATCCACACGTACCAGTTGCTGTTGGGTCAATTACAATGCCAGAAACAGGACCCATCTTGTACTCACTCCATGTACAAAAAACGAACTCAAGATGGAGCAAAAATCTAAAGGTAAATTCCAGAACTATAAAGATCATCAATGATCGCTGGAAAATCATTGACAAAGAACATCACAAAATTGGTATCCAGAGCCAGAGCCCTAAGGCAGAAGGCAATCTTCCATTCTGACCTCACATACAGTGGAAGGAATTATCATGCAATCCAGAAACACTTGTCAGCAAACTCTGGAGTGTTTGCAGTCCTTTAAAATTGTTGGCACATGAAATCTTCAACGAGTAATACCACTGGGGTGCCATGTGACTTGACAGCAGGTGAAGATCGTGTGACAGTAGAGCCAGATGGAGAGCATGCTGCCTGCCTAGGTCAAGTGTACTGTTGAGATGTCTAGTTTTATAATTCCTTATCAAGTGGCTGTGACTGATGACATTCAAATGATTAAAAATGTAGCATAGGCCTAAGACAGCGCTTCTAGGACTGTTGAAGAAGTCCATTTGTGTAGCGAATCTGCTAGGACTGCCCTGGTGAATGAGCTCATGTGGAGATTCAAAACTATAACAGGCTTATCCCCATTTCTGTTCAACTTCATGCATTAGAATCTTTAGATAGTCATCAGCCTGGGGACTGAATTGTCTGTTTTAGAAAGAATAATATTTATTGTGAGTAAATTGAGATTTAAGGATTGGAATCAGCTGTTATGCTTGGCAGCCTCTCATCTGGGACCAAACTTGCTCAAGCAAAAAAATGCAATGATCCTGATGATCATGAAAAAGCCTGGTAGCTACAAAGACAATTGGCATGGGACTTCATGAGCATAAGAATAATATTTTTTACTCCCTTAGAAAGTATGGTATTAATGAAAAGGGAGAGAAATAATTAGAACCAAACACCCTCTCTCAAGCCTAGCAAATTGCTGGAAGAGCCAGAAAATTCATCTAAAAATTTAAAAGAGATTACAACAATGAATCGTGAAGATTTTAAATTATTAAAGATTTTGACTAGGCCTGTGGAACCGATAAGGCACAGTTGGTTTTCATGCAACTGAACAGATTGAAACGTTTGCCTATCATTTCCCTGATACAATACTTTCTAATCTCATAGATTTTTCTGTAAATTTATCACAAGTTGATGGGCAGTATCTTGTCTGCAATGTGGATGATTTTAAATGTTCCATAGAATAGATCCAGCATTTCCCATTCAGTCTTCTGGAGTGCTATGTTTTCTGCACAGATTCAATTAATAATATGCAACTGTTAGTTTGCCCTTATTACAGGAACCCTGGTGTGTAGTAATTAAGTGTTCAGCCACCATCCCCATGATCTGAAGTTTGAAACCAGCAGCAGCGACTCTGGACAAAGACTGGGTTTTCTGCTCTGGAACACAATTACAGCCTCAGAAACCCACAGGGGTAACTGTGAGTCAGCATTGACTCGATGCCACTGAGTTTGGTTTTTGAAGTTCATTGTGACAGCCAGGTAGTTTAGCAGCAAGGGGTCCCTGACTTCTCCATGGCTACACCAATAAATTAAATGGCCTTTACTTCCACTGAAAACAATAAAGATCTCCTTGACCTTGAAGCTATCTGTGATGTCTTGGGTCCCTACCTGTGGCTAAGACTTTAGAGGTCTCCAGATACAAGCCTTATTTGCGATCTCCAAAGAGAACTACATGCCCTTATCCAAATCTGAAAGGCTTTACAAGCCTAAAATAAGCCATATCAATCCCAGAAAGAAAATTATAATTCACTATCAGTTACTACAGTATTTTAAGTAATTTCATAACTTAGGAATTGATTCCGTGGCTGCCCCACGGGCTCAAACCTAAGAAACAATTTTGAAGACGGGCCAGACCATGGTGTTTTGTTCTGTTGTAGTGTCTATAAAAGTTGGAACTGACTCGATGGCACCTCACAAACTGCTAATCCTTTGCTTCATAAATCACAATAACAGATATACATAATGACCAATGACCAATCATGCCATTTCCTTCAAAGTCACCACTGACTGGCAATGGCCATCTGTTAAGGGATCAAAGTATCTGGCTGTGTTGCCTCTTGTTTTCCACTGATAAAACTCATGTGACATTTTATAGAAATGGAGTCTGAACAGGGAATTAGCCAACAAAGATTAAAGTGCAGCAAAGGAAAAATGATAATGCTAGATATGATATTCATCATAGATTCTGGTATCGAAGCAATAGCTGACCTGGGAATATTGACTCAGATGTCAGGATAAGCAGAAGAGCTTGGTGGAAACAAATATATTGACATGAATGAGGAAATGGGTGTGACAAAAAGGCTATGTTCCAGTGGCAAACAATACCCAGTGAAGAAAAAAAAGAAAACAAAACAAAACCCAAACAACACACTGAAGAAAATCTCAGAAATACTTCACAGCACTGAAAGCACAAAGGAACAATGATTTGAAGTGAATTCCAATTTAGAACATGACAACTCATGATGGCAAAGAAAATGTTTGCTCTACATTGTTGAATGAGATGACAATCACTACTTAAATTACAACTGATGAGTTTAACAAAGATACATATTTTACTTGTTTCCAATATTCTAAAGGACAAATATTAGTTTTTTGGGTTTTACACTTATATCCTACATATCTGGATGTCTTACCCGCTGTCTCACCCACCCCCTCAAAAAGTGATAAAACAATTGTAATTATCCACCACCACCACCCTTTAGTGTTATGGATTAAATGACGTCCTCACCAAAACATGTTAAAATACTAAAGCTGTACCTATACTTGTAAATACAGCCCAGGTTTAAAATAATGTTTTTTCTTTAACGCTAATGAAATTGTATCCATGTAGGGTTGGTCCTCAATCTAATTCATTTCTGAGTTTTACCAATACTAGAAGACTAATGCATCTAAAGTCCAGGAACACCAAGGTGGCTAGCAGACACTGGCAGTTGAAATAGATAAACTGAGTCCCCTTCTCCACCATGTGCTGCATTTGGACTTCTCATTTCTTGAATTGTTAAGAAATAAATGTTCATAAAAGTCACCCACTTGTGATATTTGTTTTAGCCACACTAGGCAACTAATTCTTAAGACTGTTCTGCATGTTTTCGGGTGGCATTGTAAATTTTTTTTTTTTTGCCACACACTGCTTTTTAAAATGACACGAGTCTTTTATTGTTTTTTGGAAGTTGGGGTAATCATTAGACTTAACACATTTAATGAGTTATATCCTGATTCAAGCAAATAAGCAGTAAAAATGCAAATTTGAACATTACCTACTACAAGGGGCCCTCTAGGAGCTTTTGGGAAAATGGGATTAATGTGGTTTCAAAATAATCCGATGGTTGATGGCATGAGCTGACAATTATGAAAGCTAATGACAGACGTGTGTTGGTTCATTATACTACCCTGGGTATATCTGACACTTTGCTTCATAAAAATTAAATAATCAAAATAAAAGGGCTGGGAAAGTCAAAAATAGCTCTCAGAAATCATGTACATATGCATACTGTAGATGCTTAATAAATGTACCTAAATCAATGACACACTTTACATCACAACAAATACCTACAGCTAGAATTCAGAAAATCACTTCAAGGAAAATAGCCCATCTAGTTGACTTGATTAGCAGACATTTTAAAAACGGTTTGCTTGAAACCATTGCTTTTAATAGTAAAACTCTGGAAATATCCTTAAGTTCAAGGAATCATGTCTAAAGTGCAGTGGAATACTCCAAAAGAATTGTTGATTTAAAAAATCCAATGAGTTTACAGAACAATGTTTACCAGTCTCATTTGTCATTATTTTAAAGTTACATTAAGAGGGAACTTTAAAAAGGTCATGGAAAAATTCTAGTATCTTCTAATTCCATTTTCCTACATCTTGAAGTCCCTGCAAAATTACAAATTTAACAGGTTTTGTGTTTATGTCCTGTGAATATAGAGGATATGAAAACTTCAGACATAACCTTTTATCTTGAAGGAACTCTACTGGGAATGGAGGGTTTGGACCATAGTCCCAGGGGCCACCCAAGCCCTAACGCTAATGTGCAAATACTTCAGATGTAGAAAAACCAGATGCAAGGAATCAGCTAGCCCAATGGAATCCATTTCTGACAGTGAAATCCGAGTATCTAAACAGTGATGAACCACTGTGAAGACAAATGGCCCCTATATATAATGGAATAGAAACTGAAAACCATAAATAAGACCAGTAATTGGTTTGAACCACAAATTTTGGGGTCCTAGGATAACCTCGTAAACGCAACTTAAGGTAAATATAGACAAGCTAATTAACCATTTGTAACCACCCTTGGGTTAGGATGGTAGGGGTTAAGAGTACTGTTGAACATGGTGGGCACTATAAGGCACGAAAAGGTATTGAACAGAAAAAAAAATTGCTCTTTACTTTCAGCCAATCAGTTAAAAGAATGTCATTTGAAATACTTAATGTTAAATCTGAAAATGAAAAAGGCCCATCTTTTCTGTATACTAAGGAAGGGTTTAACACTGACTTCATATACTTGGGGCTAGAGACTTCTAGAACCTTACTTGCTCCTGTGAAAAATCCAGCATCAATTACCCATGCTATAAACCCTCAAACCCTTTGTCATCAATTTTATCAAGTAGAGCATTAACTCCATTAGCTTCTCAGAGGTTGCCCTCTGGACAGGTCCTTCTGGGGTCTGCAAACTGGCTTTGTGCCACTCAGGAACTTAAGCAGCCCTGCTAGCATCATGACGTTACTCACTGGGCTGCTAACAAGGTCAATTCTAAAAGATGAATCCTTATGCTCCTGTAAAAACTCTCAGAAACCCAAAGGGGAAGTCCTATCCTGCCCTATAGGATCACTGATTACAAGCAGGGTGGGTGACATCAGGACCTCAAAATTCTAATAGAGCACTACAAATAGGCACATTTACTCTCAGTGAAATTTTCATTATGGAAAATGCCTAGCAGCTGAAGCAACAAACAGCACTTATTATTGTACCAATAGTTTTTGGCTACATGCCATTTTTGTAGTCAAACTTAATGCAGCCTCATTAAGAGAATCTTGCATATTCAAGCACAAAGGGTCAAGGCAGGTCCCCCAAAATATTTTCTATCTTATGTTTAGTTTCACTTGTTTTTTTTTAACAAAAGACTGGCAATCAAGTCCAGAACATGGTTTTCTTAGTACTTGCCCACTAGGTTTATTTGTTGGCAGCACGTTCAAATCACCCTAAAACTTGGATCATGCCACCATTAAGATTTTGAGATAGAGCAAAGATCAATTCTTAAATGTTGGTACTCCAAATAAAGGTCAACAAAATTTTACCAACAGATAAATCAATTTATTAAAATAGTTGATTTAAGCATCTGCAATGGTGACTTCAACCTCTACTCCAGGCTCAATACTGATGGAAGTGATCTGCTTCACTATCTCAGACGGACTGTGCAAGTCAATGAGACGCTTGTGGATCCTCATCTGGAATCGATCCCAGGTCTTAGAACCTTCCCCACAGGGAGTTTTCCTGGTCGTAATTCTCAGAGTCTAAAACAAAAGACAAAATTATGCAGTTTTTGAACAAAATCCAATCAGCTCTTTTAAATTAAGCTTTGAGTTAATATCAGAACATAACTGTTCTGGGAAACAAATCCATTTTCTGTAAGAATGTGGTTTTATGCACCCAGAAGCATCTCCCACTCCCTGCTCATGGGGCCATGGTTGGCTTACCTTGGTAGGCATCCTAACTGGTCCCTTCACTTTCAGGTTTTTCTCCTTAGCCCCTCTGATCAAGTCAGCACACACTACAAAGGAAAAAAAAAAAACCTTTCAGTTCATGCAGTACAATTAAAACATGCTTTTAAAAAGCCAACGGATGCTGGCTCAGAATAGCGTACAAGAAACCATCACCATCATTCAGCACATAGCTCTCTCCTCATTGCCAGCTGTGTTCTCGGAGGCACTAAAACCCCGAGTTGTTATTTTGGCTAAATGTCTAGCAGATGCCATTGAAAATAACTTTGCGCATCACTGAGTCAAAGCCACTGCTCCAAAGGCCTCACTCGGACGCTAACTGACCTTTCTCCAAGGATTTCACGTTGCGGCTGGTCAGAGTAATTCTAATTCGGTGAATGGCCACCTCTGGTTCCACAGGTGTCTTTCCGGTGTCCTTAAATGCCTGCCAGTCACACAGATGATAAAACATTAACAGTAGTGCAGACAAAGGCGTTAACCTCCTCGGGTTCCTCGTGCAGGAGACCTCCAAACGATTTCCTCCCCGATTGTCGTAATGTAACACAGCTGATCCCGGAAAGCTCCTTTGTTGCAGACAAGGCGTTCTGCCGCTGCTGAGCCTGGAGCCTCACACCCCAAGGCGCAGCTGTACCCCGTCTTAGAGTCGCGGGGAGCGAGTTCGGTTTCGCTGGATAAACGGGAGCACGGTCAGGTCGGCTGCTCCCATGAAGACTCACAGTCTCGGAGACCCTACATGTTGCACAGTACTCCTGACCCACGCTTCCTTAGCCTTCACTTCCGCCAGCGCGCCGCGAGCCCCGCACAGCTCCGGCCCAGCGCCCCGCGGCGCCGCGAGCCCCGCCACCCAGTCCCTGTACTCACCATGGCGGCGGGGCGCTTCCTGACCGACTTGTTCCTCGGCGAGAGCGAACAGCGGTGAGTCAGGAATGGGAGCGGGGGACGGAGCACGACGGGACAACGGCCGCGTCTTCCTCAAAGAGAAAGGGCGGACGCATGCGCGGAGCTTATATAGCGTCGCCAGCGTCTGCATCCGGGTCCCAAACACCGCTCCGGAGCTGCCCCGGAAGAGGAACTTCCCACGTCGCCTCGCGGAAGCCGAAGAGTCGGCGGCGAGCGGACGCGCTGTGTTGGCCGGAAAGGCGCGGCTGCGTCCCCTGCTCCGCGCCGCGCGCGTCCGCAGGGGCTCCGCGGCGTCCGGGCCGCGCTGCCGCCTTCTTCCTCGGCCGCCCAGCGCGGCGGGCCTGACCTCCCAGCGAGAAGCCCCCTGTCTGGGCCTTGCTTCCAGCCACGTGAAGTTCTAAAGGCCCTGTGGGTTTCGTCACCCATTCAAACAACACATCACCGGCTAGCTGAGCAAGCGGGAGCTTCTCTGAGCTTAACGCGTACCAACGGGTACTAGGGAAAAATGACTGAGAATTTGAGAATGAGATTTTAATGTTCGTATATAGTTCATTGTCATCGCCTGAGAGAGCCCATCGTGATAGTTCGGCTCCTGCTTTCTGTTTTCCACCAGTTGCTGGGAGTTGACTCTGACTCCTGCCGACTGTGTCTGTGTATGAAAGTAGGCCGTTTCCCCATAGGGTTTTCAAAGCCTAATTTTTCTAGAGTAAATTGCCAGGTCTTATTTCTAAGATGCCTCTGTGGATTTAGGAGCCTTGCGGGCACTGGGCCGCTAACTTGAGAATCAGCAGTTCGAAATCCCCAACCGCTCCCTGGGAGATAGGTTTTCTTCTGTCCTTAAGAGTTACCGTTGGAAAGCCCATACCAGTCTGTGCCATCGAAGGTGTCAGGCATCAAAGAACAAAAACTCCTATCATTGTGAATGAGGGGTTATGCCGAGTGGAGACCCAGCCCATCTGTAGGCAATTGGACATCCCCTTACAGAAGGGTCTCTGGGAGGAGATGAGTCAGTCAGGGTACAGTGTAGCAAGATGAAACATACAACTTTCCTTGAGTTCCTAAATGCTTCCCCCTCAACTATCATGATCCCAATTCTACCTTACAAATCTGACTAGACCAGAAAATGTACACTGGTTCAGACAGGAACTGAAAACACCGGGAATCGAGGACAGATGAACCCCTCAGGACCAGTGGTGAGAGTGGCGATACCAGGAGGGTGGGGTAGAAAGAGGGAACCATCGCAAGACCTACATATAAGCCCCTCCGGGGACAGACAACAGAAAAGTGGATGACAGGAGATGTGGGACGGTATGAGATATGACAAAATAATAATTTATAAATTATGAAGGGCTCATAGGGAGGGAGGAGGAAAATGAGCTGATGCCAAGGGCTGAAGTAGAAAGCAAATGTTTTGAAAATGATAATGGCAACAAATGTGCTTGACACGGTGCATGTATGTATGGATTGTGATAAGAGTTATATAAGCCCCCAATAAAATGATTAATTTTTTAGAAAAGTTACCATTGGAAACCCACAAGGCTAGTTCAACCCTGTCCTGTAGGTTCAGTGGATTTAAACCTCCATCCAAACTTCCAGCTAGCAGCCAAATGTGTTAACCACCCAGGGACTTCCCAGATAATATACAGGCATGGAAAGTATCGCTAATTTTTAAGTATGTTTCATTTTTTTAAATCATTTTATTAGGGCTCATACAACTCATCACAATCCATACATACATAAATTGAGTAAAGCACCCTTAAACATTCTTTGCCCTCATCATTCTAAAAATTCGCCTTTTGCTTGGGTTCCTGGGATCAGCTCATTTTCCTTTTTTCCCTCCTCCTCCCTCCCCGCTGCCTCTCCCCTTTCTTCATGAACCCTTAATAATTTATAAATTACTATTTTATCTTATATTACACTGCTCGGCAGCTCCCTCCACCCACTTTCCTGTTGCCCATCCCCCAGAGAGGGGGTTATATGTAGATCCCAGAGATCGGTTCCCTCTTTCTACCGCCCCTTCCCTCCTGGTGTCGCCACTCTCACCTTGGTCCTGAGGGGTTCATCTGTCCTAGATTCCATGTGTTTCCAGATCCCATCTGCACCGCTGTGCATCCTCTGGTATAACCAGGTTTGCAAAGTAGAATTGGGATCATGATAGTTGGAGGGAAGGAAGCGTTCAGGAACTAGAGGAAGGTTGTGAGTTTCATTGTTGCTACACTAAACCCTGAGTGACTCATCTCCTCCCCACTACCCCTCTGCAAGGGATGTCCAGTTGTCTACAGATGGGCATTGGGTCTCCATCAAGCACTCCCCTCATTCATGATGGTATGATTTTTTTACCCACGCCTTTGTTGCTTGAAACCTGGTCCCCTCTGCCCTTCATGATCACACATGTTGGTGTGCTGCTTCCATGTGGGCTTTGTTGCTCTGGGCTAGATGGCTGCTTGTTTACTTTCAAGCCTTTAAGTCCCCAGACGCTATCTCTCTCGATAGCCGGGCACCATCAGCCTTCTTCACCACACTTATGCACACATTCATCTTCAGCGTTTATGTGGGGAAAGTGATCACATGATGGTTTTTGTTCTTTGGTGTCTGCTACTTGATCCCTTCAACACCTCGTGATCACTTAGGCTTGTGTGCTTCTTCTGAGCTAGATGGCCACTTGTTTGCCTTCAAGCCTTTAAGACCCCAGACATGATATCTTTTTTGATACCCGGACACCATCAGCTTTCTTCATCACGTTTGCTTATGCACACGTCTGTCTTGTCGGGAAGGTGGGTATCCTGGAAAGACTGTTTAGCTGAGCAAGGTGCTATTGTATTGAGGGAGTGCGTGCAAGGAGGCCCAAAGTATGTTTCATTTTAAAATATTTTGTTATCACTTGAAAGCAACTGCTATGCCACTAAATAACAATTCAAAGAAATTGTAGAAATAATGAATAGGCCAAAGGAAAGAAAATGCTTAAAATCTATTTTTAACATTTTATCAGGGACTCATACAACTCTCATCACAATCCATACATATACATACATCAATTGTATAAAGCACATCTGTATATTCCCTGCCCTACTCATTTTCAAAGCATTTGCTCTCCACTTAAGCTCTTTGCATCAAGTCCTCTTTTTTCTCCTCCCTTCCTGCTCCCCCTTCCCTCATGAGCCCTTGATAATTTATAAATTATTATTTTGTCATATCTTGCCCTGTCCTTCACCCACTCTTCTGTTGTCCATTCCCCAGGGAGGAGGTCACATGTAGATCCTTGTAATCGGTTCCCCTTTTCCAACCCACTCACCCTCTACTCTCCCAGTATCGCCCCTCACACCCCTGGTCCTTAAGGTATCATCCACCCTGGATTCCCTGTGCCTCCAGCTCCTATCTGCACCAGTGTACAACCTCTGTTCTATCCAGACTTGCAAGGTAGAATTCGGATCATGGTAGTGGAGGTGGAGCGGGGGGAGGAAGCATTTAGGAACTGGAGGAAAGCTGTATTCTTCATCGGTGCTATGTCGCACCCTGACTGACTTATCTCCTCCTCTAAACCCCTCTGTGAGGGGATCTCCAGAGGCCGACAGATGGGCTTTTGGTCTCCACTCTGCACTTCCCCCGTCATTCACTATGGTAAGATTTTTTTTTTTGATGATGCCTTATACCTGATCCCTTTGACACCTCGTGATCGCACAAGCTGGTGTGCTTCTTCCATGTGGGCTTTGTTGCTTCTGAGCTAGATGGCCGCTTGTTCACCTTCAAGCCTTTAAGACCCCAGACACTATCTCTTTTGATAGCTGGGCACCATCAGCTTTCTTCGCCACATTTACTTATGCACCCGTTTGTCCTCAGCGATTGTGTCATGGAGGTGTGCATCCAGTGATATGATTTTTTGTTCTTTGATGACTGATCCCTTCGGAACCACATGATCACACGGGCTGGTGTGTTCTTCCATGTGGGCTTTGTTGCTTCTGAGCTAGATGGCTGCTTGTTTATCTCCAAGCCTTTAAGACCCCAGTCACTATCTCTTTTGATAGCCGGACACCATCAGCTTTCTTCACCACATTTGCTTGTTCACCCGCTTTGGCTTCAGTGGTTGTGTCAGGAGGGTCAGCATCATAGAATGCCAATTTAATAGAAGAAAGTATTCATACATTGAGAGAGTGCTTGAGTAGAGGCCCAAGGTCTTTCCGCCACCTTAATACTAAACCTATAAATATAGGCACATAGATCTATTTCCCCATCCTCATATATATTTGTATGTACATGTCTTTGTCTAGACCTCTATAAATGCCCTTTGCCTCCTAGTTCTTTCCTCTATTTTCCTTGACTTTCCTCCTGCCCCACTATCATGCTCCGTCCCCACCTGGGCTACAGCTATACCTCTTCTTTACGTAACCTTACCCTTGATCATTCCCTACCAGGCCTGCCACTCCCACCTCACCACCAATTTGGATCCCATGTTGTTCCCTTGTCCCTGGGTTTGTTAACACCACTTCCTTACCCCCTACCTCCCCCTATCCCATGTCTCCCTGGAACTATCGGTCCCGCTGTTTTTCCTCCAGATAGTTCATCCAGCCTATCTTATTTAGACAGACCTGTGGAAATAACATGCACAAAAACAAGACAGAGGAAAACAAAGCAACAACAACAAACCACTGACAAAGAACAAAACACATCAAGAAAGAAAAGCTTGTAGTTAGTTCAAGGATCGTTTGCTGGCCCTTAGGAGTGTTTTCCAGTCCAGTCTGTTGTGGCACCACACTGGCCCCAAATTCCACTTTCAGCATTCCCTGGGGATCTTGCCACTCCATTCCCTTGCTGTTCCACTGCACTCCCCCAGTGCTTTGCCTCGGTGTGATGGGATCAGGTCAGGCGCAATTCCCACACTGTGTCTCCAGTGCTGTCCCCTGTAGCACCATGGGTCAGCAAGGGGCATCATTTCTCATAGTGGGGCCAGCCATGTTGTCCTCTCTGTGGACTGGCTGCTCTAATCAGGAACATCACCCTCATGGCCTGGTGGGCCTGGATGTGCTCCACTCTATCCTCTCCCCCTTCCTCTGCTCCTGTGTGCTCTGATCAGATATGTCCCTCTCCCGGAGCTACAGAATCAATGTCCTTTGAAACAAAGTCTTCTGGGGAGAGGGGCATGCATCCACTTACTTTTTGGTACTGGGGCCAGCCTCCCAGTAAGTTTCTCAGTAATTGGCAATATGTGATGAGCACATATTTTCTATTTTCATTATTTTTTGTGACATGACTTAGTTCTGCAGAGGAGCCCTGGGGGCATACTGGTTACGAGTTTACTTGATAATCGAAAGGCCAGCATTTTAAACCACCCACCACACTGGGGTACAAAGAAGACACTTTCTACTCCCACAAATAGTTACTGTCTCAGAAAGCAACACAGGCAGTTTTACCTCTACGGTCCCTATGAGACGGCATCCACTCAATGGCAGTAGGAGATAATTTTGCGGACAAATAGTTTTGCTTTTGTGAATAAGTGTTGCCTTGTGTGTAACCCTCGTTGCTTTCTATTTTTTTCTTCCTCGTTGTTTTCTTTATTAAGCAGTGCTGTCACCTAAATTTTTAAATCTGTATAACTGAACTTTGCAAATAATGTAGCCTTGAAAGTTAGATTATATATACATATTTATATAATGTATATATATATATATATACATATTTTCCTTTTCTCACTAGTATTTTCAATTCTCTACTATTGGCTAAATTAATGATACTAATAGAATTACCAAATCCCATGGAGGTTACTTATATTATTTATCAAAGTTGATATGCTACCTCTGAAGTGGAACATAGGTATATAAACCATAGGTATATGAATGGATTTTAAGCCCAAATTCAATCAAATTTAATTTAACCCTAATCTAAGAACCGTTAGTATGATCCTGCCCAGTACTCTAATGAAGCTACAAGTACTGGAGTAGAGTTTAAATTCTGAGCACCATAGTTTGTAGACGGTTACAGATGACGGTGAGAAACCAAAATACCTTTGCAGAGCCCCCATAGATTAATCTTCCACTGGATTCCTTCTGATCATTAGCCAAGGATGTAGGTATTCTTACCTTCAAGCACTGTGTCCTAGAGAGTCGATTATCTCTAGCCCCCTCCAGCCAGCCCAGGGCACTGTCTCTTAGAGGCTTGCTGGATGTGTCCTTGATGGGCAGTACTGGGGTTTGCATTGTCATGCCCAGGAGTCGTCCTCTGACCACCTTAGGTGGCCCTGGATCAATCTTGTAAATTCTTCAATCTAACACAGTATATGTATCTTAATCATGGCCTTATTCTTACTTTTATAGTCCCACCTATAACTGTGGTATATTGATCTCCCACCAGTCATGAATTTGTGCCAGTTTGCTTTGTTCCATGCCTTATTTAACCACTGCCCTTACTGTGAATCCTCAGATGCCATTATGACCTCATTCTAAGGGCCTGCCTCATCTGGATAATGTTTGTGTCTTTGTCCCTTTTAAGGCTTAATAAATGTTCTGCTTAAATTATATTTGACTTAATATTTATCCCCATGAAGTGATCACTGAAGATATGGATGCTGTAGCAAAGTGTAGTGAATAAAGGAAATGGGGCCTGTCTATCAAAAAGAATAGCATCTGGGATCTTAAAATTTTGTCTTAAAACAAGCAGTCACCTGAATGGGGTGTTGGGTAAGTCCACTGGGAAGATGCACATTAACGTGTATGATTCAAGAATTGTAAACATTAAAATAGAAACCCAGAGGAGGGAATAATATTAGAGCTTAAATTCTGAACACTCAGTGTACAGAAAGATGCATTTGACAGTGAAAGCCCAAACCCATTTGTAGGGCACCCCATACTGGTTAAGCCTCCTGTGAATCCCCACTAAAGATGGGAAAGGCCTTGTCATATGTAGCAGATTTTATGTCAACTTGAAGATGTGTGAAGTGTAGAGGTGAAATCCAACCGGTCAGGTCACAACCTGATGATGCCTCCTTGGGGTGTGTAGCCTTTTTATAAGCAAGGAAACTGGGAACCTTCCTCTCTGACCTTTTACCTTTCTCCTGGCTGGGACTCTGACAGGAACAATGAGAACTGTCACTCAGCATGGCTCCATGTGACTTGTCAACAGGAAGGAGAAAGCAGAGATAGAGGAGGGCTGGCCTGCAGCCTTTTATCTTAGTTCCTCCCCAATCACACTGCCACCTGATTAACAGGCTAAATTCCACCCCATTCCCTCGTAATACCTTCAAGTTGATGCAAGATTATGTAACTACCACAAGCTCTTTCTTATAGATATATGCGTGTCTCTGTCATACTAGGATCATATAGTCATGAGTTAGGCCCTGACTATTGTGGTTAGCCTTGTAAGTTCTTCTAACATTATGTATATGTCCTAGTCATTCTGTAATGGTGAAGTATTTGCTCTGCTACCAATTAACCTTTTATGGTAATTTCCTTTGTCCTCCTGTGTTCTTTTTTAATCCGAATCTCAACAACCCCCTGGACACCATTATGCCCTTGTGCTAATGGTCTCCCTCAGATGGATGATGTATCTTTTTCTTGTTTTTGTCCTGTTTAACACTTAATCAGTGTTCTATTTAAATTATATTTGAGATTTGGGGTTTCCTTGGTATCCTAAAACAAGAGAGAACCAGTGTTTACACTTTCAGTTATGCATATGTCTCAATTAAAAAATGGCTCATATGCTATGTGCTGTTTGGTAATCTTTATAAACCTTTGCCACCATGAATACACTTCAGCAATGTCCCTTTTAATGAATTAAACAGATTATCATTGTGAATTAAACAGATTATCTATTCATAATTTATTGAGCCAGTTTCTGATATTCAGACATTTAGATTTCTCTCCCTATTTCTTACTCTTATAAACAATACCATGGGGTACAAGCTTGTAGAATGGTGTTTCCCTGCTGTAGTAGTTACATAATCTGTTGTCAACTTGAGACTATTAAGAGTGAAGAGGTGGAGTTTAGCCTGTCAATCGGGTAGGTTGCAGCTTGATGGCATATTTTGGAGGTGGTAAGGGGATAAATAGCTCACTGGAGGTGGGACACACACTCATTCCCTGCAAGACATTCCTGTTGACAAGCCACATGGAACTATGCTGATGGCAGCCAGAGCCCTGGAGCTGGAGGAGTCACGTGGAGACCCATGCCAGTGCTAAGTTACTTTCACTGGCACTGGATCCACATGACTTTTAATCCACTGGTCTGTGATCTTCCTGTACTTGATATCATTGCATGTGTTGCGTGAGTTTAAAGAGGAATTTATAGACTGGTACTGGACTTATGGGCTAATAACAGACTTATGGACTTGATCTGGACTGGGCTGGGATGTTTTCTTAATGTACAATAACTTTATATAAAGCTCTTTTCTATACACATATGAGTGTCTGTAAATTTTTTTTGTCTAGTCTAACCAGACTAACACAATGCTTTGGCCTTACTGATATCATAGTTCTTGTGAGGGTTGTCCTGTTCGTTGTAAGATACTGAACAGCATCTTGGTCCTCTACCAACTAAATAGCATTTGCAATTCCTCCATTCCCCAGCTGTATCAACCAAACATCACCAGATGTGTCCTGTGAGCGAAAATTACCCTCTTGATAATTACCCTCCCATTAAATGTTTAAGAAATTAATACCTTACATAAATTCCTAGAGGTGCCCATTTTTGGTGACTAATCAAGGCTGAGCATATTTTAAATACTTTGGCATGTCTCTTTTTTATATCTTTACTGATTGCCCTACTAATTTCTATAGTTCTTTTAAACTTTATAAGGACTTTCATTTCAGGAATTTCTTGGTTCTGTGGATGAGAGTTTAGTATAGAGATGCTAACTACAAGGTCAGCAGTTCAAAATCACCAACTGTTCCTCAGGAGAAAGATGAGGCTTTTTGCTCCCTTAAAGATATTAGTCTCAGAACTCCAAAAAAAGAAATTCTACTCTTTCCTAGAGGATTGCTGTGAGTTGGCACCAACTTGAGGGACATGAGTTTGGTTTTGGTTTGGGTAGACAGCCAACTACTAGACTTCTACTACAATGATGTCATTCTTCCAATTCCAAAAGAAATTGCAGTGGTTAAATCTACAGGGGCTTTTCCACCACATTTATTTAATCAGTATGCTAAGCAAATAACGCGAGTAGCTGAACACTATGAGGGGGCTTCAAATGGTTCATGGAAAATGAAACGGAGAGATAATGAATGCTTTTAATGACATTTTGAAACCTCATATGAAGAATGAGTTATCGAGTGGAAGAAGTCTCATTAACGACCTGTAATATACAGATGACACATTGTTCTTATTGAAAGCACAGAGAGTTTGAAGCATTTACTGGTGAAGATCAAAGACAATAGCTTTTATGGATAGCACCTCAACATCAAAATCCTCAGAAGTAGACTAATAAGCAACATCACAATAACCAGGAAGGATTTAAGTTGTCAAGGATTTAATTTTATTTGGATCTACAATCAGTGCCCATAGAAAAAGCCACCAGAAAATCAAATGTGGGCATATATTCTCCAAAATACCTCTTTAATGTGTTGAAGAGCCGACATCATGTTGAAGACTCATGTGAGTCTGATCAGGTCATAGTATCTTCAATATTTTCATGTGAAGAAAGCTGGAAAATGAATTAGGCAGACTGGACAAGAATTGATGCTTTTGGCATGTGATGTTGGTGAAGGGTCTTAAATATATTATTGTGGTAGTTAGATAATTTTGTGTCACTCCTGGCTAGAAGAGGTGGAGTCAAACCTGTCAGATCACAGCCTAATGACACCTCCTTGATATCATAAGCCTTTTGCTAAAGAATGAGAGACCCTGGGAACCTCTCTTTCTCTGCCATTTTGCCTTCCTCCCTGCTGGAACTCTGCCATATTTCCACTGACTTTGGATCCACAAGACTCTGCACCTACCAGCCTGTGATTTTCTTGTCTCCCATGTCATCATTCTGTATCACTGGCACATGACTACCTGAGTCTGAAGAGAGACTTATGTACCAGCACCAGACTTACAAACTTGAGTTGGACAGGCTGGGGTGCCTCCTTGATCTATAAATACTTTTTGATATAAAGCTCTTTCTGATACATAGATGAACACCACTGCATTTGTCCTCTAGATAACCAGGCCCAACACAACCATGGATTGCCAGGAGAATGGACAGTCTGTCGTGGAGGAAGTACATGCTCCATGGAAATGTTTTAGGGTATAAAAGAGATACCCAGCCTCAAATATAATTCAAGGAGAACATTAAGTCTCTTAAAATATCATTTTATTGGGAGTTCTAACAGCTCTTATAACAATCTATACATCAGTTGTATCAAGCACATTTGTACATATGTTGCCATCATTTCCAAACATTTTCTTTCTCCTGGAGCCCTAGTATCAGCTACTTTTTCCCCTCCTTCCCCACCCTCCCTCTCTCATGAACCCTTGATAATTTATAAATTATTTTAATTTTCATATTTTACACTATCCATGTCTCCCTTATCCCATGTTTCTGTTGTTCGTTCCTCTGGGGTGGGGTGTGGGTTGTACGGCCATCTTTGTGATGGGTTCCTCCTTTCTGCCCATCTTTCCCCCTAGCCTTATGATATTGCTACTATCAATATTGGTTATGAGGGGTTTATCTGTCCTGGATTCTGGGTGTGGAGAGCTCTTTATCTATAGCAGTGTATGTGCTATGGCCTAGCCAGATTTTATAAGATAGAGCTGGGGTCATTATAGGTGGAATGTTGTGTGTTTCATTATTAAGTCTCAGACAGACACATTACAGGCAAGACTACAGGTGTAGGAACAAGACCATGATTGGGATACATTCATTATGTTAGAAGAACTTACAAGATTGGTCCAGGGTCTTCTGATCAAAGCAGTCATTGTACAATTGATAGGGCTTGATTCCTGACTATGTGTCTATCAAGGACACATCCAGGCACACCTGCCTCTAAGAGAGAGTTCTTCATTTGTCTCCCAAGGAGTAGCTGGTGGTTTTGTACTGCTGACCTTGTGGTCAACCCTCACCAACCACAGAACCAAGAAATTCCTGGAATGAGAGTCCTTACAAAGCTAAGTTTAAAAGAGCTACAGAAATTAGTAGGGAAATCAGATTAGTAAAGATATCAAAAATGAGACATGCCAAAGTAAAATATGCTCACCTTTGGTTAGCCATCAAAGAATAGGAACCTCTAGGAATTTATGTAAGGTAGTAAGTAATTTCTTAAACATTTAATGGGAGGGTAATTTTCGCTCACAGGAGACATCTGGTGATGTTTGGTTGATACAATTGGGGAGTGCGGGAGTTTCAAATGCTATTTAATTGGTAGAGAACAAGGATGATGTTCAGTATCCTTCAATGAACAGGACAACCCTCACAAGGACCACGATATAAGTAAGGCCAAAGCGGGGAAACCCTGTTCTACCAGCCTGCCCCCCTTGGTATTGTTTATAAGAGTGAGAAATGGGAAGACAAATCTCAATGTCTGAAATCAGAGACTGCTTCTTAGTGGCAAGGCTATTTCATCTAACATGCTTTGGACACATTATCAGGAGAGACCAATCCTTGGTGAAGGATAAAGTTGGTAAAGTGGAGGGGCAGTGAAAAGGAAAAAGACCTTCAACAAAATAGATGGACTTAGTAGCTGAAACAATGGACGCAGACCTATGCACACTTGTAAAGATGGTGTAAGACTCAGGCCGTGTTTCATTCTGTAGTACGTAGGGTTGCTATGAGTTAGACCTGACTTGACGGAGCTCAACTACCACTGCCTGCAACTCCACAGCGCCTAACTACATGGTCTGCTTTAGAGACCGCATTATCAGCATCTTGAGAAATCACGAATCACCTCCGTTTGTAATTCTAAGAATAATATTATGAATGTAGCCAAACCAAAGGTGCAGAATTTAAAATACCACTAAAAAGTGGAAAAATATAAGAAAGACCTTTAGATGAAAATAGGTAGACCATTTCCTTTTACAGATTAACAACCAGTGGCAGAACACTGTTTAAGTAATCAACATGGGTAAGATACAAGGCAACAATTTCAAGAACACTCATTCACTAAGGCAAAACTATTTGTAGAATTAAGGCACTTCACAAAAAAGCAAATAAAACATGAAAATTAAAAAAAATATGTGGGAGTATAAAGTTGTCCCCAAAGTCAGAGATTTCAATCAAAGTCCAATGACTTCAAAGCCCAGAACACTGGGATAGTAGCCCTGTGCTCTTCTTACACTAGGGTGTTTCAGCTTTAATATGCCAACGGAATATTTCTGTTCCTTTCATCTGTAATAGGTGTGTTTAAGGCCAAGTCCAGTTCCCTTAGTGGGGTTTCCAAATTAGGTCCTGATAGAACCCATGAAGAATGCAATAAACCTTGAAAAGACAAAATCTAAAATTCAGGATCACCAAAGGCAGAAAGCAAATTTGGTCAATAATGCGTTATACAGGGTGATTGTGTTTTTTTTTTTAATTTTTATTAAGGGACCATACAAGTAATATTAAAGGTTTTCTCCAAGGGCAGGTTACCCTTCCCTAGTTTACCCACAAGTTTTGAAATCACCTTCTTAGAGAGAGCAAGATATTATCTACCTCCTGGGTCATGAATTTTCATAGAAATTAATGTGACACCATTGAAAGAGTGTCTAGCATGACCGAAGGACAGTCCTACATGGTAGGAAATATGGAGTGTTCTGTCACTCACTCCCTAAATGAAAAAGGGACCCTAGCTGAGGTGAGACCTCTACAGAGTTATTTTTTAGGGTGTACAACTAAGGGAGTGATAAATGGTTTGACAAACCCATCAGAACATTTCTGGGGAAACCGATGAAATGATTACATGCCCGAAACCCAGCTGACTCATCTGGGTTGCTTTTCGGTAGTTTGTGCCTTTAGACAGCCCAAATTTTTCAACAGGTCACAACGCTCAGAGTAAATGGCATGCTGGTCTTTCTGGACCATCCTTCGAATTCCAAATGGCTTTTAGGCATCATTATTCTTTCTTTGTTCTGTTCCTGTACCCCAAAGTTTAAAAAGAGCTGGGACAGTTCTACCCTGTCCTACAGGGTCACCATGAGCCAGAATCAACTTGATGGCAGTGAGTTTGGTATCGTGGGAGAAAAAAAACCAAAGAGAAGATTCAATAAATTAAGGAAGAATGTGAATATGAGCATAAACCTATGAAAATTTGAATAAACAAATAACCTCAATTAGGGAAGATTAAGCAAAGCCAAGTTAGTTTGTGAAAAGTATAATGAAAAGGACAGATTGACATGGGACTGAGCAGAGTGGGGGAGAGTATGGTACTTTAGTTGTCTTTAAATTGACCCTGGACTCATAGTGACCCCATGTATAACAATGAAGAATTGTCCGGAGTCATCCCCATGATCAGTGGAGGATGGGACCATTTGATCCATGGAGTTTTCATTGGTTGAATATCGATAGACAACCATGTCTTTCTTCATGCTCTGTCTTAGTCTGGAAGCTCCACTGGAAGCTATTCAGCATCCTAACAACATTGAACCTCCATGGGTAGATAGATGGTGACTGTGAACAAGGTGCCCTAGCTGGAGAACAAACAGGGGTCTCTCTCCTTCATGGAAGCTGAAAATCCTATCACTGAGCTATGAAGAAAAGAAAGGGGAAAGACTGATAATACATGGAACATAAATTTAAAATTAAAAAGTGAATACTATGAATTACTTTATATCCATAAATTGAAATACCTAGATAGAATAAGCAGATGCTTAAAAAAATAAAAACTTCAAATACAATGAGTGTAGAGAACATTAAAATGGAGCAGTAAAAAAGGAGGGGGGAAAGCCTCCAGGAGGGGCAAATGGCTTACATGTGGGTTTATCCCAGATTCCATGAAAGTCAGAGACAGAACAGAAATATTAGCAATATTAGAACAAATGTTTGAAAATAATACAAAGCTAAGTACAATAAGCACTATAAGGTATTTGTTTATATCTAAATACCAGTAGTAGTTACATTCTGTAAAAATTAAAATCCCAAATTTTATATGAACAAAGATATGAAAACGGACACTGAAATGTTTACCTGTTGAGACGTAAAACTATCTCCTTAGAACTTAGCAGGTAATATTACTGTTATTCTATTTAGCTCAAATCTCTGTCATGATTTTTATGAATTTGTTAAATTTGCTAATAAAAGCTTTAAGTTTGAGAGTTAGGATATTTTAAGCCTATGGTGTGTTAGGCAGGGTTCTCTAGAGAAACAAAACCAGGACACTTATGAATATATATATATGACAGACAGCAAACAGCAGTGTGGGTCAGTAGCATGGGAACTTAGCAAAGGAGGCCCCAGTGGGACCTCAAACTCAAGCAATGCACAGCGACGGGATTCACCAGCCTCAAATTCAAGCGAGATATGCTCCAACAGTGTGGGGAAGCACAAGTCCAAGAAGCCGCAAGCTCTAGTGACATGATCCAATGGTTGACTTGACCCAGAGGTACTGCAGCACACTGTGAGGCAAAGAACTAGCGCAAGCAGTCCGATCGCCAGGGGCAAAGAGAGAAGGGGTACAAGGGGGCAGACCTTGAAAAGCCATTTATCTCATTGCCCTCCAATCAAGTTGCAACCTAAAATTATTCTTTTTTACCCGAAATCTGCCAGTGCTTTCCTCCTACTAGTTTTCACTTACCTCTTATGTTGTAACCGGAAAAGATAACAAAGTAACTAATAAAAAACACAAAATGTTGGACAGCTGACAAATGTGATGCACAATCGTAATGGCTCCCGCTAGGTGTGATTCATAACAGCACAACCCAGAGTGCTCTTTTTAACCTTTTCGCTATTGGGATCTGTTTACATGACGTGACACTGACAGTGGCAGACATATAACTTCCAAATATCGCCGGAACTGAGCACGTTTCTACACGTCCACGGGTCCCCAGGAAAGGCACTAGGCCACGTGTAGACTCGTCCTCTGTAGTTAAAAGGTTAATGAGGGAATTGTGTGTACGTTATTGCCTCGACCTCCCCTAAGCGCTATTTTCTTCATAGCAATTTTTTCTGTTTTAATTTTATTTAAGTGCATTGCAAGCCACAAAAAATTACTTTGGGGGCCGCATGCATCTCCTGTTCAGCTCTTCTACGTCATCATTTCTTTCTTTTGCTTGCATTACTCTATTCAAAAGATAGTTTCACATCTCTTCTGACATCTCATCCACTCTGATCTTTCCTTTCTTTTTAATAACGTTTTGCTTTCTCCGTGCATAATGTTCTTGATGTCACTCCCAACTCATATGGTCCTTGATCGTTAATGTTCAATGCACCAAATCTACTTTTCTTTTGTAGTTTTAGTAAGCTATTTTTATTTAACCCAGTATATCAAAAATATGAGGTCAAGGTTTTACCACTATTTGTACTGAGGATTTAAAATGAAAATTAAGTTGGAAATCACATGTCTTGCACGTCTGAGTTTATAGGTTGCAACTGACACTGGCAACCACTCTTCTTCCCCTGCTCTGTAATTTATCCACACATTCTGCTTTCTACGTCATTACTTTCTTAAATGTGTCCTCTTCTTATGTCAGCACTAAGAGTTGATTTTCTTGTCACCAATGTTTTTGTTGTATAACTTCATGGAGCCACTTGTGTAAGATATGTGGGCACCATCAGAGCAAATTCTTGTGGAAATTGTCAGCCATCACTCCTGTTGGGTGTTCACCTGGCCAGGGGGCGATATAGGTAGAACAAAGTTTCCTCCCACCTAGACAATGAATGACTTTGACAGTAGGATTCAAGTTCAAGAAATAAGAAGTTGTCAACTCAGTTAAAATTGGATGGTTGGCTGGCAAGGAGCTCTGTGCCACACGGGCTCCTGGGAATTTACTTGGCACAACATCTTTGCCACAACATCTGGCACTCCCCCACTCTGCTTTGAGATGGGCTGTTGGTAAAGAGGGAGGCCATTGAATCTGTTCTTGAGGTGATCTCTAAATTCAGGTGGGGTATATTCAAGGCGATCCTTTGGCTTTCATGGACAGGTTTTAATTTTCCTCAGTTTCAACTTGAACTTGCATATGAGCAATTGGTTATCTGTTCCATGGTTGGCTTCTGGCCTCTTCTGACTGATGACACTGAGTTTATCCATTATCTAGTTTCCACAGATTTAGTCGAATTAATACTAATGTATTCCACCTAATAAGATCCATGTATATAGTTAACGTCTATGATATTGGAAAAAGCTATTTGCAGTGAATGGGTTTTTGTCCTATTGTTTTTTAACTCTCTAATTCTTTAGTTTAAAGTTTTATGAATAGCCAAAGATGGTAACTATTTGCTTACTAAAATTATTTTACTAATTGAGCAATGGAATATGAAGATGGACACCATAAGGTCTTCTTACTGAAAATGATTCATACTGTTAGATTGCTAATTTTAAATCATATTTTACTGCAGGACTCACAGAATTGTCTGTCCACTATATTTCACCTATTCTCCCCTCTCTCTTTACTTCTTTTGTTCCCCAACCTTTAGTCCTTGAAATTTTAAAATTGATTGAAATATAACCTGAAAAATCACTGGTCTATCAGAAAGGTTCCAGCTTAAGTGGATAAAGAATCTACAGAGCCATCTCCACAGCAACTATACCTTTGAGAGCCTGAGAACCTATTTTATGTGTCAATATGGGGGACCATACATCGGTCATTGCCACTAGTTGCCCCCTTCTCCCTCCACCTCCCCCCTGCCCTCATGGTTTCATTACTTCCATATTCTTCCTGAGGGCTTTATCTGTCCTGGATTCAGTGTGTCGAGAGCTCTTATCTGTACCCGTGTACATGCTCTGGGCTAGCCAGGTTTGTAAGGTAGAACTGGGGCCATGATAGTGGGGAGAAGGAAGCATTAAAGAACTAGAGGAATGTTGTGTGTTTTGTTGGTGCTATGCTGCAGCCTGGCTGGCCCTTCCCTTCCTTCTGTGAGGGAAGACCCTTCTGTGAGGGGATATCCAATTGTCAGATGGGCTGAGTCTCCACTCTGAGCCCCCTCATTCTCATCTATATGTTTGTTTTGGGTCTTCTGATGCCTGATACCTGATCACATTGACAGCTTGTCACTACACAGGCTGGTTTGCTTCTTCCATGTGGGCCTTGTCGCTTCCCTGTTAGATGGTGGATTGTTTAACTTCAAGCCTTTAAGACCACAGGTACTGTATCTTTTACTTAAGTTTTAAAAATGTAATTTAATTAAAACAAATTTTAAATCGTTTGTTAGGGGGCTCTTGCAGATATTATAACAATCCATAAGTCAATTATATCAAACACACTTGTACATATGTTGCCATTGTCATTTTCAAAACATTATCTTTCTACTTGAGTCCTTATTACCAGCTCCTCTTTTTTCCCTCTCCCCCCACCCTCCCACCTTAGTGAACCTTGATAAATTAAATATATATATATATTTATATTTTTTCATATAATGCACCATCTATTGAATCCCTTCACCCATGTTTCTGTTGTTCATGCCCCCCACCCCCAGGGCAGGGTGTGTTATAGATCCATTGTTGCTATTGGTTCCCCCTTTCTCACCACCCCCACTACACACATCTCCTTACCCTCCTGATGTCACTATTCCCATTACTATCTCTGAGGGGTTTATCTGTCATGGTTTCCACGTGGTGAAACCTCTTATCTGTATCAATGTATGTACTCTGGTCTAGCAGGATTTGTGAGGTAGAACTGGGATAATGATAGTGGTCGGGAATGGGTGGAGAGCATTAAATAACCAGAGGAATGTTGTATGTTTTGTTGGTGCTACACTGCACACTGGCTAAATCATCCCTTCCATGAGGGGATGTCCAATTGTCTACAGATGGACTTTGAGTCTCCACTCGGACCCATCTCCTTCACATCGATATAATTGTTTGTTTTTGATCTAACACTTGATCCCATCGACACCTCGGGATCACACAGCCTGGTGTGCTTCTTCCATCTGGGCTTTGTTGTTTCCCTGCAAGATGGCTGCTTGTTTAATTTCAAACCTTTAAGACCCCAGGCACAATAACTTTTAAATAGCCAGGCACCATTGGCTTCCTTCAAATTTACTTATGCACCCATTTTTTCTTCTGTGATCCTGTCAGGAAGGTAAGTATCACACAATGCCAGGTTATTAGAATGAAGTGTTCTTGCACTGAGGGAGTACTTGAGTAGAGGACCAATGTAGGTCTGCTACCTTAATATTTAACATATATATATATGCATATATACACACACATAGATCTATGTCCCAATCATTATATATTAATATATTTACATATGTCTGTGCCTATATAAATGTTTTTTGCCTCCTAGTTCTTTCCTCTATTTCCTTTTACTTTCCTCCTATCCCACTATCATGTTTGACCTTCATTCAGCTCTCAGTAATTCCTCTCAGCTACATTGCACTTGGTCAAAGCCCACCAGGCATTCTATGCCCTCCTCACCATTGATTTTAAATCTCTTGCTGTTCCCTTGTCCCTGGGTTTGTTGACTCCCCGCTTCCTTTCTCCCATGTCTTCCTCTCCCATGTTCCCCCTGTGTATTAGTCTAGGTACTTTAGAGAAACAAATCCACAGAAACTCATGTATAAGAGAGAGTTTTATGTAAAGGTTAAGTGCACATCAAGAAAACATCCCAATCCAGTGCTGCCCACGCCCACAAGTTCAACAGTAACCCATATGTCCAACACCAATCCACAAAGTCCTCCTCCATCTCACAATACAGATGCAATGATGCCAACTGCAGGAGGAAAGCTGAGTCAATGAATATGTAAACATCTCAGCACTGGCAGGGGTTTCCATACGGCTGACTGCTCCAGCACCCAGGGCTGCATTGGGGTAGGTCCATGCGGCTTCTCCTTGGGGATGTCTTGCAGGAAGTCAGCCTTGCTAGCTGAAGCTGAGAACCAGCTAAGGCAGCTGCACCCTGGTTTGACCATCACAAAGCAAAAGACCCGAGAACTAGAAAGGCGAGTCTCACTGAGCCATTTATCCCTCTGCCCTTCAATTAATCCCACATGTGTTTATCGGCCAGGTTGGCACAATAAACTAACTCACCCTGGAACCTTCGGTCTCACTGTTTTCTCCTAGGGATTATAAGCAATCCTGCTTATCTTATATAGATACACATGAAAAAAAATGCCTATACATTGTTCCAGGTCTGTCTGGTGACCATTATGAATGTTTTCTGATTGGGTCCGATAGGGTGCCAAGCCCTGCCACCTGAATCAGCAGTCTATTTTCAGGATTTCTATGGGACTTCCTTGCTTTGTGCCCCTTGCTGCTCTGTTGCACTCCCTTCATGTTTCACCCCAGTGTGAGGGGGTCAGACCAGGCAAAATTCCTGCACTGTCTCCGGTGCTGTCCCCTGTAGTGCTGTGGGTCAGTGAGGGACTTCCTGTCTTGTGGTGGGGCCCGGCCCTACAGTCCTCTCTGTGCATTGGCTGCTCTGAACAGAAATGTCCTCCTCAAGGCTTGGTAGTCCAGGAGGGTTCACTTCTAAGTTGAAAGGTTTTCTGTCTTAATTACCTAGTGCTGCTATACCAGAATTGCCATTAAGTGGATGACTTTAACAAGCAGGAACATTTTCTCTCACACATTAGAATGTTAGAAGTGTGGGTGCAGGGCTCTGGCTCTATTAGAAAGTGTTCTCTTTCTGTTGGCTCGCAGTTGAGGAGGCAGGTCCTTGTCTCCTTTCAGTATCTGTGGACCCTGTCATTCGGTGGAGATCTCCGTGTGTCTTGGCACCAGTGTTCTCTGCAGTTAGGCACAAAGGCTCTGGGTCTAAAGGGTGAATTCTGCTCCAACCTCTTCTTTCTTTGTGGTACCCAGTCCCTACTATGTATTCCTTCCTCTATTTATTTCTTGTGAAGTAGAAGGTGATGCAGGCCATACTCCTGCAAACCCCCCTTACATCGCATCAGGGAGTTTTGCATTGAGCAAGGGCGTTCTATTCCACCCTAATACTTTCAGAACCGATTGGATGATCATTTCAAGCCTATGATTACATTGTGATATAATTGCCAAATTACATCACTACATAACTGCAAATGAGGATCAGGGCTCAGCCAAGTTGACTCATGATTTTTGGTGATACAATTCAATCCACAAGGCACTTAAAGGGCCAGAGTCTGAGGGTTCTAGCACTCTACAGACAAATACATTTGGTCTTTTAAATATGTGTTTTAATTTTGTTCTACAATTTTCTCACTCTGTCTCGGCCGTGGTTAGAGTTGGTCCTGGTTAGAGTTGGTCCTGGTTAGAGTTGTTGCAGCAGTGTGGGTCTCAGGCAGTGGAGGCTGTGGCATGTAGTCCATGGGGCCTTTGCACTAATGGCTTCCTTGTTCTGCACTTTTTTTTTGTTCCAGAGGAGTAGAGATCAATAGTTGTACCTTAGATGGATGTTTGCAAGCTGTGAAGATGCTGTTATTCACCAAAATAAGATGTGGAGCATTATTTTTTTATGGACTAAGTTATGCCACCTGACCTAGATATCCCTGAGACTATGGCCCCTAGCCTTCATGTCCAGTAACTCAGTCCAGAAAGATGTTTGTTTTGGTTAAGAGTTTTTCCTGATTCTGTTTCCTGTGTGTTCTATTATATACATATGCGAGTGTTAGTAGCACCTACAAGTATGAATGTAGAAGTAACTGCTTCTTAGCATATATGCATGTGGTTACACTTCCATATGCCTCCCGATAGGAGGGGGAAAACGGTTGTACAACTCAGAATGTAATCACTGGCAGTGAATGTGCCTGGAGAAATTCAAATTATTCTCTGTTATTACTGTGTATATTCTCAGCAACAAAAATAAAATAAATCACTAAAAAAGATCTTATTTTATCATAGTTTTGTTATTATTAAGAATTTTGGAAAAAGTGCATATGTTTTTCAAGATACTCTCTTTTTAATTACTAGATAGAGCACAATCTCCTGATGTTTTGTTTCCTAAATGCATTTTTTAATCATAAATAGACTTTGCAAGACTTTTGCCAATTGCCCGATGATTTAGCATTTTCATTTGAATGTGCTGTTTATATAACAAAAATATTAATCAATCGTATTTTGACCAAGATTTTCCCCTCAGCCCATTGTCTATTTATTTCTACGCCGCTATCTCCAAGCTTTAGTTTTCCCGTGATCAAATCTAGCAATCTCCATTACAGCCCCTTCTATTGCTCTGATGGTAACCATTCAATTCTGTTTTCTTCTCATTTTATGTGTGCACTTTAATCCATCTGGAAGTTATTTTGGTATGAAGTATATAAAGCATGTATTGAAAAGAATATTATATATGTTTTTAGTAGAACCAATAGTAACAGTCTAAAGAGTGCCTTGAAAATAAGAAGCATGTCTTATTCACCGTTTGGTTTCCTTAATCTTTCCCAGCCTGAAAAAGCACTGAGCATGGTCTTTGTTTCTCTAGGGTAGAGCAGCTCAAGCTGTCTCGGAGCGTGTCACAACAGCCTCCCCAGGGGCTGCTGTCTCTTGCCATTTGGGACAGACAGGAAAAGTCTACCTTCTCAGAAGGATCCCCAGTTTATAGCCCGTTGTTTCCTCAGTGCCTCTTTCATGTCAACCGCTCTGAGTCCAATTGCTCATACAGCCTTCTGGCTTCCTCACTGGTCGTTTTTCATGGGGCACTTGAAAGACTGTCTTCCTCTTCCTGGTCTACTTTGACCGCTGAAGAGTTTCCGAGTCATGTCAATGGTTAGGCTCATGAGACTGCTTTCCTAAAGGTTGGAGTGTCATTTCTACCCAGAAACATCTCAGAAGAAAGGCCTGGAAGTACACTTTTCAAGAAATTGTGAATTGAGTGGGAGGAGGATGGGTGTTTACATTTCAGACCATCCGTTCTGCATTCAACAGTTTAAACTGTTCTTCAGCGTTGTGTCCCTTACTTCTTTAGGGTCCGTACTTAGCAGAGGTATTGCTGGAGCCTATGGAATGTCTATTCCTAGTTGCTTCTTGCCACAATCGATATGCATATTTATACTCTCGAGAGCAGTTTATGAGAGTTCCAATCTTTCAGTAACCTCTCCAGCATTTGTTGTTCTCTGTCCTTTTGAATTGGGCTGGCACTGTCAGTGTAAGGCGATATCGCGTCAATTGCTTTGATTTGCATCTCCTGGTTGGCTAATGACTGCAAGCATTTTTTTTTCTAAATGTTCGTTAGTTATTTGGATGTCATTTTTGGTAAACTGTCTGTTTATGTCCTTTGCCCACTTTTTAGTTGGGTTATTCTCCCACCCCCCTTTTTTTTTCCTTATTGGGTTTTCCTTAGATTTTTCTATAATATTAAAGATCATTCCCTTATACATTATGTTGTTGCCAAAGATTTTTTTTCCCAGGAGTGGATTCCTTTTTTACTGTTTTGATGAAGTCCTTTGATGCACATAGTGTGTTATTTTTACAAAGTCTTTGTCATCTGTTTCATCTATTTTGTGTTCTTCCTTCATTCAGTTGTTAGTATATCCATGACCTGTAATACTGGTGTATTTTATCATTGATGATCACTATAGCTCTGAGATTTATATTTAGGTCTTTGATCCATCTTGAGCTTGTTTTTATATATGGGGTGAGATACAGGTCCTGTTTAATTTTTATGCAAAGAAAAACTAATTTTGCCAGCACCATTTGTTGAAGAGCCTATCCCTTTTTTCCAGGGAATGTTTTTTGGTCCTTTATTGAAGGTCAATTGTCTGTAGGAGGATGGACATTCTTCTGAAAAATCAGCCATTGAAAACTCAGTGAAGCACAGTTCTACTCTGAAACACTGGGGTCACCACCATGAGCTGGATTAATCAACAGCAACTGGTTTAACCAATACAGTATTTCCTGGTTGCCTACTAAGTAATTCATTTATTGATTGACTGGTTGATGAGGAAAAGCAGAGGGCCTGTGTGTGCAGATCATTATTAGCACCAACTTTTCAGTGATTGCCTTCATGCAGATCCCAATCAAGAATCTTCAGGTTTCCTCAATAAGAATTAAAAAGATATAGTTGCTGGTATTTCTATTGTTTAAGGAGGAACTTCTAAAATAAAGGGGAGCACAAATAAGGGAAATGTAGACGTAGTCCTTAAGTTTTGTTAGAAAACAGATAAACTGTTGACTGTATCTCCATCATTTATTTTCTCACCTATTGCCCTAGTGGAAGTGCTGACAGATGTCAGAATGGTCAGAATGTGGACAGCAGGAAAGCTAGAAGAGAGGAACATGAATAATCCACGAATGGCATGTACAACTTCAAATTCAATTAATATTTCAATACTGCAGGGGTGGGGAACCTGCCAAAGGGCTATTGAAAATTTATTACATGTTCAGGTCATGCTGGTCAAACATATAATTAACTTGTCCCTAATGTGATGGCGGAAACGGCTTCTCTTAGGTGAGGCCTGTGATGTTAGCTGGTATTGATGATTTCGAGGGCCTCATATGGCCCGTGAGGAGCCCTGGCAGGATTTTGATGTTGGGTTGCTAACTGTCAAGTCTGAAGTTCAAAGCCACCAGACATTCGGAGTGAGAAAGATGTGGCTTTCTACTGCTGGAAAGAGTCATGGCGTTGGGAACTCACAGGTGCCTGTGCATTCAGCAGGCCCTGTCTTACAGCGTCACCGTGAGTTTGCTTCGACTTGATGGTGGTAAATTGTTGTTCTTTTGTTTGTTTGCTTGTTTTCAATGGCCCATGGACTGGATGGTCCCCAGCCCTGGACAGAAACAGAATCGTCCTAGTGCTGATTAAGTAGCAATATTAGTGAATTATGGAACAATTTTTTAAAAGATGTATTCCACTAGGGAATCACTACAGTATATGATCTCTTCATAATAAAATATCTTTGGCCCTTTTTACAACATTCATTTGAGAAAAAGGAGATTCTTCCATTAGTACGGTAGGAGTATCAAAATTTCCCTTAAGGACTTTAAATATTATTCAATGCTTGAAAAAGTTTTGGTAAGACTGTACCATATGTTCTACTCTGATTCACTGTTCGTGAAAGGGGGCAAATCTACTTCGAGTTCCATCAGAACATTCTAAAACTTGACTTCTCTGTCAGAGGGCACACTTTTGGCACTGGTTGCCATTGTTCCATCAGTGTTTGGTTTGGTTGTTTTTTTTATTCCCCTTTACATTCCTTCTGGCTGCTATTATTCCAGAGACTTTTTAGTTCTTTTCCCCTTTGTAATTTGATGCCCTATTCAGCAATATTCAGGAAGTTGTTTTACATTATTTCAGTTTTTCTCAGCTGCTTCTGCTTTCCTTAGCTGGATGTATAGTTTGTTTCTTTTTTAGGTTTTAATATTCTTTATATATAAAAAGAGGATCTGATTCACACAGTGAATTTGAATCATACATCTCAGGGGAACCAAGAAGAATATTTAATCTCTTTGATAGTGTTTGTTCCTTACAGTTCAAATTTTACAGAAAGAGCACAGGAAAATATCCCTATCACCTACTTTTGTGACACATCCATACGTTTTCTTTTTTTCAAAATTAGGATTTAATATTCACCATTTATACAGTAATATGCTTTAGAGTCACATAGTTATACTAGAATTATTGCCTTCTAGTGTGTCATCCCAACTTTTTATTTCTCACTGCCAATAAACAAGCACATTGGATCCCTCCCTCCTCTGCTATTGGTTGGTCTCTGATACTGTACATGTAAGCAGCACTGTCAGAGACGGGGCCAGGGCATGGGCTGCTAGGGTCGGAAGGCTCTCAGCATGTGACTGCGGAGGAGCCATGGGGACATAGATGGAGGAAAGCCTGTGAGAGTGGGGGGTTCTGCATCCTCATTTCCCAGTGGGACACAAGGCAAGGTGAGGAGAGACAGCTGCAAAAATCTAGTGATAATGAGAACTTGCAATATACAAAGTATGAATCTAGGAAAATTGAAAGTCGTCAAATATGAAATGGAATGCATGAAAGGTGTTGGTTAGTTAAGTGTTAGTGAGCTGGAATGACATCAAACAGCAACAAGCAGCATACTTATATAGATATTCCATAAACATTTGGCTCTAGGCATGATCTCTGACATATTTCTCTGAAATAAGTTGGGTTTTTTCTACTCCGGAGCTATGGTGGTGCTGTGAACATTAGATTGACTGCTAACCATAAGGTCCGTGGCTCACACCCACCAGCCATTCCCTGAGAGAAAGGTGAGGCAAGCTGCTCCCCTCAAGCTTTATCACATTGAACACCTTATGCAGAGTTGTTATGCTTCAGAATCAACTTGACGGCAGTGGGCTTATCCTCAAAGTACATACGCACAGTTTATCTCTATCCATCCTTCCAACACAGTTAGGACTTTGCTTAGAACAATGTATAACATTGCATTGTTGTGGCATGTAAGGATATTGTGAACTGAGTCATTTGCTCTGCCTTATTTGTTTTTATTACCTGACTTTCTGTGTACCTTAAAGTTAAACATTCTGCTTCGTTTGCTTTGTCTTCATTAGATTTAAATCAACTCCCAGCTCTGTTGAAAAGTTCTTCCCATCCCTTCAAACCCGGCAGGTATTCATTAGTTTTCCTTTGAGTCTTCTGACAAGCTGTAACCCACAGTGGTGAGCATCGACAGGTCGTCACCTTAGTTCACGACCAACCTACAGATTCCCAACGTTTGTCTCTATTGAGGTGCATCTATTTCTTGGAGCCCATGTTTTGACTTTATTGATTTACACATTTTATTGGGTGCTTCAGTTCTTTCTTCTTTTTAATTACAACAGTTTATTGCACTATCTTCTAAATCACATTTATGCTTATTTTTCCCAGAAATATGAATAGTCTAAATATTCTAGAACATGACATATTACAGAAAGACATTGTGGAATTTTATGAATCCTAGTCTCAAAGGAGATTATCTGGGTCCTCGGGTACATTAGTGTTACTGGAGCTTCAGGTTCCTGTCTTCCCCAAATGAAGATGTAGTTTGAGAGGCACAGAATGGAGTTTTTGCAGACAGAAATGTTAAGAATCTCAACAAAAAAAAAATCTCCAGGGAGAGACAGAGAAATCACACCAGTCTCCATGTGAAAACAGGCTTTTATATATTTGTGTGGAAAAGGAAATTTGCCTGGGAGTTGCAAGGGTTTCTGGGAAATGTTGGCCCAAGAGAGGATAGGAATTCTGCACATGCTCAGTCCAAAATTTCACCTTCACTCCCATGCCCTAGTGCATTCCCCTCTGAGAAATTTCATACATAGAATTCTTTATGGAAACAGGCATGAAAGTGTCTCTTTCTGTGGCTATGTCCTATTTTTATGGGGTGTATTATATTATCATCCTGACTCTGACTAGACATCTCTCATATTTTAAAGGGGAGCAAGTTCTTTCAGATGGAGAAGCTGGACTTGATGCTATGAGTCAGCCAGCCACGCTCAGCAGTCTAGGTCCTTCAGGATTGACTGGGCCTATTCTTTGAGAAAATCCCATCAGCAATCACACTTGATATCATTTTAGCATTGATCTGAGCTTATGTTCATCACCTTGGTCCAAGCCAATTTTTTCCCCACATGTGAGGCAGCACTGAAAGATAATAGTTTCAGAGTTCTAGAAATCTTGATTTAGCTTGTGGGTTCCAACTTTCATAAGCTGGCTGGACTCTAATTAGAGTTGAAGTGAACTTGGCCGTGGCTCACATTTCCTTCCTTGGGTAAGATTCCAGTCGGCTCCACAGGGATGAGAAACGGAGCTGAAGTTCAGCTTCAGTACTTTCTCAGAACAGGTGTATGGGAGTCAAATTTTGAGATCTTGCATGTCTGAAAATGTCACCAATTCTAGTTGTTTGACCGGTTATAGAATTCTAGGCTGGAAATTACTTTTTCTTCAGAATTTTGGAAGCAGTGTCATCTTTTGGACTCCTTATTCTTCTGCTGAAAATCTCCTAGTCCTAGGGGAAGATCAATGGCAAGACCCCCAGAGATGTCTCAGGAATGCAGGGCTTATGGTCGTTGACACAAGAAGCTCCCCCCAGGAATACAGAAAACTGACAGAAAGTCTTCCCCTCGAGCTGTTGCCCTGACACCAGATTTCTAACCCCCCACGCGGTGAGAGAATAACTTTGCTGAAGTCATCCGCTTATAGTATATCATAGCAGTACTAGATAACTAAGACACGGAGTCACGGAGAACCGTTGAACGCTAGCTGTGGGGAGCAAAGCCGACAGCTATAGAAAGGGAAAAGTAGCTTAGCTACTAGCAGTATTAGAGAAACGTTCGATGGTTAACTCAGGGTAGTGGGCTCTCCACTGGGCTGCTAAGCATCCAGCAGCAGGCCCCGGGATTTCTGCAGCTGCCTGTCAAAAACCCACTGAGCCCATTGTCCTCCGAAGGAATCCACTCGAGGGCAGCGAGTTTAGTTTTGACTTTGTGTGTTAGAAAGGTCATCAGAGAGTAAAACAGGTTTCAAGTAACTTTATTTTCTGAAAGTCCATCCTACAAATACATTTTCTTCTACTTCTTTAAAAATGAACATAAGGGGAAAAGGGTGTCCCACATAGGTTCAAAGTCAGCCAAACTCCGTTTTTAAAGTGGTCAGATCAACAAGAAGAAGTTCTGCACTTGGCCGCTGCCGAACGCTGGCTGTCCAGCAGCGACCAATGATGTTCTCCAGCCTTCGGCCCAGGGCAGAGTCCGTGAAAACAGCAGCTGCGAGGGACGGGCGCAGGTTGTGGGCCACCACCGCATAGAGGACATACTGCTGCTCCCCGGGGTAAGGCACCTCTTTGGTTATCATCTGCCAGAGAGTAATGGCAAACGAATAGATGTCAGCTTTGGGCGTTATGGGCTCTCCTTTCAGGAGCTCTGGGGCCCGGTGGGTGTAGGTGCCGCCCACGGGGTGAAGAACCAGGAAGCCATTCACATCTTCCAGTTTCTCCGAGCAGCCAAAGTCCCCAATTTTGCAGACGTCTTGCTCATTGATCAAAATGTTGGCTGGTTTCAGGTCCAAGTGTACGATGTTCTGTGAGTGCAGGAACCTCAGGCCCTTGACAACATCCAGAGAGTACTTCAGACACTTCCCCAGACTTAACTGCCCTCCGGCAGAGCCGGCGGCCGCGCCCTGCTCCTCGTAGATGAGCTGGTGCAACGTGACGTCGCCTCCGAACTCCATGACGATGGTGCCCAGACTATGGGAGCCCGCGGGCGTGCGCGTGCTGGCGGCCACCACGCTCACGATGTTGTCGTGGCGCAGCCTGGCTACGTTGAGCTCGGCCCAGAAACTTCGCTGGGACGCCCAGAGGTTCTTGGTGCTCTTGCTCACTTGTTTTATGGCCACGGGCAGCCCGCGGTAGGTGGCCTTGTAGACGGAGCCGAAGCCCCCCGCGCCCAGCCGTCGCAGGAGGCGCACCTGCGCCCAGTCGATGGCGCACCAGGCCAGACGCCGGGGCAGGCGCGGCGCCCGGGGAGGGGTGCCGCCCAGGGGGCGCGCGCAGGGGCTGCTGCAGGGCCGCCGCGAGTCCCCGCAGGGGGACAGCTCCCCGGCGAGGCGGCGGCGCGCGGGCAGAGGCGAGGGCATAGCGCGTGGCCGGTCCCCGAGAGGGAAGTGGGGGGAGGACAAAGGAGAGCAGCTCGCCTGGAGAGGCACGATGGACGGCCGGCCTTTTGACCCTCCCTCCGCGGTGTTCCCGCAAAGGGGACACACCTGCAATGCTCCTGGGCCCGGGCGGGGCACGGCCATCGCTGTCAGCTGGAAGCACGCACTCCACCCCGCGCCCCGCCGGGTTTCTGTAAAACCAGCGCTCACCCTGCGCCACTCTCTCGCGATTTCTTTCTTTCTTTTTAATAATAAAAAGGGCTTTAAAAATGTTGGTGGTGATGATTGCATAACTCATTTTATTATATGTTTTAAACCCACTGTTTGATATGTGAATGACCTCCCTGGGGAACGGACAACGGAAAGTGGGTGAAGGGAGACGTCGGGCTGTGTAAGATATGATAAAATAATAATTTATAAATTATCAAGGGTTCATGAGGGAGGGGAGAGTGGGGAAGGAGGAGCGGAAATGAGCTGATGTCAAGGGCTCAAGCAGAAAGCAAATGTTTTGAGAATGATGAGGGTAACGAATGTACAAATGTGCTTTATACAATTGATGTATATATGGATTGTGATAAGAGTTGTACGAGCCCCCAGTAAAATGATTTAAATTAAAAAAATATAACGGTTAATTTTTTTTAAAAGGTGGTGGGGGGCGGGGGCGGCGTTGGCTGTCTTTTGCCAGTCGGTTCTTCTGAACATTATCCGTCCTAAAGGTGAAATAGCTTGTCACACTTTGCGGGCCCCCACTAGCTGCCAGTGCTGCTCCCCAGCTGCCGTGATCAACTGCCCGCGGAAAGCGTTTGAAGCTCCAAAATATGGGGTACGTTACATGCAGTGTTTACAGGGATACATTTTTTAAAAAGCTGTCATCTTAAAGGGATCGATCCGAATAGAATCCCAATACAGATGAAAATGCACACCTCCTTCGGTCAAGGGGGTGGGGGGCAGAATGCTCTGACGTACTAGCAAAACTTTTCGTCAACATGCGTACACGCTTCCTGCCACAATTCAGCACACCTAGTTGGCTGTCCTGCAGGTGAGGTTCTGACGTTCCAACCAGTGATTTATTGAAGTTGCGAGCAGAATTGGGCCGGGGGATGGAGAACAACACAAGTTGAGAGTCATGAGGAGAGTTCAAATAATATACCAACATATGGGGCAGTCGTAGCTGAGCACAGTAGGAAGCGTCCTATTCCACCAGGGAGGGCTCCCTGCGGTCTATACGCTGAACAATAACAACTACAACAAGCAACCACACAGACACCGAAAGGGTGGTGCTTGCATAAAGCACCGAAGGCACAAACTCTTCGCTAAGGGGTTGATTCCAACTCATCTGACCCCAGGAAGGGTTTCCAATCCATCTCTACAGGAGCAGAGCGCTCTTCCTTCCGTGGAGCCGCTGGTGGGGTTTGAAGTGCTGACCTCGCCGCTGTCAGTGCAACTCCGCAGCACCACCTGGGCTGCAGATGGCTTGAAGAGATGGGTAAAGGGATGAATGGAAATGTGAAACAGGACGAAGGGGGTGAATCCTTCTTTTCTTGTGGTGACTGCAATCAATATTACAAATAATCATATGTAGGAATTGTTAAAGGGAAAATCAATTTTCCCTAAACTCTCACTCACATCACAATATGAAGTTTTAAAAAATTTCTTTCTCAGCAAACGGCAGTCACCCTAGAAGTAGGATCTATGTCCCTCCTTGACTTTTTTATCTGAGTGACTAATATCTGTTAATTGCCATCAATTCAAGTTTGACTCTTGGTAACCTTATTTGGGCAGAATAGAGCTACTCCATAGGGTTTCCAAGGTTGTGACCTTTTGGGAGCAGATGGCCAGGCCTGTCTGCTCAAGGGCCTCTGGATAGGTCCCAGCTGCCAACCTTTCTCCACTAGTAGTTAAGCACTTACACATTTGGGCTACCTGGGGATGATGCCTTAGTGCATCGTAAGTCCTTATTACGTTTTTGCTTAAATTTAGTTGGACTTTGTTGCCACGTATGTATGCACTATATAATAATTTGACTCTCAGAAGTGGATAAAGGTAATATTAGGAACTCAGGAGTGACTGAAGAAATCAAGATCGGACGCTGCAGCAGAACAATTACAACAGCAGGAGTTGGAAAAACCACACTGGGCAAAGAACCGGCATCAAGATCAGGACTGAGATACATCCGTGTGGGTGAGGTAGCTAAAGAAGGGTTGTAATCTCATGGCTATGATGAAGAGTATTTTTGTCCCGTTTTAGAAGACGTTACAGTCGTTGATGAGTTAGGAAACCAAATGAAAGAAGGTGGAGTTATTATTGATTACCATGGTTGTGATTTCTTCCCGGCTGGTTTCATATTGTTTGTGTGCTGAGAACAGACAACAGTGTATAGTGCAAGATGTGAAACGAGGGGTTAATAATGAGAAGCAAGTACAAGACATCACCAGTGGGAACATTTTCAAGTTCTGTATGAAGAAGCCATGGCATCCTACAGGGAAGAAATAGTTGATCGGTGATCTACCAACAAACCCGAAGACCTAGAGAATAATATAATCCAAATGTTAAGATGGATTGAACAACGGATGAAAGATCAGAGCTCTTGGCTTCCAGACTAGCCACATAATTGTCACTCTTAGTGAGTTCTCTCCGCCCATCATAGAAATTGTCCAGTAACATTTTTATATTAAAAGTGTGTTGCAGGACTAGCAAGTGGAAAGCATCAAAAGTTTATGCCTGGGCTCTTTTTTCTACATGAGAAAGCAAAGCAATTTGAAGTATAACGAAGATAGCATTATTTAGGGTTGAGAGTAGAGAATGTCATTGTTGAATGCTTCTATTGTTTATGATTAATTGGGAGTTAATACATATATCATTCCATAGTTCGAGCACATCAAGCAGAATTGTACAATTGCTACCACAATCAGGTTCCAACTGTTGAGGATAAATAAATCTAAGTGGGTAAATAGCTGCTAAATTTGTTACAAAAGAAAATTAAAGTGCTTCTTTAAAATAAAATTGACGACTTAAAAGAAGGAAGGAAACAGGATTGTTGCGATGTTTAAAAGAGTTTCAGGCCCTGGTTTGCCAGACGTGTTAAGTGTCAGTTATTATTATCTATAAAGGTAATAAGTAATAAGGTATATGGATTTATATCAATTATAACACAGATTTTGTTATATAATTGTGGTAAAAACATATATCCTCCAACGGCTGAAATAACTTATATAAGATAATTTAAACTTTGTGTGTTTTTACTGCTCTAAAAGATTTCCATCTGAGGTGAAAGATGTAAAAGCATATTGCCTTTTTAGCTCTCGAAGTATTAAGTGTTAATATCAATCTGATCAAATTCAACAACCCTAAATCCTACCTAGACAAAGACAGAAGAACAGCACTTGCTGCCCCCCACCCCCAGGGGTTGTAAATGAAAGAAGGTTGAGGAAGGCTGTGCAGCCAATGTCCACGTGAAGCTCTTTGAGAGACATGCTCTGCTCTTCATGGGAAGGATGACTATTTGGTATTTCACTCATCATGCAAACGACTCTGAATTTATCACAAGACGTTATACTGGTCATTAGAATGAATAATTGGTTTAACTATGACTTGAATGAAAGGGAAGGAGGAGTGGATTAACGCTGATGACCCAAATGTGTTGATTGTTCTGGCTAAGCGCAGGTGTTCCTTGTTTTCAGAGGGGTGAACTAGGCTCCGGTGAGCAGCCAGGTCAATGTGGGTTCTGGGAACTTTCCCTATTTGCGGAACGGGGCTGCGGGGTGACTTTTCCTTTCCCTGGGAGGTGGGTGGCTTCTGTGCGTCGTCAACAGGGACAGTTGATAACAGTAACTCACCTGCAGGATGCATAGGTTTCCAAGTTCTTTTGGGGCTTGAGGTTTCTGGGACCTCATTCCCGCTACTTATTCCTGCCTCCTGTGCGCCTCTCCTCATTCGCTGAAAGCCCATTTCACGTTTCTTTTCCTTTCTTAGATGCCTGACGCTTGTGAGCCCAGTCACCTTCTCTGAGAAAATTTGCTTTCCTAATGTTGAATTACTCCAAGCGGTTCTACTCCTATGCCCTTGTGGGAACACGGTAAGTTTTTATTTCAATTCAGAGACATATTTTCTGTTAAATGACATTGAAAAATAATTTATTTGTTGTTGTTGTTGTTGAGAATACACACAGCAGAACATATGCCAGTTCAACCTTTTCAACATGAACAGGTCGGCGGCATTGGCCATTCATCAAGTCGTACAAGCATTCTTACATCCTTTCCTGTGTGGTTCTTTCCCCATTAATATAAACTCACTGCCTTCTAATTCTTGTCAGTTTGATCCACATAGATCTTACAAGAGCACAAAGTACCATGCAGATATTCCTAACTATTTAAGTTAAATTTTTGTTTGGTTTTAAGGCAATATTGGGGGAATACTTGGTTTTAAATTTAAAGAGTATCTCAGGCAATAGTTTTGAATTTCATCCAGCCTCCAATTACTAGATTTCATGTTTTGTTTTTAAAAAATCTGGGTGCCAGAGCAAATGTTTGGAGAATGCTGAGAGCAATGAATGTACAAATGTGCTTTACACAATGGATGGATGTATGGATTGTGATAAGAGTTGTACGAGCCCCCAGGAAAATGATTTTAAAAAAAGAGAGAGAGAGATGCAGCTATAGCAATAAAAAACAAACAAACCCGGGTGCCATCCAGTTCTTCTGGCCTCCTGGAGAAGGAGGTAGCTGTTCATTAAGGTTCTTAAACTCTTTTCTAAGCCTCCTTTAAGAACACTTATTGTTCTGTGCTGCTAAGTTGATTCCAACTCATAGCAAGGCTGCAGAAGCAGGCTGCCTGTGAGGGGGCCATTGTCCAGTCTTGGGTAGGGAGGAAAGCACTTAGCCATTGTGGCACCAGAGCTCCTGCCTTTGATATTAGACAATAAATATATATATATATAATTGTACTAATTTACAGCGTTTTATTGAGATTATTTACTAGATTGGTTTTGATATCATCTTGTTCTAAAATCTTTATTTTTCTCCCAAGACAATATTAGATCAAACCTCAACCCACTGCCATTGAGTCAATTGAGTGAGCCTAGGGAGCAGTCTCATCTTTCTTCTGAGGAGTGGCTTGAACCACCCACCTTGTGGTTAGCAGCCTGATGCTTAGTCCACAGTGCTAACAGGGCTTCATCAAGGATTGTAGGAGGTACTTTAACACCCCCACCTATCCACCCCCAAAACACTCACTGCCATTAAGTTGATGACAATTCATATTGACCTTATAGAATGTGGTATGAGTTGGGGGGGTGGGTGGGGGTACCAGCCCCCTACCACTGATCATGGGTTCAGTAAGCACAATTATACGGTTGAGATATATGTATATATATTATAATATAGTCATAGAGAGCATGAGAGATAGGAAAGAGTCAAATAATGGAGTCAGACACATTTCATGGTAGCATGTTCACCTCATGGATGGCCATGACCTTACCAGCCAGGTCCGTGCCCAGTGTGGGCTGAAGCAAGGTGGGGCAGGGACTTGGCAGGAGGTTCGAGGACCCCGTTAATTGCTAATCCAGGGTTATATCTACTTAGGGGGGAGTGATTACAGGTAACCACACGTCACAGGAAGGAATAGGCATACACATTATAGGAAGGGGATGTACAATGGACATAGGTGTAACAGGAAGGGGATGAGCTAGGGCTGTACACATGACAGGGAGGGGAGGAACTAGAGGTATACGTGTGATAAGAAGGGCGGACCCTAGATTCATGATGGCGGCCTAACCTTGGTCACCCCTGGGTGGGACTGACCTCTCTGGGGTCTCTATAAGGAAACAGTCAGCTACTATCCTTATCAGAAGGGCGTGGGCCCTACTTGTTGTGGGATAAACAGTGATGACTGCTTGCTCTGGATGGCTGATAACCCTTAGGGAGATTAATCCCTGATCTACTTCTGATGACCTCCAAGTGTATTGTCATTCGCAAGCAGCTAAGTTTGGCATATATTTGGGGGAGACAACCTGGGAGAAATCCTTATGTTTCACATAATAGAGTTTCCAAGAGTGTACCCTGAAAACCTTAGAATTCTGTTTTATTATTTAAAAGGAGGACTGCATCAGTCAGGTTCTCTGAGTAGCAGACCTCTGAACAAGATTAGACAGTAAGAGATTTAATCAAGAAAATTATCGAGGGAACTGAGAGCAACTGAAAGATGTTAGACCACGATCTCCTTGGGAAGGAAGGAAATGAGGGATGGAGGAAGCAGGTAGGTAGATTGGAGAAGAATTTTCCCCATAGTGTAGGTTAAAGAGAAAATTCTCAAGGTTGTCCATTAGAGGAATCCATGTGACTTTCTGAAACGTATTTTGGACATGGTAGCACCCAAACCAATCACTAGAAAAGAAAATCATATTTGTAAAGCAGAAGATCAAGGGAAAAGGAAAGACACTCTCAATGAGCTGTAATGACAGTCGCCATGACAATGAACTTAAACCAATGATCATGATACAAAATCAGCCAATATTTCATTGTGCTATAAAGTTGCTATGAGTCAAAGTCTACTCAATGACAACTAACTACAAAAAAAAAAAATGAGAGTAGCACTTGGTGTTTTAGAAAGATCCTGTTGGTTGTAATTTAAGGGAGGCCAATTAGAAGTTATTCCAGTAATAACAAAGTGCCCTTCACCAGTTAGAACCCCTGCCCATGGATGCTGGTCCATCATGTACTCACAGAGGTTGGCTTAGGGCTACCTGAGTAAGAGTGAGGATCAAGAAAGACAGACCTTGCTGTCACATAAGCCCACAGGTTACTTGCCAAGCACAAGAATTTTAAAGAGGTGTGTCATGGAAGGGTGCCGAGTAGGCATCCTTAACAGACGTCTCACTCAGTGACGATTGGAAGCTGGTGCACAATTTTGGGCATGGTTCGATCCTTAGATCTTAGGTGGCAGGAGATTTATACCCAGATCCAAAGGATTACTCATGCCAACAAACAAGATAATGAAAGGGCATGTATAATACACAAACCATTTTACAACAAACTTTGTAATCCCTAAAACCTACAAAGAACATAAAGATGATGTGTCAGCATTGCCTTCATGATTCTTCATTCTTCCTTTCTTCCCTTCTCTTAGAAGTATTTTTTGTTAAAAATTTTTTGTGTGTGTGTTTAACCTATCTGGCTCAAACTACCAAGAAATCCTACTGCCTCCCCTGTTGTCTAATTCTGTTATTTTGTTGTTTCTTTTATGAATTTTTATTTCATGTATGTTGTTGTTAGGTGCCATCAAGTCAGTTCTGACACATAGCGAAAGAACAAAACACGGTCTGGTCCTACAGTGTCCTCACAAATGTTTCTAAGTTTGAGCCCATTGTTGTAGCCACAGTGGGCCTTCCTGTTTTTCACTGCTCCTCTGTTTTACCTTGGTCTCTCCTGATACCAAGTCCAAAATATGTAAGACTAAATCTGGGCATTCTTGCTTCTAAGGAGCACTCTGGGTATATTTTTTAAAATACATATCAGTTTGTCCTTTTTTTTACATTTTATTAGGGGCTCATACAACTCTTTTTAAATTTATTTTTTATTAATAAATCTTTTTATTGGGGCTCACACAACTTATCACAATCCATACATATACATACATCAATTGCATCAAGCACATCTGTACATTCTTTGCCCTAATCATTTTCAAAGCATTTGCTCTCCACTTAAGCCCTTTGCATCAGGTCCTCTTTTTTCCCCTCCCTCCCCGCTTCTCTCCGCTGCCCCCTCCCTCATGAGCCCTTGATAATTTATAAATTATTATTTTGTCATATCTTGCCCTTTACGGCATCTCCCTTCACCCCCTTTTCTGTTGTCCATCCCCCAGGGAGGAGGTCACATGTAGATCCTTGTAATTGGTTCCCCCTTTCCAACCCACTCACCTTCCACTCTCCCAGTATTGCCCCTCACACCCTTGGTCCTGAAGGTATCATCCACCCTGGATTCCCTGTGCCTCCAGCTCCTATATGCACCAGTGTACAACCTCTGCTCTATCCAGACTTGCAAGGTAGAATTCGGATCATGGTATTGGGGGTGAAGAGGGGGAGGAAGCATTTAGGAACTGGAGGAAAGCTGTATTCTTCATCAGTGCTACATCGCACCCTGACTGACTGATTCATCTCCTCCCCTAGACCCCTCTGTGAGGGGATCTCCAGTGGCCGACAAATGGGCTTTGGGTCTCCACACTGTACTTCCCCCTTCATTCACTATGGTAAGATTTTTTTTGATGATGCCTTATACCTGATCCCTTTGGCACCTAGTGATTGCACAGGCTGGTGTGCTTCTTCCATGTGGGCTTTGTTGCTTCTGAGCTAGATGGCCGCTTGTTGATGGTACTTTCAATATTCTGCTCCAGCACCTCAATTCAATGCATCTATTCTTCTTCGGTATTCCTTATTCAATATCTGATTTTCACATGCATATGAGGCAACTGAAAATACCATGTCTTGAGTCAGATGTACCTTAGTCCTCAAAGTAACATCCTTGCTTTTCAATACTCTAAAGAGCAGAAGATTTATCTAATGCAACTCATTTACTTACCTCTTTACCGCGATTCCACGAGCATTGATTATGGATCCAAGCAAGACAAAAATCCTTGACAACTTCAATCTTTTCTCCATTTATCTTGATGTTACCTATTCTTTACATTGAGTCATAATCCATATTGAACAAGGCAATTGTTGATCTTCCTAAGCAAGTGCTTCAAGACTTCCTCACTTTCAGTAAGCAAGGTTGTGTCACCTGCTTATCTCAGGTTGCTAATAAGCTTTCCTCAGATCGTGATGCTACATTCTTCTTCATATAATTCAGCTTCTTGGGTAATTTGCTAAATATACAGATTGAATGAGTATGGTGAGAAGATACAACCCTGTTGCACACCTTTCTCGACTCTCAACCATGTTCTTGTTCTTTCTCTTGATCCATGTACAGGTGCTGGATGAGCACAATGATGTATTCTGGAATTCCCATGGTATCACGGTTAAATATAGTTTATAATGATCTACACAGCCAAATGCCTTGCAGAGTACATAAAACACAAGTAAACATCTTTGTGGTATTCTCTGCTTTCAGCAAGATCCATCTGGCATCTTTGTTCCATGTCCTCTTCTGAATCCGGCCTGAAGCTCTTGCAGTCAATGTACTACTGCAACTGTAGTTTGACGATCTTCATCTAAATTCTACTGGCATGTGATATCAATGATATTGTCTATAATTTGAGCATTCTGTTAAGTCACTTTTCTTTGGAATGGACACAAATGTGGATCTTTTGCAGTCAGTTGCCAAGTAGTTCTTTTTAAAATTTCCTGGCATAGACAAGTGTTTACAGTGTTTCATTAGTTTGTTGAAACATTTCATTTGATATTCCATCAATTCCTGGAGGCTTTGTTAGGTAGTTCTAGTGTAGGGATGGGGGGAATGTCAATTAGCTGGATTCCTGAGACGGGGCTGGGACGCTATGGTCTACAGGTTTGGAGAATTGCCATCCTCAAAACCTCTTTGCAACTCCATTGCCTGTTTTGTGCTCTGGCTCAGGTGGCTGGCCCCATGCTGGTTTTCCTCTAGGCTGCAAGTGGCGGCGGCCATTTTCTGGACCACGTGAGTCATCGCGCCTTGGCAGCATGGTGCCACCTGGTGTTGGCCATTTTGGCTATGGGGCAACAGAGCCCATGTGACCCTGCCGAGATGGCGCCCAGGCTCTAACCACGTGGAGGGGCGGTGCCTAGGTAGCTAGCCCCTGCTCTAGTCCCGGGAGCCGAATGTTCCCCTTTTCCCTTCCATTCCCCTTAGCTTTCTCCTGGTCTTTCAAACAAGCTGCTTCAGTGTTCTACCTGTGTGGGTTTGTTCCTTGATACTGGCTGGCCTTTCGTTGCCCAGGCCTAGGTCCAAGGTGCTCGGTAGCCGAGCCCGAGTAACTGTTATCTTTCACCTTCCAGTGATGCTGCCTCTGGAACTTTCTGGGACAGCTCTTTTTTTTTTGTTTTAAATTTAATAAATCTTTTTATTGGGGCTCATACAACTCTTATCACAATCCATACATACATCAATTGTGTAAAGCACCCTTATAAATTCGTTGCACTCGTCATTCTCAAAATTCGCCTTCCACTTGGGCTCCTGGAATCAGCTCGTTTTCCTTTTCCCCCCTCCTCCTCCCTCCCCACTCTCCCCTTCCCCCTGAACCCTTAATAGTTTATAATTATAATTATTTTATCTTATCTTACACTGCCCGGCGTCTCCCCTCACCCCCCTTCCCATTGCCCATCTCCCAGAGAGGAGGTTACACATAGATTCCCAAGATCGGTTCTCCCTTTCTATACCCCCTTCCCTCCCGCTGTCGCCACTCTCACCGCTGGTCCTGAGGGGTTTATCCATCCTAGATTCCCTGTGTTTCCAGATCCCTACTGCACCGCTGTGCATCCTCTGGTCTAACCAGGCCCGCAAGGTAGAATTAGGATCATGATAATTGGGAGGGGAGGAAGCGTTTAAGAACTAGAGGCAGGTTTTGAGTTTCATTGTTGCTACACTGAACCCTGAGTGACTCATCTCCTCCCCACTACCCCTCTGCAAGGGATGTCCAGCTGTCTACAGATGGGCATTGGGTCCCCATCATATACTCCCCCTTATTCACGGTGATGTGTGCCCCCCCAACCCACACCTTTGTTGTTTCAGACCTAGTCCCCTCTGCCCTTCATGATCACACATGTTGGTGTGCTGCTTCCGTGTGGGCTTTGTTGCTTCCAAGCTAGATGGACGCTTGTTTACTTCCAAACCTTTAAGTCCCCAGACGCTATATCTCTCAATAGCCGGGCACCATCAGCCTTCTTCACCACACTTGCTTATACACACATTCGTCTTCAGTGTTTATATGAGGAAGGTGATCACACAATGATGGTTTTTGTTCCTTTGGGACAGCTCTTAATACAGCTCCGCCGCCAGGAAGTTCAAGCCAGAAATTCCAATTCTTTAAAGGTTCCCTGAGCTGCTGGATAGATGTCCCTTCCCTTCAGAGATTTGATTGCCTGCTCCTGCCAGCAGGTGTCTTTGAAGGCCGTGGGGCCACACCATGCAGTGGCCCTCCTAGCTTGTGGTCTAGAAAATGGTCGGACTAAAATGTCGGTTGCAGTGACTGGTCTTCGACCCCTTCCCTCAGGTGGGGCACCTGCCTGAGGCCTCAGATTCATGGCACCCCAGAGGTGAGCACTGAATCTGCGGTTATTGGCCTTGAGGCATCAAGCTCTCAATAGCCTTCCTTGTTGTGTGTGTTCTAGATGGGATTTACCAGCTCGATACCCAGAAATTGCCCCCTTGGATGTATCCTGTTCAATTGGGAAAGATTTGATCTGGAAAGGCTGGACAAACAGAAGCTGATTATGCTTTGCAATTCTATTTGGCTACAGTATGTTTTAGAGAAAGGGGAATTGTGGCCAGTCAATGGTACACTTTCTCTTCCAACCTTGCAACAGCTAGAACGTTTTTGTGGAATGATGGAGAAGTGGTGGGAGATGCTGTATGTTACAGCATTCTTCATTTTGAGGAAGAACAAAGATCTTTATCCCCAGTGCACCCAGGACCCCCTAAGGGACCCTGGACTAGAGGGCAACTTTTACCCCAACCCTGAAACAGCCCATAATATTCTACCTGTAGTAGAGGCAGCAGGGGAACTTGGTCCCCAGGCAATTTACAAGCCTTTTACTCTAATTGAACTCCAGCAAATTAAAGATGACTTGGGCAGTTACTCTCACAAACCCAAATAGTTCATAGAACACTTCCAGCACCTCACTCTAGCCTGTGGTTTAACCTGGAAAGATGTCATGGTCATACTGGGACAGACTATGACAGATTTTGAAAAAGAGCAAGTGCTCAAAGGTGCTAGGAAGTTTGCAGAGGAGTTAGATGTGATGAATGAAAAGTACCCTGTAGGGGAAACTGCTGTACGTTTAACAGACCCTGCTTGGAATCATAGTGAGTGAGCCTCAGGACAAGTGGGCACGGGAACAATTCCTGGTGTGCATCACAAGTGGACTAAAGGCAGGTAGGCAAAAGGCCATTAATTATGCCAAAGTGACAACAATTCACCAGGGACCTACCGAGTCTCCTGTAAGCTTTAATCCTTTTAGAGCGGCTAAAGGACGCCCTCAATAATAATACTGATGTAGACATAGAATCCTATGAGGGGCAAGCCTTGCTCAGGTACACGTTTCTCACATAGGCTGCACAGGACATTCACAAGAAACTCCAAAAACTAGTGCAAAAGCCTGAAGGAGCTACCCTAGAGGAGATGGTTTCTTTTGCTAATACAGCGTTTTACAATAGGGAGCAGGAAGGGGAGGCTCGAGCCTGGGAGAAGGAGAAAAGAAAGGACATCAGGCACGCCCAGGTATTGGCTGCACTCCATAACAGACTCCCGTCAAATGCCCCCCTCCCCTCCAGGTTTCCCAGACCTTTGAACCAGGTACCAAGTGCTACATTTGCTGGCGACCAGGTCATTGGGCTAGTAACTGCTCTAACCGGAACAAGCCTCCTTGGATACCATGTGTCCATTGCAAGCAGACTGGCCACTGGGCTGGCCTCTGTCCTAAGGCCCAAAACCTGGAGCGGGGGGGGGGGGGTACCCACAGGCCAACGTGCAGCTGGTAACGGAGGAGGGGGATTGAAGGTGCCCCGTCCGGACGGCCCAGCAGCAAGAGATAGCGGTTACTGGTCTGGAACCTAGGGTGAGCATCAACGTGGCAGGAAGGTCAGTGAACTTCCTTTTTAAATACTGGGGCCACCTCTGTCCTTATTTCCTTCCCTGGACCCCTGGCACTCCGCACCTGCTCCATCCTGGGAGTGTCAGGAAAACCTGTAGTTAAACATTTTACTGAACCTCTCAGATGTCTTTGGGATAACTTCTATTTTTCTCATAGCTTCCTAGTGATCCCTGAATGTCCAGCTTCTCTCCTACACAGAGACATACTGTCCAAGCTGCACACCTGCATAGTCATCAGGCCTCATCCTTGTCACTCTACAGCTTTCCAATTGTTCCTCACAGGGGAGGAGCCTCAGATTCCCCCACAGGAACCGTGGGAACAGACGAATACTCCTGTGAGCCATTGGATGGTCTTAGGATGATATTTCATTGCCACCCAAGGACAGATGAGAGCTACACAGGTGATTCTACCTCAAACCCCTCACAGTCTTTAGGCCAGTGAATACCTTTACTCCGTTCCTGTGTTTACAGTGACCAAACTCTCATGCCTGTTAGTCCCAAGATTCTATTGATTTCCTGTGACACTAACCTAACTTCAAGGGCACTGCCACCTTACAATCTTACCCTTGTGCCAGTTCCAGGACCACCATCTCCTAGACCCACCTTAACCTTACCCATCCTGGGCCCTACATGGACAACCCTTTCTAACAGAGTAGGAAGGGTATGGACCCAAAACCCCAATTCGCCCCCTTTGTCAGCAGGAAGTAGCTAGAGATGTCATCGTCCAGTACCCCAAAGATTTGGATCCATATCTCTTCAGGGGGGAATGTTAGGTAGTTCTAGCATAGGGATGGGGAATGTCTATTAACCCATGCCCAGAGAGCCAAACACGGGAACAAGGAGTGGCGCGCTGCACATGCTCAGAGGTTCAGGTTTTCTGCCCGTAGGCATGGGTGGGCGCTAAACATGGATTGGCCCACCTAGGCCAGGTGAATTCAATTCAGCCAATGGGGTTGATCAGGGGTCGTCCACCACGCCTCCCCATGGAATCCTTGAAGAGGCAGGAGTCCAGAGTCGAGAGACTTTGCATGACGCTGAGAAGCTTCCGCCAGGCTGCATGGTCAGGAGGAGTCCTTTGGGTGCCATGTAAACCTGAAACTTCTAACTCTCATAAAACTCACTTGGATCACAAACCAGCCTTCGGTGTGAATTCTTTCTCACGTGGGGCCAAGGATTGAGGTATAACTCTAGCTCCAGAGAGATCTAACAGCTTGTTTTGGGCTATTGCTTTCAGTGCAGCCTAAACATCTTCCGTCAGCAACATTGGTTCTTGCTTATATGCTACTTCCTGAAATGGTGAAATGTCAACTACTTCTTTTTGGTACTTTGTGTATTCTTTCCATAATTTTTGGATGCTTCCTGCATCATTCAATATTTTACCCATAGAATCTTTCAAGATTACAACTCAAAGACTGAATGTTTTCTTGAGTTCTTTCAATTTAGATATGCCAATTATGATCTTCAGACATCCATTTTGACCTTTTCTTTCTGTCTTTGTAATGACCTTTTGCTTTCTTCATGAACGTTTTTAATGTCCTCCCACAACTCGTCAGGTCTTCTGTCCTTAGTGTTCAATGCATCAAATCTTTTCTTGAGACATTCTCAAAATTCAGGCAGGATTGACTCAAGGTTGTATTTTGGATTTTGTGGAATTCTTTAAATTTCCTTTAACTTCAACTTGATCTTACATAAGGGCAATTGTTGGTCTTTTCCAGAGTCAGCTCCTGGCCTGGTTTTAGCTACAGCTATGGAGCTACTCTTCTCACAGAGGTAGTCCATTTGGTTTCTGTGTATTCCATCTGGAGAGGTCCATGTGCATAGTCACCTTTTGCTTTTGTGTTGTGGATAAAAGATATTTGCAATTCAGAAGTCATTATTTTTACGAAATTCTATGATGTACTCACCAACTGCTTCTGTCATCAAAAATACATTTTCCAATTCTTTTTACTTCTTTTGTTTCCAACTTTTGCATTCCAGTCACCAATAATTATCAATGCATCTTTATTGAATGTTTGAGCAATATCCAACCAAGTCATTGGTCAAATTCTTCAATTTCTTCATCCCCTAGCTTTAGTGGTTGGTGCATAAATTTGAATAATAGTTATAATGAAGGTGGATAGATATAATCCTATCACAGACAGCATTGTACTTCATGATTGATACTGCAATGTCCTTTTTGACAACAAATACAATGTACATTGTGTTATCCCGAGCATACCAAATTATATAAATTTCTGATTCTAAGTGGCTAATACCAGTCTATTTCAGATCACAGATACCTAGGACATCAATCTTTATGCTTTCCATTTCATTTTTAGCCAATTGCACATTTTTCTAGATTTGTGCTTTGCACATTCCAAGTTCTGATTTTAGCAGATTGTTGAGCCGTTTCTCACCTTGAGCCATGCCTCATCGACAAGTGCAGATCCCACGACTCCACTTTCACAGGCACTCCCCTCTCAGTCCCCTTGTTGACTCTGTTCTAAGAAAGCAGCTCCGCCTCAGTCACGTTTCCAGTGCTGTCTGCCCCCAGGGGCCCGTCCTCTGGCACTGTCTGTGACCGTGTTCCGGTTCCACTGATCAGACCTTGAGTTTCTGACAGTGTTTTCAATCTGTGAATAAGGTTTTCAACAGCTCCTTCCTCCGAAGTGGGGAGCCAAGTCCTTCTTCATTGTTTGTTCTTAGTCTGGAAGCTCTGCTGAAACCTGCTCACTTTGGGCGGCCCTGTTGGCACTTTCCACTGACACAGCTTCCAGCATCACAGCAAAACATAGGCTACCACAGTGTGACAAACTGGCAGACACACAGTGGATTTGTTGTATGGTTTCCAGTTATTCAGTTCTTTATCCCATCCATTGAAGGTATATAAATACCATCTCCTGAATTTTATTTCTGGTTCTTCCAGGTCCAATTTTCCATATACTCTTTTGGATCTGGGTGTTGTTCCATTGCTGGAGCTTTCTTGATTTTTGTGTGTATATTGTGATTGACAACTGTTTCTGTAGTGTGGAGGCAGTCCATGCTTGCTTGGTTGCTGGGATGGTTGGTGCTTTCTTTGTAAGGGGAACAGGGATAGAATAGACTTTTCTGTCCGGTTTCAGGGATAGCAGGGACCTTCTGTGTTGGGATATAGGGATATCCAGGGTCTCCCTTGCTGGGTTGCTTGTATGGCTGGGGCCTTCTATGCCTGGGGGCAGGGACTGGTGGGGCTTTCCTTGTTGGGTCACACAGGTGGCTAGGGCCTACCTTGACCGGTCCAGGGGGCAACTGGGGCCTTTCTGGCCTAGCTGTGGGGATGCCTAGGGACTTCCTTGCCAGGGGTCAAGGATAGCTGGAGCCTACCTTGCTAGCGGGTAGGGATGGTACGAACCTTATCAGTTTGTAGGGATGGCTGTGGGGTGGGGATAGTTGGGGGCTTTCTTTTCAGGCCTTTCTTCAGAGATGCCTCAGAGTAACTAAAGTTCTCCATCTTTTTGGTTACTAAATGAGCAGTGTTAATTGTACTACCCAGGGACTCCTAAAGGGTTTGTTGCTGTTGCCTTTTATCTCTTAGTTTATAGGAGCCCTGGTGATATAGTGGTTATGTATTGGTCTGTGATCCACATGGTTGGCGGTTCCAAACCACCAGCAGGTCCAAGGGAGGAAAACTGGACTTTTTATTCCCATAAACAGTTATAGTCTCAGAAATCCACAAGGGGTCACAATGAGTCAGCATTGACTTGATGGCATTGTTTTGTTTTTTAAGCTCTCAATTGATTTCTTTAGAAAACATATTTTTTGTGGAGATAAGTTGAGAAGCAATACTTTCAGCATGTTACTATTAACACTATTCTTTAAATTTTGTTCAGTGAGACTCAGACTACGGCGTCAGCAGTGCCACAGATTACCATGACCTTACTTGCTCCCATGAAACTGACTGCATTTCCCTAATGGGTCTGAGTTAGAAGGACGAGTTGGGAGGACATACTGATTGGATTATAGGATTCACCTGGGAATGGCTTTTACAATGGTTCATTGTGATTGTCACCCTGCTGGGTCTATAGTCAGCTTCTCTAGAAGAAACTGTGCCGACTGAACAACTGTTTCCTGAGCATTCATCACATGAAACGTAACCGATGAACTCCCCAATAAACCTCATGAGCGTGAGCAGTTCCTTGTGGCCATTGCAGTAAATTATTGAACACAGCCTTGGGAGAGACATTGCCCTTTTGTTATAAATGTAGACAAGCAGTTTTCAAGTGTTTTGGTCTCAGGAACTCCTTGTATTCTTAAAAATAAGAGTTTTATTTATACCCTTTTATCTAACAATATTTGTCCTAATAGAAATTAAAACAGAAAATTAAAGGTTTGTATTTTAAAACATTAAATCTAATGCAAGCCCACACACATTTAACTTTAAAAAACAAAAACATCCCTGCATTTTGCAAAACGAAAACATTTAGGGTGAAGAATGGCATTGTTTGATATTTTTGCAAATATCTTTAATGTGTACTTTAATAAATGACAGCCAGATTCTCATGTGTACTTTTGCATTATAGTATGATTTGTTCTTTTGATTGAAATCTATGGAGAATATCTATTCTCACTGAGATATCAGTCTTTACAGATAATCCTGGCTATTCCATTTTAACACTATATCCACATTTGACAAGTGATAGTTTCTTAATTGTTAATTGCAACATGAAGCTAATGTACTATTACTACTAATAATATAACATACTAATGTACTTTTCGTATTCTGTTACATTAGCATATACTGATGTCTTGCACGAGTATTTTATGTATGCATGATTTTATTGCACCAGCCATTGGATTTTCAAAATATTAGTTCATTGAGTTATGCAGGTTTTTACAATGTTGACATATATCACTATAATATAAAATAAAATCACATTGATTAATAACATTACCATGGATTTTTATCAGAGATGTATTAGAAAATGGTCAAACTCGAAGTATAGATAAAAGTTTTCCAAATTTTTAATTTTTTTCTTCAAAGTCTAAACTTTGGTATCAGCAACAATCACTGTCATTTTTCAGAGAGTTGAAAGGATCCCATCAGACATTTTTTGTGAGAAAAGTCTGCAAAATCCTTAATTGGAAATAACTATTTTTTATTGTTTCTAGTGCAGGCATGAGAAAAGAGACTGGTTCAGTCTGTAGATGAACTGTTGCACAAATGTTTTCATCCATACAATAATCACACATTGGCGTATAGCAGGAGTACTCTAAACATGCTGCTATTGCAGTTAGTGCCCATCAGGTTGGCGCGTGACTCCTGGTGACCCTCTGCACAGCAGGGAACTCTCCAGTGCTGTATGCCATCCCATGATCTTCCTATGATTCTCACCTGTGCACAGGCCTTGCATCGGCTGCTTTTCTGCAGTAGATCACCATTTCTGTTTTCTTATCTTAGTCTGAAAGTTGTGCTGAAATCTGTTCAGGTTTATAACACATAAGCTTCCCCTGACAAACAGGTGACTGCCCATGAGGAACACTGGCTAGGAATTTAATCCATGTCTTCCTCATGGGAAGCAAAACTTCTACCAGTGAAATACCACTGGCTCCACTTTGAGCATATAATCTATTTAGTTCTACAGAATACCAAAAGGACAGCTATCCAAGGATTGAGATTTAATAAAAGTAAAACTTTCGAGTACTTTATCAGAGGCATTCATAAGTGAAATCTTTGTTTGTTTTAGTAGGAGTGTGTGGGTGATGAAAACTGTGTGGACTGTTCACAATTAGGTGTCGTTGCTTTGACTCATGCTAAGACATCTGCAATTTGTCTTCTTTTGCTTTTGCACCACCAGTGCACGTGGAAAAGCAAAGATGTGTTATTATGAAGTAGACGTTATGTGGCTAGTTCCTTTACCTTACTAGGAAGGTAGGTAAAGTGCAGGTGGAGGTGCAGGCACGTTGTTAAGTTTGATGGTTAAAAAAGGTGAGTATTTTCTTTGATTTGCTTGGTAAAATAAGAAGGGAGACCACCAGCTGGGCATGGGCTTTCCATAGAAGAGTGTAGAAGATGGAGACTTGACCTTGGAAAATCGCCAAAATCAAACCCAAACCCAAACTTACTGCCATGCAGTCAATTCTGACTCACAGGGCCCCATGGCTCGGGCAGAGGTTGGCACACTGTGGCTCGCCAGCCATAGGTGGTTCATACGTGTGGCTCTGAGGGAAACTTTAAAAAATGTTAAGGATATTATTCAGATAGTGATTTCATTTGTCTGTAAAAATGTATTTATAAAAAATGTATTTATCACTCTCATAATTTTTAAAATTTTAAATGGGCTCTTCTGGCTCAAAAGTTTGTCAACCTCTAGGGCTTGGGTAAAACTGCCCTTGCGGGTTTCTGAGACTAACTCTTTATGGGAGTAGGCAGCCTAATCTTAATTGGCTTGTGGTTTTGAACTGCTGAACTTGCAGTTAGCAGTCCAACATGTAGCCTACTATGCCACCAAGGACTCCTTGGAGAATGTAGGGAAACGAAATTTTTAAATTAAAAACTCCTCCAAAAGAACTCTCTAGGCCTAGATATTTTTACAGAAAAAAAAATCAAAACTAAAGAAAATTACCACTAATTCTACACAATCTGTTTCAGAAAATATGAGAGGGTACACTTCCCAATTCATTTAGTGAAACAAACTAGTATCCTGATGTCCAATTCAGACAACAACACAACTGAAAAAGAAATTACAGAGCAACATTCCTCGTGAATACTGATGCACAATGCCCTAATAGAACTTAGCAACAATAGCACAAATAGAACTTAGCAACATATCTTATTAAATGGACATTCTAAGTGATGCTTCTTCAAAGGTTGCAGAATAGCCCAATATTTTATTTAGGTCAAATTTTTAACATCAGTGTAAACCATCATATTAATAGGCTAAGTATAAGAGCCAAATTATTATGTTAACTGATGCAGAAAAAGTACTTAACAAAATTCAATACTCATATATAATAGAATTCTGTATAATTAAGAGTAGTGGGGCACTTCCTCAACTTGATAATATCTGGTCAAAGACTGCATGCTGTTTCCCTGAGATGGAGAACAGGACAGGATGCCTGGTCTCATCAGTCTTCCTCAGCACAGTTCTAAAAGTTCTAATCTAGCCAGTGCAACAATGCAGGAAAATAAAAAGCATACAGATCCAAAAGAAAACAATAAAACTCTCCTTATTTGAAGATGATGTGCTTATTTAGAAAACCCCAAGGAAAACAAGAAAAATAATGATACCGAGAACTACGAAATGAGTTCAAGGTTATAGATATGAAAATTCTATTCTACTTCCTTTTTTAAAAACATTTTATTAGGGGCTCATACAACTCTTATCACAATCCATACATATACATACATCAATTGTTTAAAGCACATCTGCACATTCCCTGCCCCAATCATTCTCAAAACATTTGCTCTCCACTTAAGCCCTTTGCATCAGGTCCTCTTTTTTTTCCCCTCCCTCCCCGCTCCCCCCTCCCTCATCTACTTCTATATAATAGAAGCAAACCTGTGCACATTGATCTAAAAATATAATCCCATTTACAATCACTCAAGAAACCCCCCAACTTAGCTGTAAACCTAATAAAACACGGAAAACTAAAAATTGCTGATGAAAAATTTTAAAAGCAAAACAAACATACTAAAAAGACATGTTTATCAATTGGAAGACAACAGCAAAATATATCAGTTCTCCTCAAATTGACATACACTTAACACAATTTTTGTCGAATTCCTGTATGAGTTTTGTTGAATTCCTGTATGAGTTTTTAATGAATATAAAAAGAACCATGGAAGGCAAAGATGTCAGATGTTTTATAATAATAAATGGAAACAATCTGTCTACCCCATTTCAAGACTGATGCTAGAACTACAGTCATCAAAACAGTGTTATTGAGGGAGGAAAAAACACACAAGCCAGTGACTAAACAGAGCTGTCGTGACCAAGAGGACTGCTCCAGAGTAAGACTGGCGGCAGGCGTGAGAATACACAGGGTAGTTCTAAGCCAGTGACAAGTCACGGGCATTTTCTGGCCAAGAAATTCATTGGCTGAGATTGAACATTTGTTTTCAGGAGACTAAGCACCTAGCCTTGAGAGGTTGGGATCCATCCGGGACTGCTTATGGGCTAAACGTGTCTTCAGTTGTACTCTTTTCTATTATATTAAAATTGTCCCTACAAGCATGTTGTTGCCAGAGGGTTTTGTGCGGCTTCTCAGTGAGTTGCTGGACCTGATGCAAGGGGTTGGCTGGTCTGAAGTCTGGCTGTGCTTGTGGCTCATAGCCATGGATTTGGTCTTGAGTGGTTAGGGATAAGATGGAAAGCTATATGGGACTGAACTGAACAGTGAAGGGATACCGAGATTCCCAAATGATACAGTTGGTGTGTGGAATGGGATGACAAAATTTGGCAACAGAGGTGGGCGATCTTAGTCTTGGTGGACTAAATTTTTTTTTGTTTGTGTAGTTTAGCCTTTAAGCAATATAGACTTGCTGATCATAAAATCCTATGCTTTCTGCACATACCACTCTTAAAATGACAAAATTTTTAAAATGGAGAACTCATTAGTGGTTATCAATGGTTAAGGAAAGAGTGGAGGTGGGCAGAAAGTGGATGTGGTTGTTCAAGAGCAATAAGAGGGAACCTTGTAGTGACAGAACTGCTCAGTATATTGACTGGATCAATATTAATATCTTGGTTGTGATACTGTACAATAGTAAGATGTTGCTACTGGGAGAAATAGGGATGTCTGTATTATTACAGATACATGTGAATCCACAATGATCTCATATTAAAATTAGAAATATTACTAAAAAATAAAAAGTGATAGAGTAATTCTTATTCCTGATTTTAATAAATTACTTCAACATTGCAGTAATTAAAATACTTCCTTTAAAAAATAAAATTAAGTACTTTTATTCTAGTCTTATTGCATATGTATAAGCAATACATGTTTTATTATCATGTTACTGAGAATGCTGCTGGATTTTATAAAATGTTATTTCCTCATCCATTTATGTGGGATCATATAGTTTTTCCTTTTTAAAACGTAGTATGTTTTCAGGTCAGATTTCCATATGTTTAACTATCCTTGTATTCCTGGGAAAGTTCCTTGATCATATTTTTAGTTTCTTTTAGTTTTTTTTCTTAGTCTCTTATCACCTGCCAGATGATAACACTCAGAACCAATGAACTCAGTAACAGTTTATGGAAGAAAGGAATACAGGATCTTGCAAGTTTATATGGAATTCAGCTTTGAGTTTTCTCCATATAGTCATTATATTTTAACATAATGTCTTAAAATAAATTCTTACCCTTATCTAAGGTAACTGGTTCATTACCATTTGTTGCCCCTCACTGGTCTTGATATTTTTCTGAGAAACTCTCCCATTAAAAAAAACCAACAAAACTTCAAATCCCACAGATTGGATGTACTAGTCTTATATAATTTGCTTTGCTCTCTTCATAATGTTTCTTTTTTCCCTTTAGTTTTGGATTTATTTTCTCTAATTTTGTTTATTTCACTAGTTGACCTTTAACTTATTTTGTCTACTTGCTTCCTTGACTTTATTTCTTAACAAATAAAAAAATAAAATATGGCGTGACCCCACATGGAGTTGTGTAACTGAATGACGAGCTGGCGAAAAACTTAGCAACAGTAAGTTTTAAGCACACAATGACCAAAGAGTCATTCAAAATCCAATGTGCACTGAAGCTGAGGCATTTCTGGCAGCGCTCACATGCGTTCCATTCATGACTTTCCTGCAGCCTTTGTGTTGAGCACATATGTGCTCCTCTGAGTCACGACAACACCTATCATTAGTCAAGAGATCTGTCCCAAACTTTAAGCTTTACATTTAACTTGTTAATTTTCATTTCCACCTGTAGTTCCCATCACCTGTGGTTGTCACGTCAACTCTGACACACACACACAGTGCTTCTTAAACTTTTCCCACTTTCTACCTGCTCTTACCTCTGAAATTTTTGCTCGGCCCTGGATATATAGGGTTAAAAAATAAGAAATGAAACACCACTTATAATGAAGTAATGATTTTGATAGTATTGCAAAGCACAAATTCTACCTGGTGATATATATATTTTTAATTTAATAAATCTTTTTATTGGGGCTCATACAAACTCTTATCACAATCCATACATACATCAATTGAGTAAAGCACCCTTATACATTCGTTGCCCTCGTCATTCTCAAAATTTGCCTTCCACTTGGGTTCCTGGAATCAGCTCATTTTCCTTTTGTTCCCTCCCCCTCCCTTCCTGCTCCCCCCTTTCCCCTTAATAGTTTATAAATTATTATTTTTATCTTATCCTGGTGATATTTTTTAATTCATGGAGAGTGTTCAGAACCAATGCTGCGGTTACACCGTGCTATGCAACACAGGCAGACACTGCTAGAATCACTTCAGATTCATGATTTTGAAGTACTTTTTGGTGGTTGCGGGTTCAGAAACCTTTTACTGTTGCCAAATTTTCTGCCACCCTCACCTTCAGGTAACTCAATTTCAAATGGGGTCGGGAACCAGTTTAAGAAGCCCCGTAGAGAAGCAAAATCAGTGAAACTTATGTGTGTATACATAGATATTTATGTCAATAAAGTAGTTCACACAATTGTATACATTGGTTAAGTGCAGTGTGGTTCAAGTCTATGGGGCAGATGTTAAGCTAGAGGCTTCTCCTGACTCATTTAGCTGTAGAAGCGAACAATCTAGGAAGCAAGAAAATGAAGCACAGAGATCACAGGCTGGAGGATGCACTGTCACATGAATTCAAACCTTCAGTCTGTGGATGGCTCCCGAGGTCACAGGCAAAATGGAAAGTTGTTGGCCAAGTCCAATGAACCAGAGGCTGTTGAACCAGATGCATGATGCTGACCCAGCAAAAGTGACAAGCCTTTCCATAGGCAGTTTAAATGGCAGTAGACCATCCCTTGAAGGAGACTTTCAATTGCATCAGGGCTGTGGCCTGATCTAGGGGGTCACACTTCACCAGAACTGCTGGCTCTTCCAGAGAGTTGCTTACATTATGCCAGATCACATTCTAGACTTTATTATATTACGTTAGATGCCATCACAGGGGATTGCTGTCAAACTACTGAGAACTCTAGAGCAGCCAAGTTGACTCTTTCAAATGTATTAGCAAGGAAATCCTATCAGAGATGCTAACGAAAGCATTGTTTACAGCGGTCATGAACTGGACAGGAAGATTGCCCATCATAGCAGTCTCACTGCACGTTTATGGAAATACATTAAACATATTTGTTAGCACTGTTTAATGCTAGTATACTACATACAAGTAATAGTTATTGGTGAATACATTGTCTTAGTAATGTTTACATGGAGAACACATTAATACTTATACATTAAATGCATTTAGTGGGAACTTCCACAAATAGTATTAATCCTTTCTATACTTCAAAATTGCTTGGATATTTAAAGATCAGAAAAGCTGGTTGCTTGAACTCACCCAGCAGTTTTGTGGGAGAAAGTCCTAGTAGTCTGCTTCCCTAACAAATACAACCTAGGAGACCTTGTGTCAAAATCAACTGGATCTTGATGAGCTCAGTGTTTTTGGCTTTATGGAGGACTGCTTCCATAATTCTGTGTCCCATGAGGATGCTATTAAGTCAGAATGGAATGGACAGTGCCCAACAACAATGATGAAAGTGACATTATGAAGTCAGCGATATCTATTTGGAAAAAATAAACATGCATAAATATAAATTTAGCAAATAAATACAAATAAAACGTACAACTGCACCAACTATTAAGAAAAAAGTAACTGTATAATGATGGTACTGTTTTGGAGGGAAAGTGGCATTTAGAAGGATTTGTGGAATTAAAAAAAATTTGGTGATTCAGTACATGTAAATTCTTTTATGTCAGGAAAATTTCTAAAATTTTTACATTCCTGGGTTACTAATTTCCATGCACGTGTCATGATTTCCCATAGTTTCTTTTCTAGTGGGTGCTTTGGCCACTTTTTGTTCCTGTTATCCCTGACTCTGGCCTTGGTTCTGTTTCTTGACCTGTCATCATTTGTTTCTCTAAATTATATTAAATCCAAATGATGATTGCAAAGTACAAAAATATTTCAGCCATTGGATCTTTAAATGGGTGTAGGAAAAGCCTGCAAAGGCGGCTCTGAAAAGATAAACCCCACCCAGTGCTTTGGAATACTCAGGACATTTGCCTTGGAAGAAGAAAATTGCCTAGAGGGCTGTTGACAGACTGAAGGAGAAAATAGGAACCCTTTGGCTTTTAAAATTTTGAATTGGTGGTTTGTGCCCAAAGTTGGAAAAATCTGGAGCCAAGGAACTCTCCTCTCTAGGACTGAACATTAAAGGAGAACCTGCAGGCAGCCTGAAATGCTTGCTAGGTGACTGCCTGGATCCACTTGTTGAGTGGAAGTGGGAGAGATGCAGCAATAAAGAGACAGGTTGAATCTGTTCACTGACACCCGTGGACCTGATTCACAGGGACCAGAGAAGACGAGAGTGGGTTGGCTGGTCTGAAGTCCATGATTTAGTTCAAGGTGTTGGATTGGGGAAGGGAACGTTAGCTCACCTTGGGCGGGCACACGGAAGAATTACAAGCAGTTGAGATGCAAAAGCAGCAAAAGGAGTTTATTTTCCTAGCTAGAGCTAGGGATTCCCTCCTTCCACTGCCCAGCACAGCGGGAACCCAGCATCCAAAAGGAAATCAGCCCCAAGTTCTTTGTTCCCTGGGCATTTATGGGGCCAGGGACCAGGAGCAGCCCAGTGTTGCTGTTCTTTACATTTATTCATTTATTGGAGAAACCTTCTGGCATCAGCATTGTCCAGTGGTGGTTGGCAAGCAGTTTCGCGCATATTTTCTTGACTGGTCAATTGGGGGGGGGGGGGAGTTGGGTTGGTCACTGTACCCTACTGGTCAGTCTGGGACAGATGATGCCTTCTCTGACTGAATTACCTCAGTGTCCAAGAGTCTGAAATTAGAGCTTAAGCCTACTCCAGACTTTGGTTTTATATAGCTTGCCATGGTGCTGGTGCTGGCAGTTGTAAACCAGGACCCCACAGCATGAAGTGGCTGGTTTACAAATTTTCATAGGTGGGAGAATGTTTTCATAGGATTTTGGTGTAGGTGTTCACTTAACTGCAATTGTTAGGCATAGAATATTGTTTTTTTCACTTATGGAATATTATGTTTAAATCAGGTTGGCACACATTGAATAGTATGCATTTTAATTTTATCCTGTTATGATATGACTTTATGTATGGCTAAAAAGTTGTGTAAAGATGTCAAGTTGACAAGGGGTAGTCTGTGTTAGTTACACAATTTCATGTCAACTTGATAAAAGAATGAAGGGGTGGAATCTAGCCTGTCAATCAGGTCACAGCCTGGTGATTCCTCCTTCTAGGCATGGCCATCTCATTTTTTTTGTAATCATTTTATTGGGGGCTCATACAACTCTTATCACACTCCATACATGCATCAATTGTGTAAAGCACATTTGTACATTCGTTACCATCATCATTCTCAAAACATTTGCTCTCCACTTAAGCCCCTGACATCAGCTTCCCATTTTTCCCCTCCCTACCCCGCCTCCCTCATGAACCCTTGATAATTTATATTTTGTCATATTTTTACACTGTCCGACGTCTCCCTTCTCCCACTTTTCTGTTGTCCGCCCCCCAGGGAGAAGGTTATATTTAGATGCCTGTAATCGGTTCCCCCTTTCTACCGCACCCTCCCTCCACCCTCCTAGTATTGCCACTTTCACTACTGGTCCTGAAGGAGTCATCTGTCCTGGATTCCCTGTTTCCAGTTCCTATCTGTACCAGTGTACATCCTCTGGTCTAGCCAGATTTGTAAGGTAGAATTGGGATCATGATAGTTGGGGGGCGGGGGGGAGGAAGCATTTAAGAACTAGAGGAAAATTATGTTTCATCGTTGCTACCCTGCACCCTGACTGGTTCATCTCCTCCCCACAACCCTTCAGTAAGGGGTGTCTGGTTGGCTACCAATGGGCCTCGAGTCTCCACTCTACACTCACCCACATTTTCAATGATATGCTTTTTGTTCCAAGGGCATGGCTATCTTATGAGGTTTCTGGGATTTCTTTTCCTCCCTGGAGGCAGGAAAGTCTTTTTCTGGACTCTTTCTCTCTGTCAACACTTTCCGGTTGACAAGCCATGTTGGAGCCACGGTGATGGCAGCCAGAGCCCTGGAGATGTGTCCACTGCCATTGGATCCATAAAACTTTCCATGCACTGGCCTGTGATTTTCTTGCATTTGGCATCATTGCATGTGCTGCATGAATCTGAAGATGAATTCATGGGCTTATATCGGACATATGGGCTAATATTGAACTATGGACTTGATCAGAACTGGGCTGGGGTATTTTACTGATGCATAATTACTTCTTGATATAAAATTCTCTCTTGCAATGAATTTGTTTCTCTGGTCTACCTGGACTAATACAACAACAGTTCAGGAATTTGAATCAAGGTCTTTTTGCTAGGGCATGGGGATCTATCTAGGCAGTAAGGCTTTAAGGGACAGAAGCAACTAGGGGATGGAGAAGTGGGGGAAGGATATAGCTTTATAGCTCATTCCCCAGTTTTCCTCAAGAGTGCAGTCCCCTTAACCATTGGGTCTTGTAGGTCATGTGACATCCTCACAATTGTTACATTGGAGCCCATTATTGCAGCCACTATGTCAATCCGTCTGCTTGATAGATTTCCTTTTTTTCACTGACCCTCCACTTTACAAAATATGTCCTTTTCTAAGGACTAGTCTCTCTTGATATGTCCAAAGTACATGAGATGGTCTTGCCATTTTTGCTTCTGAAGATCATTTTGGCTTTACTTATTCTAAGACAGATTTGTTCTTATGGAAGTTCATGGTATTTTCAATATTCTTCACCAACACCATCATTCAAATGCATCAATTCTTCAGCCTTCCTTATTGTCTAACTTTCATATACATATGAGATGATTGGAAATACTATGGCTTGGGTCAGCTGCACCTTACTCTTCAAAGGGACAACCTTGCTCTTCAACACTTTCAAGAGGCCTTGTGCAGCAGATTTGCCCAATGTAACATGTCGTTTGAATTCTTGACCACTGCTATGAGTGTTGTGCATCTAAATAAAATGAAATCCTTAACTTCAGTTCTTTTTCTATATCATGTTATCACCTATTACTCCAAATCCAAACCAACTCATTGCTATTACGTCAATGTTGACTCTATAGGTCACTGTGGGACTCTGTGGCGACCCTTACAGGACAGGGTAGAACTGCCTCTGGATTTCTTAGACGATCACTGTTTATGGAAGTAAAAAGTCCTGAATTTCTCCCAAGGAGTGGCTCTGATGGGTTCAAACTGCTGACCTTGTCTTGTGGTCATCAACCAAATGTGTCACAATGATGCCACCAGAGCTCCTCTCCAGTTGTGAGGATTTGGGTTTTCTTTCCATTGAGCTGTAATTCATAATGAAGGCTGCATTTTCATCAGCAGTGCTCCAAGTCTTCCTCACTTTCAGTAAGCCAGGTGGCTTACTCAGGTTGTTAATGAGCCTTCTTCCAATTCAGATGCCACACTCTTCTTCATATAGTCCAGCTTCTCACACATTTGCTCAGAATATGCTATCAGCTGCTTCCAGCCATTGCCCAGCTGACATTAGCAGTGATACCCCTCTGGCACATACTCTTAAAAGTTAGCTTGAATTTCTGGTGATTCCTTTTCAGGGGATTAGTGAAATATCTGCTGATGGGGGGAGAAGCAAGCAGCGGGGATTGCTGGATGTATCTGTCTGCGTTTATGAGCCAACCCATATGCTAGAAGCGAAGAAGCATACTTTTTTGGCACAAATTCTGAGTATGTTAAAAACATTTTGACCAGGATGAGTGAAACTGTTCACTTTCACTTCTTGGGAACTCATTCCAATAGAAAGCAAGCTCCGTGCGGAGTAGGAACTTTGTTTTGTTTAATGCTGGGTCACCAGCCCTCACAACGATGCTTGATACGGAGTAGGGCCCCATTTGAGTGGATACTGTTTGTCAGAATCCTGGGCAGGGGCATGAACTCATACTTGCCTCAAATAGGAACTGTTCTGAGTTCCAAATATGAATTTTAGTGTTCACTTTTGACTAGTATTACCCCTTCCTTTTCTGGACTAGCAGCAATAATTTGGGGGCCTCTTCAGGTGAGAAAGACAAAGCTTTCTACTCCTGTAGAGTTAACAATCTGAAACCTACTGGGGCAATTCTACCTTGCCCTATAGGGTCACTGTAAGTCATAGATGACTTGATGGCAATGAGTTATTTTTTTGGTTTAGGTTTCTTAAAATTTGTTAAAAAGCTTTACTAACATGTTCTTGCTCTAATTTGTTCTCAACCAAACTAGATTTTAAACTTGTACTCTATAGTACCTTAGTATATGGCTTCATATGCTGTCTCCAAAGAGTTTACATGTATTTTTCTTGTTTTCACATATCAGAAACACAGCATAAGCCTTAGTCACTTTAATGGGTACCAAACATTTGAGAAAAGTTGCATTATTCAAAAATTCATCTCTTTAAAAAAAATCTGAATTCACTAGGGAATTAATAATTTAGCTTTAACCATGTGTTATCAACATCATTGTTAATCCGTTCCTATCTTCTTTTCCTGAGATTTCCATGTTGATTGAATTTTTGCTTGTCCGAGTTATTTGTAATTTTTTAAGTGGAAAGAGCATAAAATCCTATGCTCTTTATTGGAAACCATCCTTTGCTTGAATAACTATTTGACAACCTGGTAGGATATAACTTCACTGATTTCTATCATTCAGTGTTGCAGGGGAGTCTGATGTTGGTTCTGTTTTCCCTTTCAAATTGTAGGTATCTGGCATCTATATATTTTTCCTGTCTTTGTGATTCCCCAAATTTTCTTAATGAGATTGTGCCTAACCAAATACTTCTTGTATTTCACCTTACTGTTTTATTCCATATATTTGGCTGCTAGGTTAAGTGTGATTGTACCTAATATTCTTGTTGTCCATGTTTTCCACCAAGTGTTGGAACTATTTATATATTAATTTTAAGATAGTGTTGAAATGTCTGTGATCTCATATCTTAGAAAATTTGTTATTTTTGGAGTGCTGCCTTCCCACGGTTTAACCTCTACTTCCTCTCCTCCTGATATGTTTGGATATTGGCTCCTCTTTGATGGTATAAGGTATAGATCCTGGAATTAAACCATGTGCATTTAAATGCCATTGCTTTCTAGGAAGTTATACTCCTCAACCGTAATAATACTGGCAAGGAAGTCATATGCTTTTCATTATCTTCCCAGAATTTGAATTTTTATGGTAAAACATGAGACTTTAAAGACATCTCTGCTTATAACTGGTCACACTACATTGTGTCACTCTTTTCAAATAGGGTTAGCTCTGTTGGTAAAACTTGAAACATCTGGTCATAGAAAGAACCCAGGATTGTATCAGGAAACCTGAGCACTGGCGTTAGCTGTGTGGCCGTGAGCAGCAGCGCCCATGTCCTAGGGCTCTTTGGCAAAAAGGATGCTTTCAAAGGCCTATTGCAGGTTGAAACTTAATTTGAACATTTTAAAAGAACAAATTAACTTCCCTTGCCAGTGTTGGTGCAAATGACTGATTTTTCAATTGCCTACTAGCTAAAGAGAAAAATCAAACTACTATTTAAATAAGATCTGAGGTGATTTCAAAATTATGATGTCATGAGAATTTATCTATCTATCTATGTATCTATGTATCTATGTATCTATGTATCTATCTATCTATCTATGGAAGTCTTATTTATCTTACTTGATGGTGTTAGTTGCTATCAATTCCTGTTCATGTTGACCCCATCTGCTTATACATAAATGCTTACTCAACTTCTAGAAATTTGAACAGAGCTACAGACTTGGGAATAGACCTTGAAGTGTAGTTACAAGAGTTAGAATTCTCAATGGTTCTCCGGTTTGACCCACTAGCGTGAAAACATTTAGTGATTTACTTTTCTTTTTGTACAATAAAGAGCTTTATATATAAGAGCAATTGAATATTGAGAAAACATAGTGATTTACTTTAAGAGAAATAGTGTAGCATTGTAGAAACTATTCCCTTTGATATGGAAAATGTTAATCATGATCACATGATTAAAAACTGTAGAAAGCATTATTTACATGCACAACTCTTCTTAATATGACTGAAATATTGAATTGTATATATGAATAATATGCCAATAAAACTATTTTAAAAGTACTATTTATAAAAATATTAGGGCTAAATTTTCAGAGTATTTTTCTTTAATGTGTTCTAAAATATTAAGGTGGCCAAGAAAGTCTTTTAGGGAAGATCTTCTGTCTTTGCCTTTCACTCAACAAATGCTTCCTACTATTGAGTAGAATTGTGTAGATACACTTCTGCCCTCCCTGAGAGCCACTAATATAAGATCTCCCTGAGATCTAATAAAATAATCTGTAACAAATGTTCAGAAAAATATGAAATTATTTTCAGTAGGCTAGACCAGAGAACGGAAAAGGCTCTGTGTAGAAGGCTCTCAGCCTCTCTCTGCAGATCAGGGCTAGAAGCTGGGCAGAGTTTTGGCATGCGGAATTCATTGGGAACAGGAATGACAAAGGAGAAGCAGCAAACATTATCAGAGGAATAGAGGAAAGGATGTCTAAAGGCAAACTGATGCACACATACAGGACTATTAAAAGGATCAGCAACTCACTATGAAAATGATAGAATGAGGAAGAGATGGCAATTTGTGGACTTTAGGAGTGAAAGGGTATTTTCAACAACCTTAGAATCACCGACTAATATGAAATTGAAGCTCCCTCAATATGACTAGCATTTAAGAATGCATATGTAAATATATAAAATATGCATGTAAAAATAAAATAGTAAGTAGCACTTTGCCACTGGAAAAGGTTATGATGCAGCTTAGAGCACTAGGGAGAGTTTAACTCATCTGCCTTGTCTTTAAAAAAAGACCTCAAGATGCTTTTGTTTATTGAAGTACATTAAAATGTATGGTGGCTAGAGTTCCAGTTCATACATGCATGGGCTTATTCCAAAACAGGTTTCTGTGGTCAGCCAATGGTTGCAGACAACTTCTCTCAGTAATGCCTGTCTTAATCTTGTTAAGGTGCCTTAATACAAACAAACACAACACAACAAAGGTCTAATCCTAACAGTGGTTTCACTGGAGGGAGGGGGTCCTACTGGGCTAGTTAAACTCAAGGTAGAGAGGTCACTTGAGGTGTTTACTGAGACAGTTTATTAGGATTCCCACACAGGATGATCATGGGGACTTAATAGAAAGTAGTTTCCAGAAAATTGAAAACTACATCGATGAGACAACAGTCAGGAAATTTACACCAAAGGTTTCCCCTGTCTCTATACACCCCTTCACAAGCAAGGACTGTCCTATGAGAACTTCCTTTGAGAGTCTCAACCCATCAACGCTATGCCTTGATCTTGGCCCTTTGGACTTTTGTTCCTAAAACTCCAAGAACATTTAAAAGGGACATGATTTGGGTCCTCCAAAGATGCCCAAACTGCTATTTTACATCCTGTCAACCAAAGAGCATAGAATTCTTCAGGGAAGGGATACATTACTTTCAGAAGTATTATTTCCACCAAGATGGAGGAAATTTTGATATTTTAAAATAAATGTTCCTATGACTTTGTGTAGCAAAATGTTTCGACTTACCTTCATATTTGTTACAGCCACTGATCATCATCAGGCCTGGAATAAGAAACCCTGACATACCCTAAATTCTACGGGTATGATTTAAGTTATTGACCTATTTACACAACGAACATTCCTAGAACATGAAAATCTAGTTACAGGAATTTGCTTATGAAATGCTATTCAGCCATCAATTCTGTCCACACAGCAGCACACTATCCTGTGATCCAAGGCTTGTAAATATAATCTAAATCTAAAAGATGGAGCAGTATCAGCATTTCAATTCTGAGCATCTGGTTTTCAGAAGGCTATGGATGACAGTGGAAGCCCAGAATCCATTTGCAGGGACCACGTATGGGTTCAGCCTCCAGTGACTCCACTCTGCCTGAGCTCTACAAAATTTTGATTGTAGCAGTTAGGTCAAAATGTAGTATTTTATCATTTGGCCTCCTTTTGACCCATTTTAAAGCTGTTTCTGTTTTTGTTTTTAAAGTGAAGGGGATCTACATGTGGATCAAAGCCCTGGAGAAGCTCCTCTGACCATGGACCAAGGATGTGCACAGCTTACCACGCAGAATGAATTGGGAAGTGGATTTTTTCAGATGCAGTTAAGTTAAACATTAGTTAGCACCTTATCATTTGATCTTATGATCTTGTTTTACTTTTTAATATTTTTGCTTTCTTTTCTATTGTAGTTTTTTTTCCTTTCTGTATATGAAATCCAGGATAGATGGGAAAAAATGAGGAGCTGATGCCAGGGGCTTAAGAGGAGAGCAGAGGTTTTGAGAATGATGAGGGTAGCGAATGTACAAATGTGCTTTGTAAATTGATGTATGTATGGATTCTGATAGCAGTTGTGTGAGCTCCCAATAAAATGATTAAAAAAAAGAAATCCAGGATAGATAAATTTATAGGCAGTAACTAGATTTATGGTTCCTTGGGGAGGTTTGGGGGGGGGGATGGGGATCAAATACTCATGAGTAAAATGAAGAAAATGTTCTAAAAAGAATGGTACAAGTCTTGTGGATGTGTGAACTGTATACCAAATAAACTGTTAAAATGCTCCTAACAAGTGAGGATGACAAGGTCTCATCCCCTAGACTTGTCTCCAGTCTCTGAAAAAGCACACCAGACTTGGTACGAGGGGTACCTGAGACACCAAACAGAATGCTCTGCTGGGTGGCGCTTTCAAGTATGCACCTTTCCCCACGCGGTGAGCATCTATGAACTCAGCACACCCGGTGGTGTCGCCTGGGAAGGTTCTCTCTGGTCACAGTGAATTTTTCCTTAAAAAGTTTTACTAGAACTTCATTTTTCGTAATGGGTGGTTTAAGACTACAGCATGGGGATGTGAAATTTTGTTCCCTGCTCAGGAAAAATGCCACAGAAACTGCTGTGATGTAGAACATAGCTTACAAGGGCAAGGCTACCAGAAAAATTTAAGAGCACAAGTGGTTTTCTTGTTTCAAAAATAGGTAAAACGTTGATTGATGAAAAACCTCATTCAGGATGTCAACTTCCTGAACAGATAAAAAATGTCTACTTGGTTGGAAAGGGGGACCCAATTACAAGCATCTACATGTGACCTCCTCCCTGGGGGACAGACAACAGAAAAGTAAGTGAAGGGAGACATCAAACAGGGAAAGATATGACAAAATAATTGATAAATTATCAAGGATTCATGAGGGAGAGGGGAGTGGAGAAGGAGGGGAAAAATGAGGAGTGGATGCCAGGGGCTTAAGTGAAGAGCACATATTTTGAGAATGATGAGGGCAATGAATGTACAACTTTAAACAATTGATGTATATATGGATTGTGATGAGTTGTATTAGCCCCTACTAAAACGATTTAAAAAATGACTTGCAGTGCACTTGGAGTTCATTTTATCAGGTCAGTTTGTTAATCAAGCTTTCTCTTTAGAGGTTCTGAAAAGATAGTGTAACAGTGTGTGACAAAAAAGGCCTGATTTGTGACAGATAGGGGACTGGTTTTGCCACCAGGACAATGCACGTGCTCACTCAGCCATTTCAATGTGCCAGTTTTAGGCAAAAACCAGCATGCCTCTCGCCTCACATTAGACTCACCTGACTGCTCCATGTGACTTCTTGTTTCCTTGAAGAGGGACATGAAAGGATGACAATTTGATGACATAGAAGAGGTGAAGAAGAAAACAAAGGGAGGTCAGCTATCTAAACAGATAGTTTGAAAAATGTTTGCAAGAATGAAATCGCAGATTTGACAAATGTATTAAATTACATTGTACTCTGAAGGTTATAACGTTATTTTGTAAAAAAATTAAAATACATAGCGTTAAAAAAATTCCTTTTTTTTTTTTGGCAGGGGGAGCACCTTTTCGTAGTAGAGAGTCAGTGAAAAAGAGAAATGCCCTCCACCACATGGATTGACGTAGTGGTTCCAACAAAGGGCCACAATTGTGAGGATGGTGAACTGAGCCATGTTTCATTCTGCTGTATATAAGGCTAATATGAGTCAGACATGACAGATCTTAATGATCACCATCACCATCTACTCTGGCAACACACTTTGAAAGAGTCCATTAAAAAACACAAAAAGCTTGCTAATGAAAAACAATAAACCAGAAGACAATGCTTTCCAATCATTCTAATATCTTAAGACAGGAAACTTTCAAGCCTTATTACACCTCCTACTCGTATCCTCAAAATAAAAAAAGAGGGCCTTAATTGCTTTTTTTTTCTTCCAAAAGAGATTCAATTTATAAAGTCGCCACTGCACAGTTATAATGTTAGTCTACATTTAAGCTTGCACTTATTGAGTAAAAGCGAGGTTTACCTGCGTACATTTTTCAGGGAAAACTTATTAGGGGGTACCTATTTTCATCTGTAGTCATGGCAGACAAAATTGGTACAGAAAATTCCTTAATGGACACAGTCTCCATTATACACTGCCCACCCCACCCTACCCTATTGAATTTCTAAAGCCGTCGGGATCTGGGGGGTCGGGTCTCTGACTGAGAGTGCAGTATCAGAGAGAAGAGTGCCTCCCCTCCCTTTCAGGTGTAAAGCTGGGTCCTATAACTCATGATAACGGAACCAAAGCAAGAATCAAAATCTTCAGTACAGAAATCTTAGTGGTCCGTACAGAAGAGAGCTCCACAAGGATGGCTTAACGCAGTACTTTGGCTTTCCTCGTTACCATGGTACTGCCATTTTTACTCTGATACTTGATTAGAAACAATTTTTCTCCTTTCTATGGGACTGACTTCTTTATAGAGCACTCCCAGGATTTAGCACAAACCCATGACCTTTGGCTTGAGTGCCTGATGAATAACTGCTCCACTAATGATGACAGAGAAGTCAAGTTCTCCACAGCCAGACTACACGTTTCCTCTCCTTAATAAACCATCACTTTGAACAGTGACACTACATAAAAGTTTCTTGGCCCAATTAGTCTATGATACAATAAGCCCAACGAGGTTTCTGATTACTTTTCTAAGAAGAGGGGATGAAACATGGGGAACGGTGGGTACCAGCATAAAAAGCATCAGGCTGGTGCAGGACTAGGCAGTGTTTGTTCTGCGGTCATAGGGTCCCTGTGAGTCAGAACTGACTTGACAGTCCCTAACAACATACTCTTAGGCCCCGTACAAAGCATTGTTCTCCTGTAAACAGTTATTGAAATACTTTAAAATGCAAGCAATTAAATAAAAATGTTAGACTAAAAATTAAATACCGAAACATGGGAAAACACGAGAGAACTGCTGAAACTAGTATCATGATGAGAACCCTTTACCCTTTGGACTTCGGAAAGCCTTGCAGTAGGACCAAAGGCAAGGGAGGCGTCTTCCTCTATACTCAGGGAGAGGCTGAGCTCCACCGAAAATTATTTCTACAGGTGGTTTCCTGTTCCGGAAGTTTTGTGACTAGCTGATGGCTTGTGAATGAAAGGAAACGGTATGCAGCTTTTTGGATCCTTATGAACTGTCAAGAGAGCATTCTTCAGCAAAGTGTCAGGTCAACAGACGAAGGGGAGCTTCCAAAGAATACCTTGTAGGACAGAGTGTTAAGTGAATGCTAACGGCAGGTATGGCCTCACACACATCAGATACTGTTAAACTTTTGAACTCTGCGCTTGCCTGGATTAAAGTTTTCCTGCATTATCTTTTGACTAATTTACATTTCTCTCCCTCCCTCAAAATTACAAAAGTTTAAAAATAAACCTAGAACTTTACGTTTCAACAATTAGCAATTGTCCTAGAGCCAGCTACTGAAATCTTGTATCTATCAAATGAGAATATAATTAAAATTTGATGTGGAGAAAATGTTAACCCAAATAGAAAATCATCATCTATTTCAGTAATATCTGTATTATCTAAAGCCATTCTATAATTTTATTCATATATTTTTGTGGAATTCACACATTTTCTTACAGCAAACATAATACTGTAGGCCACAGAAGCTGCAGTACTATTGTTTAATTAGCAGCAAGTTAGTATTTTATAGCTGGGTATCTGGACAATAAATAGTTGCCTTCTTTGGAATGTGAATGGTTAAAATGTTGAATATCACTGCAATTTCAAAATGCGATTGCTATTTTACAGAGTTTATACACACACAAAATAGGATCTTTGTCTGTATTTTATACAAATACAACAGTAGTTTGTAAATACATTTTAAATACATGACGTACATGATAAGCCACTGGATTTCCCAATATCACAGAACAGCTAATTTAAATGCAATAAAATATACTAAATTCAGCCTGGAATGCATACTTTTTCCTTTTCTATTTGGACTCAAAACATTATCATTAGAACAGTTTTAGAGTACTAGTTCAAACACTTCTTTATTAGCTAAAAATACAATTTCAGCAGTCCAGCTTATATTCAAGCACGCTGCAAACATTTCCTAATCCGCTCCCAGTTTTTGTTGAATTCAAAGGGCTGTTAGTGACACACAGCATGTTCTTCACTCCACACCATCTCAGAGCCCGCTTCCGCTTGAAGCTAGTCATCTGCTCGACAAAAGCTGGGTTTGTTCTGGTAACATTTGCGCATCCAAGGTTTCCTTTTGGAAGTGTACATGAATACATTGTGGTGATGTAAAAGATTGTTAATGACAAATTAAGTCACAGTATAAAAATATATTGTACACCTTTACACATAATGCAGTCCTTTATCTATGCATTAAAAAAATACAACTGAACAAGACAGAGAAGATTGTGGCACCATGAAGAGTTGTATCCCAAGTTACATTAGCAGCATGATCCAACACGACATTGAAGGAGTGCTTATGAGAAGATAGACATTCATCCTGGTTCATCTGTACCACCGAAGCTTATACAACAGAGGGTTTTATACATTAGCAATAGTTTGGTGTCATTTCTTGAGCTACAGAACATATCAAAAGACAGTGCCCTCCATCCTCAGAAGGTTGGTAACATTCCCGAAGGGTCTACAGGCGATCTAAGAGCGCCTACGTAGCCATATCTTACTTCACAAGATCAAAAAAGAGCTCTGTATGGATCACCCATATAGAGCAAAACCATACAATACAATTTTATTGTAATCACAATAGATTATCTATGTAAAAGACATGGCAGCTGACACTGAGAGACAAACAAGACAAATGCAATGTCAGGCACTCATCTGTCAGAGAGAACAGTTTGCATTATTAATGGTGAATATTCAACATTTTAAATATCTCCTCCAACTTCATATGGATCTCAGTAGGCTAGAAGCAACTTGGGTGAACTGGTATATTTTAACTTACATACTGGGAAGACAGTGTGTTTTGAGACACGTAAACCTTGTAAAAAAATAAACCATTGTAAAACCTTATGAAAAGACACACTGAGTCTGTGCAATATAGCAAATTGATAAGAAAACACTGTAAAAACGTACCTGTTTAAAATACCATCTACCATTTTTGTACACAAATCATTATATACTAAAGGCCTACTATGTATCATCTAATGGCACTTGGAACAAATTATGTCTTAAAAGAAAAGGCATAACCTAGAAGAAAAGTTTCTGTAAAGGTTTAGATTCATTTTGAAAGTGCTATATCTTGTTATATGTGTAATATAGAGGCTGCCCAAGCTTTATTAAAAATGGTCTATAATATGTGTATTGCTCGCTAGATCCTGAAAATATGTACTCATTAACATTCATTATTAGCTTAATAAAGCAATCAGCTCTGGCTCATGTTTCAGTCAGTATATGGCTTCTAAAAACCGCTACTGTCCCAATGAACACAATATATCACTATATCCCACAAATGCTTAACAATAATAAAGCATAAGCAACAAATAGACAAAAATACATTGCTTGAAAGCAGCAGTAGATGAAACTTTAAAAAGTTGCACAAAGAATGTTGCATGATCAGCTAGGGCAACTGAAATTAAAAAACAAAACAAAAACGGAACTTGGTAATAGGAATTTAAAATAAAAGTTTTGACAGTGACCAATAACTATTAATATTTGTATACATGAATTGTTAATATTGCTTACAGTGTCGAGTCTTCCACACTCACACCCTGTGTCATATGATATAATGTAGACACAAAGTGGAAGTTCAAACTGAATGAGGTTCAATATCTTGTCTGAGGTCCAAATTCTAAACTAAAATAGATTTAATGATACTCCCTTTTTTACCAAGCTAAGGCACTCCCAGAAATTTCAAGGATATTGATTCTGGCCACTGGAGAATGAAAACAGCATTGGCAACCATCACTTTCAGGTACACCGAGATGACATAACAAATGACAAACTTTTCCTAAGGAGGTGCGAAGAGTGGGGGAAAGCCAATTCTGTTATATCCTTGTTAGAACATTATGCAATTAAAACATACAAGTCTGCCTCGTCTTTAATAGAGATTCTCTTTAAAAGGGTTTAGTTTAGTGACCACTACAGTCATATTTTAAAAAGCAAATGAGCTGAGTTCACTCTTATTTTGAACTGTTATTTCAAGTCCATGGGGCAGCAAAGAGGTGTATGTATGGAAATTAAGATTCCATACTTTTAAACACTGATGCACTGAAAGATGTGCCTCCGGGTATTTAATTCCACACAGGGTGAGAATCAGACTTAAAAAATTACATATACATATATAATCCTGATACTCTCCCCTCCCCCACCCCACCCCCTTAATTAGCAGTGAAATACAGCCTACTAAGGCCACTGTCTAAGTTCATTAATTTGACTTCTGGTTAAGCAAATTTTAGGCAGAATAAAACAGTATCTTTCATACTTACTATTTTTTTAAGTAAAAAGTTTTCTATATATTTGTGCTGTCACCAAATTTATTTTCTCTTTTTACTTAATAACGATTAAAGCAATATTGAACCCTAATCATTCAACTAAACATTTAGGTAAGCAATCTGTTTCACAGAAACTAAAGGAAGCCTTAATGAAGCAGAGCTAAATGTCTACTTTCAGAGCAAATATTCTCCTAACCAAATCTTAGGAGAGTTTGAAAAAAATTTAAATGCATTTTCTTATTAATATATATAATTTTAATGCCTTTGGAACACAATTTTCTTTATAAAATGTAATTTTTCATAATAAAATTTAAATATTTAAGTATAAAAACTACGGCTCCTAGGACTAAAAAAAAAAGGAGCATGATCAAACACCAGGAGCGAAAGTTCCTTGAGAGCAGTTTTGATTCTATGAAGTGCGATACGTGTAAATATATGGAGGTTTCGCCATATATATACCTATATACTTGTATACATACATATACATACATACATCATATATGGTGAATTCTCCATCATACAATATTACAATTTACATTTCTCCACAAATTATCCTATCCTCAAATCTTTTAAATAATGTATTATACTCATCAATATGCACTCATTTTTAGACATTCTTGGTAAACATCTCCATCTGCAGGGGACGACCCTATTAAAAAAACAGCATTTCTATAGGGCTAGTGAGCACTCAAATATTTCCCTGCCTTTTCCTTCTTAAAGAGATATATTCACTTTGATAAGTCTCCTCTCCAACCTACCTTGACAAACAGGGCTCTAAAATAGATGGTAATAAACGCTTAATGTTTCTTAGGTTAATGTCTCTACTGACACTTAGGGAAGCTATAGTAGTTTCACCTGTGAGAAAATTATGGTAGAAATGAGGAAAGCCCTCTAATAACCACTCTAATTAGTGATCAAAATATCCTTGGCTGTTATTTTTGTATTAAAGATACTGTGTGTTTTATTTTACTCTGTCCCCACTCCACAAATTCAACTTACTTGCAATATTCCCATTTCCTAGAAATCTATAAAAGTGGGGTTTTACTGTACATATTTTTAGTCACTTAAAACTCTGATAATTCCTCAATTAGTCTCCTAAAATATTTAGCTTGAAGTTCACCATCCTAAAATTTTAAGAACAGATTAACACTGAATAAAAAGATACCATGGGTTCAGGGTGTTGGGTTTGATTTCTACTTTTGGCCCTTGAGGGAGAAAAATAGACAGGATTCAGAAAGTAGCAGTGTAAGCAATGTGCTTTTACTAGCCCCGCTTTCAAACTTGACACGAGGAGACCTCCTAATAGGTCTCCAAGTTTCTATCCTCCTGCTCAGGTATCCATCACACAATCTAAGGCAAACACAGCCAATCCCTAGAGTTCCACACTGGATCTTAGATTCCTAACAACCTGTGGACCAACATTCAAATATAAAATTTCTGTCTGTACTTGACTAATGCATTTTGCTGTGGATGGTGGAAAAGTATAGAGAGCTACATACTATCTCTGAAGATTTATTGTTATTAAATGGGAAGATGGCAGGCAAAGAAATTGAAATGTAGTAAAACATCTTGTATGCTAATTTATTCTCAACTATTAAGTAACATTAAATACCATGTTACTTTCCTCTGAGTATTTTTTCCCTTATAAATACTGATGCTTTGTGTTTAGGTTTGCCTTTTCAGTATATGCTCATAAAGACAAGAATTTTAGCCAGATAATAAGTCTTCAAAATTATATTGACTTGAAATTGTGAAATACCTAAGAAAATCTGTTATTGCTCCAAATGGAATTCTTACTTCATTTGAAACACTTGCTTATGGATCAATTTGGAGAGTTAAAAAAAATTAAGCTATTTTTTTCATATAAATTTTATAAAAGTTTCGTTCTGTAGCAAAAATTTCAAATGAGTCAAATGTCAAATTGTAGGGCCATTATTCTTGTAAAATTTTTAGAAATTAAATGTAATGTGAAAAGGGAATATGAAAAACTTTACTAATAATGGCTCACCCATGTGGGAACAAAAAGATCTTAAAATATGAGGGCAAAATACCCAGGTAAACACAACTGAGCCAAGCAGTTCAGAAGGTCGTTTAACAAGCTAATTTTGATTTTGTACTGGCTTACTGAAAACTGGTACTCTACAAAAGCAGAAATTTTTATATTCTCTTAAGGCAGGTGCTAAAAAAAAAAGATCATCTAATGCAGGGCTACATAGATATTTCTGTGATAAATCCACACCCAATCCTACTGGAAAGCTTGATGGAAACGTGGCAAGGTGGTGCTTGTGCTTAGACTACTGGTGAAGGCTGCGGACAGAGAGTGTAAAGACCCAAGACCTATAGTGCTGGTTGGATCCTGCAGATCCTGTGTTTGTGGGGGCAGCTGAGAGACCGAAGAATGCGCTTCCTCTTGGGAATAGCTCATTCCAAGGCTTCCCACTGATATTGGATTATAAGGTGGACCATTTAATGGTATGAAATTAAACAACTGGGAGAAATCCAACGCTGGTGTGCTGAGGGGCTCACTAATAGAAATGGAGCTTTTGGACAAGGAGAGTTCCCCCGGGCTGTCATCTAGGGGTCCGATTTGAGGATCCAACCCAAGTTTAGAAGACGAGGCTTGGGAATCCTGGGATGAAGAAGGCATACCGCCTTGTAACTCCATTAGGTAACTCTCAATTTCCCCTTTCAAAGGCTGTTCTTTTTCAGGAATAGAAATTGCATATGAGGTAGAACTGAAGGGATATTTGAAAGAAAGGTGGTGAGAAGGGTGAACAGCATCCATGTCTATGGGGCATGTCATTCCCAAAGGTAAAGTTGTGATCATTTGGTGGGCTGATCCTGAACTCTGCATGGACTGAAACGGAGTGTTATAGAGGTTTAACTGCAATGTATTTGAGAATGGCTTTGACAATAGTTCGCTGGAAGGTAAGGACATGACTGGAAGTAGCTCATCTTTTATAGGCACAGAAACATTGCAGGTAAATGGATCGAGAAAGTCCACGGGTTCTGTTTTGACCTTCAAAAGTTCTTGATTGTGACTCTTTTTCATATGTCGAGTCAGGTGATCCTTCCGCCCAAATCTCTGTGCACAATACTGACAGAGGAAGTCCTTTCTTCCAGTGTGCACGACCATGTGCCGGCGGACATCCTTTCGGGTATAGAACCGGCGGTCACAATGCTCACACTGGTGCTTCTTCTCTTTCACGCCTCCAGACGACTTGCCTGCATGCGACTTTAGGTGCTCCAGAAGCACGCCTGTGCTCTCAAAGGTCTGCAAACACACCTTGCAGGTGAGGTCACCGCTCGTGGCAGCATGCAAGGCCAAGTGACGCTTAAACCCAAGCTTAGTGTTGTAGTTTTTGCCACATTCTTCACACTTAAACGTCTCTTTATTAGGGTCGTGTGTATGTAGGTGGTTCTTCAGATGATCTTTACGGTGAAACATTTTCTCACAATAATTACACTTGTGGGTTTTCTCAGGAGAATGAGTAGCCATGTGCCTTTAAACATAGATATATTCTGTAAGTACATATTGTGATAAAAATGGCAATGTATACACTTTTCAAATGGAAGCTAAACTGTACTAGAACAGAATTCCCGTAATAATGGAAATACTTTAACTTACAGCATACCATAGGGATCAATAATATACCCAAACATTGCAAACCCTAAGCCCTTTAGGTTGCCACTTTAGTTTCTGCTTCTTAGCTAACATTACAAAAGCACGTGTGCAAGGCAATATACTCACACAGATGTCCATAACCACCTATTCTCAGTTCTTACCCTTTCCTTGTAGTAATTTTTGTACAAATGGAAACTTTACTGTCATTAAACATTTTATTTTTAAAAATTCCAAAGACACTAACACACAAAAGTAGGTAGTTTAGAATACAAAAAACTAGCCAATGTCTAAGTCGTAAACATTTCCTCTTTGCAAATTAACTAAAAATGTATATACAAGTATACATGTTTACAATGGCTTAAAATGGCCAACATAATACAAATATAGTCTGAAAGACAAGTAGAGTTTAATACCTTTGTAACTTGTACTTAGAAACAAAGGCCTTGGTGCAGTCTTGTTGTACGCACTTGTAGGGCCTCTCTCCTGTGTGAGAGTAGGAGTGGACCTTTAATTTCTCAACACTGCTAAAGGCCTTGTCACACAGTTGGCAAGGGAAGTTTTTTCTTGGTTTGGTTTCACCACGCTTACGTTTCCCTGAAGGGACTTTCTGGGTATCTCTCACTTCTGACAAGTCACCAGGAATGACAGTGGCCATCGCAGCCTAAACCAGGCCTTCTTGTTGGACACTTGGGAACTGCCCAACTCCACTAAATGATTTAGCTTTAGGTGGCTTCTCAAGTTTCATGTGGTCGTAAAAGAAAGCAAAAAGGGACTGGAAAAAAAAATAAGAAACAACTAGTTTGTAACTAAACTTAATTTTTAAAATTTCATTTGCTATGTGATGCTTTTGAATTAAAAAGAAACCATAAAACTGATTCAGCTGGTCTAATGTAATATCTGTAGGTTTCTTCATACTTGTCAAAATAAACGTGTGCATTGCTCAGGATGAACAGTTCACATACTCTTAAATTTCACCCGACAGATGTCATGCTTCAGGAGAGCATGTGATTTAGGGAATGCTCAGGAAATACCAAATCTCAACACTAAAAGTGGCATCATTAAGTTTCCCTTTTTACACGGAATTAGAAAATACAAATGTGACTAAACCAAAAAAAGGTGTTTCAGAACATACTTTTACGTCAAATGGTTTTAGTGTTCAACAGTCATACCCTGCACCTTTGGAAAATACAGATAAGCAGCTGGAAGCTCTTTTAGGCTCCTTGTGAACTGATTAGCCCAAGGAAGATGTTTCCAATGCACTGACACTAGAGGCCTGAGAGTTGAACACACCATCAAAAGTGAAGATGTAGCCTCTGACAATTCTCTTATCATACCCAGAGGCGTTGCGTGTGAAAGTGGATAACGGTATATTTTCCTAAAATGCAAAACATTTTTGCTGTATATTAGGTAAGGATTGTGGCTCCATAACCTTTTGGAAGAAGGATTTGCTTGAGTGATTTTCCATTGGTATTTTCCATGTTAAGAGATGATTACATTCATTGGGTACAGTAAGATTACTGGGAGCTAGATGGCTCCCCAAGAGTAGCGGTGATCCGGGCTCTGACACATCTGCAACCCACGTACTGCACTTTAGTCAGGATTCTGATTTGCATAATGATAAGCTCTGCAAGAACAATATCATTATGGAGGCATTTTTGATTGGTAAAAAGGCTCGGAGAACAAAATGTAAACCGTAAATTTTTTAAACAAAAAGTGTAAAATTGAATTGAATCCTTAGAGAATTCTTAAAGAGAACAAATGCTATCTCTACAACTTGATTTCTCATAAGAAAACCAACTCTCAAAGATTCAATTAAGACTCAAGATTTGTGAATGTTAAAGCTGATGCATTTTTAAGAGACCACAGAAATGAATACCTGCAACCTCTTAAAAAATATCTGACTTTCTTTAAATTTAAAACTGGCACAAACTAGTATAAAGTTAATTTGGTTTTCCATTATAATGTATATTTAGAAAAAAATAAGAAAACAAATTTTTATCACTTGTGATTTATATCAAGTTGACACTTGCCTTTACAAACTAGATTATACTGGGTTTCACAGATTCCAGCCAAGCTTTTGCAGGGGTCTAATAGTGCTAGATTGTAAACGCAAAGCCTGGTGGTTTGAACCCACTCCCCAGAAGACAGCTTGGCGATCTACTCCCAAGAGGTCACGGTCTTGAATATGCTATGCATGGAGCAGTTCTAGTCTGTACACATGGAGTAAACATGAGTGGCAATTGTCATGATGGCCACTATCAACAAAGCACCCACTAAATTATCTACGTTTTTATAAATTAAGTGGATACTTTAATATACACTTTAATGTCCAGGTTACAATTAATTTAAGCAAGCATGCAAAATAATTATCCACTCAATGGACTGAAGAAGTGAATACAGCATTGGATAACTTCATCTTTGTTTGTTTCATTTATGCTTTCTTCTTCAGTAGGTAGGTAGAGGTATGACCTTTGCATTGTCAGATTGTCTACCCCCCCCCCTCTAGTGTAAACATAGCTAGGGCAATTCCCCGGTCTCCCTCAGAAATATTTTCACAGCTATTCTGCTGGGGCCAATGGCACTAAACTGGCAGAAAGCATTTTGAGAAGCTAGGAAAAACAAAATTTGACTACATGATTTCCTAACATGATCATTTTACTACTTAGAGCATGTGGGAAACAAGCTGCTAAAATTTTCAATTGCAAAATCAACATAAAACGGAGTTTCTGAATCCTTGTATATGATGAATACCTGAAAATGTTTCAAAGACTGTTCGTAATTGGAGGTATTGTGTTATAAGATCCAAACATAATGGGAAGAGAATTCCAGTTGAGAAAAAATGATGACTTCTTGATTAGTAAGGAGGAGGGGGGTAGAGTATTAAAAACATACCATGAGACAATATGCAAATATTTGATTAAAATCGGTGATACTCAATATGAATTGTTACCTTTGGATGTACATACTGAGCAATGAAGAATTGTACTGACTTCAAATATTACACTTTTCTAAGACCAGCTGAAATTTTTCATGACTAATAATATCTCTAATTTTATTTATCACAAAACTTAAATCTGCTATCATACGTGCCTTTAAAATTGCAAGATAAATACAGGTTTGATAGTTCACCATCTAATGTAAGACTACATTCACAATAGGCATTTCAGTCAAACCCTCTGAAGCACATACCCAGAGTGCTGTCATTTCTGCCCAATGCGTACCTGATGACAGGTGAGAGTGTCTCAGACTTTGAGCTTAGCCAGTTTCATTGACTCTTTGTGGAAGATAGCGAAATTTAGTCCTTCCCATTTTGGCCAATCTGGGAAACAAAAGATAAGAATGGTCTATACTCTAAATGGAACCAGTGTGAAAATGATGGAGAAGAGGATAAAAGAATCACAATTTCATAGTACATGCTTACATTCCATTCTCTAGTAAGTCATGCATTAATTTTCATTTGCTCTAAGCACAAATAAATGCAGAAAAAGTAAAGTATTACCTAGGTAAATGACAAATTGTGATGTTCAACGACTTCCTACTTCATTCCCAAATTCAACTGACTTATTTTAAAAAATCTAACTTGTCTACTAAGAGAAAATGATGTTAGGATTACTATTTGTAAACCAGGCTGGTCAAAACATCATTACACTTAAAAATGTTAAGGAAGAGACAAGAGCAGTTCTCTGAGTGCTTCTGAAACCTCAACAAAAACGGAGAGTTCTGATGAAAGTACTCATGCTCCCGATGCATACACTCGTGCAACTCAGACTTCTTTAGGCTTCACTTTTGTGACCTGCAATAATGCCCATTTGTTTTTCAGAATGCTGCAAGGACTGCTGAAATGTACCAACAATTAGTACATTTACATTTCAAAATATGCAAAGAAAGTTAAATATAGCTCTCTTTTAATAAAGGCGCAACGCTTGCAAAAAAAGTTAAATATAGCTTTGTGATAAGAGGATATATCAGGAAGAAAACATCATTTACTTAAAGAAACTTGTTGAAAAATCTTAAACCAGCTTAAAAACAGCATGATCTTTACTAGACTACAATATGCACAAAACAATCTATTAATAATTATTTTAAAATTAATTCTTGATCTTATAAAAGTAAACAAGAGGTCAGAAGGCAGGAAATTCTAGAATAATCTGTTACAGAGATGTCATCTAAAATCTTAAAAGATGAGCTTTTCCGAAATCATGGTTATAAGAACTTGAGATATATATATATATATACATATAATTTATTATATACCACCTATGTTATAATAAAACTATGTATATATCAAATAGTTAACAAGAGGATTTTAAAATAGCAGGGGTAAATAAAGTAACTTCAAGTTCTAAATAGAAATATAATAATTTCTTTTGAAATCTAAGCTTCACATACTTCACATACTTTGATTTTGATGATGCAAACATAGTTAATGTTCTTAAAATAATAATAGTATATTTGAAAGCTGCACTATTCTTCTATTTTAAGAGGTAACAAAAATTTAGACCACTAAGTATATTTTAAAAGTTAAAGCTCCATTCTGTAGAGTACATGACAGGTATAAATGGAAGAAATGAATTATGCACATTCAAGTTGAAAACAATAACATTAACTTTGTAAATATTTGCATGCCCAGGTCGCATAATAAGTATTGGTTAGGGTAATTGTTTTATGCATTATTACTTTAATCATGCAAATACCTAATAACCAGTTTTCATTTTTATATATTCCCTGGAAGTCAATGAACCCAAGGTAGATGGATGCTTGCATCACTGCCAATTGAGAGGCGAGAGGCTCATGGAAGCTGAACGACGTGACAGCACAGCACAGTCCATGAGAAGGGCACGTGAGCTTACTAACTTGCAAAGAGAGAAATCATAGAGGACAGTGACTTTTTCTTAAATGTTTTCAGGGATTATTTTCTGAGTTGCCAAATGCAATCCCCCAAAGAAAAAAAATTAAATTATAAAACGTTTCCTCTTCTCAAGATAATTTATGAGATTTTAAGTAATTCAAATAGTAGTTTTAATTAGTATTCTCATTTGTTTTATTTATTTATCACTGGTTTGTCAGAAACACCACAAGTGAATGGCTTTAACAAATAAAATTATTATCTCATAGTTTCGGAGGCTAGTGGTCCAAAGTTAGGATGCTGGCGGTACCAGAAGATGTCCTCTATTTCGGCTTTTGAGAAAGGTCCTTTTATCCATTCAGCACCTGTAAGCCTAGTATTACTGCATATACTCGTGTATAAGCCGAGTTTTTCAGCACATTTTTTCCCAAAATCATTTTATTGGGGGCCTGTACAATTCTTATCATAATCCATCCATCCATCCATTATGTCAAGCATATTTGTACATTTGTTGCCATCATCATTTTCAAAACATTTACTTGAGCCTTTGGTATCTGCTCATTTTTTCCCTCCCTCTCCTCCCCCTTCCCTCACGAACCCTTGATAATTTATAAATTATTATTTTTTCATGTCTTACACTGTCTTGATGTCTCACTTCACAAACTTTTCTATTGTTTGTCCCCCAGGGAGTGGGTTATATGTAGATCATTGTTATCGGTTTCCCCCATTCTCCCCCACCTTCCCCGTACCTACCTGGTATCTCTACTCTCGTTATTGGTGCTGAGTGGTTTATCTGTCCTGGATTCCCTGTGTTTCCAGCTCTTATCTGTACTAGTGTACATCCTCTGGTCTAGCCGGATTTGTAAGGTAGAATTGAGATCATGATAGTGGGAGGGGAGGAAGCATTAAAGAAGTAGAGAAAAGTTGTATGTTTCGTTGCTACACTGTACCCTAACTGCCTCGTCTCCTCCCTGCGACCCTTCTGCAAAGGGATGTCCAGTTTCAGCACATTTTGAATGCATTTTTTGTGGTAAAATTAGGTGCCTCGGCTGATTTTCGGGTCGGCTTATACTTGAGTATATACGGCACTTGGAAGTGTGCCTTGGCATCAATCTTCCTTTATGTATGGAAGCAGTTCTCAGCCCATGGATACTTTGCTCAAAGGATGAGCGCTGTTCCTGCTGCTTCTTTCTTAGGGCTATTAGTTCCATCCCTCTTTTTTGCCTCTGTCCCCTCTATTGTAAAATAAAAAGGGATGCCGGCCACACTTCAGGGAATCTACCCTTTCATAGATTAGGGGTGTGATTGAAGTAAGGGTGTTGTATCTAACCCTAATTCCCTTATATTGGATTAGCTGATCACTTCAAATAACATCACAGGGTATTATTACATTATTATATAACTCCAAAATTACATTAATCACATAACTGCCAAACCATTGAGATTCATGGCCTAGCAAAGTTGGCACACATTTTGGAGGATGTAATTCAATCAATGACAGTCCACCCTTATAAAAACCAAACCCATTGCGAGCAAGTTGATTCTGATTCATAGTGACTCTATTAAGGGTTTCCAAGGCTCAGCAAGTAGTTTCAACTTCATCCCTTGGAGCAGCTGATGGGTTTGAACTGCTGACCTCTTGATTATCATTCCAATGCTTACCCGACAGCACCACCAGGTATCTCCCCAAATCCATGCCCTTTTCACATGCAGAACACTTCCACCCATCATATCATGGCAAACGATTTAAATCTACTCCAATTCCAAATTCCATCCTGGGGCAAAATTCCTCTTCATCTGTGGACCTGTGAAATCTAGAATATAAATGATCTGCTTCCCAAGTACAATGGTGGATTAGGTACAAAGTAGACATTTCTATTACAAACAGAAGACATTTGGGAGAAAGCAATAAAAATAAATGCCAAACAAGTGAAAAAAACCCAGCAGAGAATTTTAAGTAGCTCTCAAACCTTGAAGAAAATCCTCTGTTCTCTGTGACCATCTAGACAAGGGCCACATCCTCCAGACTCTCGGTATTGACCATGTTCTCTGGACTTGGGTTGAAGCCCCTTTACCATGAGTTTCAGCCCCACTTTCCAGGTCCTCCAGCTCCTTTGGCAACTCTCCTAGTCCAACCTGATCCTAATCCTATTCCCATCCCCTAGTGTACCCTGCTCTTCTGTTGCTTGCTCCCTTAACTTTGGCCAGTACACTCAGTTCCATACTCTTGGCATTCATGAGCAGCAGGCCCAAATCCTGGGCATTAGCTGGTGAAGATCTGTTTGAAGCCTAGGAATCCATTGCCTTACCCTTTGAAACCCATCAAGCTATGGGTCTACCCTTTGAGAGTCCAGAGGCTGTGGTCCTACCCTTTGAAAATGAGGCAGCGCTGCTTCTTGTTTCTTCAGGGTCTCTGAGGCCAGCCTGGCCCACTGCCCTGTTCCAACAAGTGTCACAAAGCTCTAGCTCTGCTGGTGAATAGTGGAGGTACCCATTCCATAGTAACTCTTGGCCTGAAAGCACTCAGCTCTCTTGCTCCATGAGTCAGCTCCGTGCTGCCTTCCTGATTCTGCTGCCAAGCTTTCTCGGCTTGCTGATTCTCGCTATCTGTGCCATTTCTGATGTTACAGCTCCCCTCACTTCCTTCCGAGCCTTCACAAGAACTACTTTGGGTGTCCACAATCCCACCAATGGCAGTCAAGACAATCTAGGGTTTTTTTGTTTTTTTTTTTCCTATTAGGCAGTTCTATTACGAGTTCTTAAAATTCTTCCAGCCTCTACTCATTAGCCATTTCACAACTGTGTCCACATTTCAGGACAGGTTAAAGCTGTCCCCAGCCCCCAATTCTGGCCCGACTTTCTAGTGCTACAACAGAAATAACGCACGTGGGTGGCTTTCACAAACAGAAGTTTATTATCTCAGAGTTTGGGAGGCTAGAGGTCTGAGTGCAGCAAGTCACCTCGAGGGGAAGGTTTTTGAATCTTTTCAACATCTGTGATGTTCCTTAGATCTCCATGTGTCTTGGCATCAGTTTTCTGGGCTCAGAAATCTCTCAGTGCAGGGATCCTGGGTCCAAAGCATGTTCTCTGGCTCTTCTTTTTTGGTGGCAGTCAAGTCTTTTATCTTTTGCAAGTGAAAAGGTAATGCAGTTCACAGGCCAAGGAAACTCCGCTTCCGTCATCAGGGCTGTGGCCTAAGTAAGGGTGCTGCACCTTACCCTAATCTTGTTACAAAAGAGTGGCTGATCATTCCGGGGTGGGGGGGGGTGGGGGGGTGGGGTGATTACATCGTTACATAGCTACCAACTGACCATCATTACCTAACTGCTAAACCATCGAGAATCATGGCTAAGGCAAGTTAACACATATTTTGGGGACATACAATTTAATCCATGACATGAGTAGATAATGATTTTTATTAGAACCCCCCCAAAACCAAAGTTGATTAGTAAATAATAAATTTATATTTATTTTTCCTAATATCTTATTGCATCTCAGATATATTCATAACATTTTAAATTATGTGTCTTGCTTAGAAATACCTTAGTAATACATATCACCTGTTATAAATTTTATTTTATAGCCTGAAATAAAATAATAAAGCCATTCTTTTCATTCATTTCATCACAAAATCTAATTCCAAAGTCACTGTTACTTTCCCTAAATACAACCTAATAATTGTGAGTTTCTATGAGTTGACAAGTATTTTAATGGATTGTTATTTAGGAAAACAAAGGAAACTAGGAGTTGGTCAAAGTTAATTATTTGACTTGACAATATAAATGAAGAAAATCATAGATGCCATTTGTATTTATGTTATACTAACTAAAGCTGTGCTTTAAATGAACTAAAATGTTAATTAAAACTCTCTTTGGTAGGATTAAGGAAAAACATTTTTAAAGTATAAAGTGTTCTATTCTGAAAAACTTGTATTTAAAAAGAAAATTTACCAGGGATTGTTTACGATGCTTTTCAAGTGACAAAAGTCCTTCTTTTCCTTAAAAAACAAAACAAAAACCCACCAACTCACTGCCATCGAGTCAATTCCAACTCACAGAGAAACCTGCAAAAGGTTGCCAAGGTTTTGTCAATCTATACAGGAGCAGCATTGCTCCTGAGGAATGGATGGTGTGTTTAAACGGTTTACAGTGCCGTCCGGCAGATTTGTTTTCTGGCAATGGTTAAAAATCTTTGACAACATGATAATCCAAATTCATCAATTTTCCTTTGGTCTCCTTATTCATTGTCCAGCTTTCGAATGCATATGAAAAATGCAAAAAATAATCAAGACTCACTGCCTTTGACTCCATGTTGACTTGGAGTGACTCCATAGGACAGGGTAGCACTGCCTCCTGGGTTTCTGAGACTTCACACGAGTAAAAAACCTCATTTTTCTCCCGCAGAGAGAGCTCATGGTGTCAGGCTGCTAACCTGTGTTTAGCAGGCCAATGTGTAACCACCACACCTCCATAGCCATAGGAAACAACTGAAAATACCCTGGATTGGATCAGGCACATCTTTGTTTCCAAAGAGGCATCCGTGCTTTCTAATACTATTAAGAGATCTGCATCAGATATGTCCAGTGCTATTTATAATTTGATATCCTGATTGCTGCTTTCATGGGTACTGATTGTGGATCCAAGTAAAATGAAATCCTTGACAACTTCAATATTTTCTCTATTTATTATCATGCTGTTTCTTGATCTAGTTGAAAGGATTTGTTTTATATTGAGAGGTATAATTCGTATAGAAAATGTAGGTTTTGATCTTCATCAGTAAGTGCTTCAAGTCCTCTTGGTTTTCAGTGAGCAGCTTTGTGCCATCTGCATATCACAGGTTGTTAATGAGTCTTCCTTTAATTCTGACACCACGTGCTTCTCTGGTTACTTGTTCAGCAAAGATTGAGTAAGTATGGTGGACGTATGCCAGTGGTTAATATTTTTGTAATAAAATATACAAAGCAGGTCGAGTCTATCTTACTGTGATCATACAGGTCGGGGTAGAACTGCCGTCTTTATGGAAGCAGAGTTCCTCATCATTCCCTCTCAATTTCAACCCCCCTACTTTTTGGTTAGCATGCAAGCACGTGACCACTATGCCATCAGGGCTAGCTACTGCAAAGTGCAACAGAACTCTGGATAATGTGAAGGAAACTGTTAACCAAATTGCATAATTGAAGACAAATTGCACAGTAAATTCTGAAGTAAGGGCAACTGAACATTTAGGAACATTGTTAAAAACAACTTCAATAATCCTGTGATAGTCTGGAAAAATCACTGATTAAAGGAGAATACAATGAGGAAAACAAAACAAAACAAAATGCCCCCAAACTGTTGCAACTACTAAGACCCGAGAGGATTAAAAACAGACATTGGTAGCACAGGGCCGGGGGCCATGCCAGGTTTATTTACTGCTATTTACCCATAAAGTAAATGAAGGGAAAAAAAATCAAAACACAGCACAATCTTACCACCAACAAAATGACCCTAGGTCTGCTTACTCAAGTTGGGATACGGCAGAATATACACACTCTATATTCAAATCTAAAACAATGGATGCAATCTAGTCAATAAACTAACAGGCAATAAGTATTTTAAAATCTTAACAGTTACTTGTAAAGTTTTCAATGATAAAAGAAGTCTAAAATACTAGTTCTGTTTCACCAAATTCTCTGATTGACCTACATGCTAAGAAATTAATTAGCATAAGTAGCTGATATCAACCTCCCACCCCTCCAATCCTTGATGTGGTAAAACTTGTCAAGTGAAAATATGGTCGGTGGGTTAGGTGAGCTGCTGAGAAAAGGAAGGCTACCTGTCAGCAGGCTGCAGGGGAAGAGCTAATAGCCGATGCATGGCTTGCCAAAATCCAAGGAGGCACTGAGAATTTACTTGGCACCCAATGAAAATCACATTACACCCATTCCACTTATTGACATGGTTAGTGTCCAAGACTAGGTTATTATGGGAAAATTGATGTTATGTGAAAACAGAGGATAAGTATATCATCTCCTCACTTGCACTGTGAAAGTCCTGCAGAGCCCCTTCTGAGGTCAGAGGCCACTGCTGCCTCCCCCATGTGGCCTACTGTCCATAGAGATAGGTCATGGAGTCTTCTAGAGCCAATGTTCCCATCCTCACCTCTAGGATCTCCTCCCTCTTAGATCTCACTGCATTTTCAGGATGGGTGGTCCTAGCTTATCCAATCAAAGACCCCAAGACACAACTGGTGGTTTTGTCAGGGGCAGAGAGCTTACTGTATACAAGTAAGTCCGGATGCTATCTGGGTGGTACATATTTTCTGCTGGTCCTCTGATAGGCCCTTTGACGGAGCAATTCCTGGCTCTCATTTGGCAGATCTGTTCCCTTCTGTCCCTAAGTCCCCATAAGATCTGACAATCCAGAGCTTCCTCACCCCCCCTTCCCCCACCAAAAAACACAGAGCTTCCTCCAATAGCCAGGCCCAACCTCTGTCCTTGACTTTAAACTAGCTGGCTACTAACCACTGACTCCACCCCTAACAAGGTAGTCTGCCTCACTTATGTCTACCCAGGAGGGAGCACAGATGCAGCCTAAGAGGATGCATAGGTGCTGGTCAGTGGACATGAGGTCCCTTGGGTCCCCAAGTGTTTTGTCACAGGGCTCCTTCTGAGCATGGTCTGGACCAATCCTGCTGACTTTTGGAGCTAGAAGCTGGGGCTGGACCCTGGGCTACTGTTTCCTTCCCAAGAATGACGTACTTTCAGGACACTGGCTACCACTGTTATTTTCAGCTTATTTGGACCAGGTCATTACAGTGTAGTTCTAGAGCAATTCTTTTGAAATTTATTATTAAAAAATTAGCCTTGAAATATTAAAAAATGTCTTATACATATAACCTCCTCCCTGAGGGATGGATAACAAAGTAGGTGGGGGGCGACGTCAGACAGTGTAACATAGGACAAAACAATAATAATTTATGAATTATGAAGGGTTCATGAGGGAAGGGGGAGTGGGGAGAAAGGGGGAAAATAAGGAGCTGATATTAAGGGATCACGAAGAAGGCAAATATTTTGGTTTTTTTTTTCAGGGCATTGATTCTAGGGAAGGCGTCTTAAGAGCTTAACCTGCTGTATAGAAAACAATAACTGGCCTATTAATTTTTACAGGCAAGTATCAGAAACAAAACTATCTCTAGATGACAGAGACTTAATGGCTATGATTATTTTATTACTGAAAATTTTCTACAATAAAATGTCTGCTGAGATTTACTGTGGCAGTTACAAAATCTGTCAACTTGAGTGAAGGCTGTAGAATCTAGGCTGTCAATCAGGTCATAGCCAATGAAGCTTCTGTGTGGGTCTGGCCTTCTCCTGTGGATTCTGGGAACTCCTGTACTCCTCCCTGGAGGCAAATGTTTTGAGAATGATGATGGCAACAAATGTACAAATGTGCTTGACACAGTGGATGTATGTATGGATTGTGATAATAATTGTACGAGCCCCCAATAAAAATTTTAAAATGTATTATATTCAATGTGTAATATAAAGAATAAAGGAAAATAGCAGGGCCATTTATTTTTGTTTAAAAAAATTTTTTTAATTGTATCTTGTGGGATATTTCTTTTTTGTGTGTGCAAAATTTGAGTTATGTTTTATTTTTAAATTTTAACAATTTATTAGGGGATCATACAATTCTTATCACAGTTCATACGTATTCATACATCAATTGTATAAAGCACATCTGTACAGTCTTTGCCCTAATCATTTTTTTCTCCTCTTTTGGGCCATTTGTTTTTAAGAAACCAATCAAAGTTTCCAAAGTAGAAGTAACGAATTCTAACATTAATTCTTACAACCTGGTAGCCTTTTTGGCTACCTTGAACCTAGATATGGCTAGTTAGGCCAATGTTGTAGAGTATTCAGGGAGAGAGTGAATAGACAAGCTGATGATGACAGTACATTAAAGCAAATTTAATCTTTTTAAATGACAAATATTTTCCTCATATAATTTTATGGAGCAAAAATGTGAAGTCAATTTTTTATTTCTTTTTTAGTGAACTTATAATACCATTTACCCAACATACAGGGTAATTTCATATTCTTCACACACTAAAAACACTGCTGAGTGGTGTGCTAGGACGTTTTATTGTTTCCATACACGGTCATTACAATAGGAAATACAAGGGCCGCAGGAAAGGGAGTGCTGTCTGAGAGAATACTGCAACTCTGCCTGAATATAAAGAATGGTTTCTTTTTAAAAAATCATATTATTGGGGGCTTGTACAATTCTTATCACTGTCTATACAAACATCCACTGTGTCAAGTGCATATGTACATTTGTTGCCATCATTCTCAAAACATTTAATTTCTACTTGAGCCCTTAATATCGACTGCTCATTTTCCCCCTCTTTCCCCACTCCCTCCTAACTAATGAACCTTTAATAATTCATAAATTATTATTTTGTCAAATGTTGCACTGTCCGATGTCTCCACCTGCCCTATTCTCTGCTGTCCACCTCCCAGGCTGTACATAGATTCTTGTAATCAGTTCCCCCTTTCTACCCCACATTCCCTCACCCTCTAGGCAGAGCCACTCTCACCACTGGTCCCGAAGGAGTCATCTGTCCTGGATTCCATGTGTTTCCAGTTGCTATCGATGCCTGTGTACATCCTCTGGTCTATCCGGATTTGTAAGGGAGAATTGGGATCATGATAGTGAGGCGGAGGGGGTGGAGGAAGTATTTAAGAACTAGAGGAAAGTTATGTTTCATCGTTGCTACCCTGCACCCTGACTGGCTCATCTCTCCCCACAACCCTTCATTAAGGGGGTGTCCAGTTGGCTACCGATGGGCTGTGAGTCTCCACTCTGCACTCACCCACATTTACAATGATATGATTTTTTGTTCCTTGATGCTTGATACCTGATCCCTTCGACAGCTCGTGGTCACACAGGCTGGTGTGTTTCTTTCATGTGGGCTTTGTTGCTTCTGAGCTAGATGGCCACTTGTTTATCTCTGAGCCTCCAAGATCCCAGATGCTATGTCTTTTGATAACCGGGCACCATCAGCTTTCTTCACATTTGCTTATGCACACGTTTGTCTTCATTGATCGTATCAGGAAGGTGGGCACCCACTGATATGATTTTTAGTTCTTCGATGTCTGATAACTGGTCCCTTCTACACCTCGTGGTCAGACAGGCCGGTGTGCTTCTTCCATGTGGGCTTTGATGCTTCTCAGCTAGATGGCCGCTTGTTTATCTTCAAGCCTTTAAGACCCCAGACACTATATCTTTTGAGAGCTAGGCACCATCAGCTTTCTTCACCACATTTGCTTATGCACATGTTAGTCTTCAGAAATCGTATCAGGAAGGTGGACACCCAATGATATGATTTTTAGTTCTTCGATGTCAGGAAGGTATGCATCCTGGAATGCCAATTTAATAGAAGAATGTGTTCTTGCATTGAGGGAGTACTTGAGTGGAGGTCCAATGTCCATCTGCTGCCTTAATACTAAACCTATAAATATATGCACATAGATCTGTTTCCCCACACTCTTATATATTTACATATGTATATTCCAGTCGTTAGACCACTGTAAATACCCTTTGTCATCTAGTTCTTTCCTCTATTTCCTTTTACTTTGCTCTTGTCCCACTATCATTCTCAGCCTTCATTTGGGTTTCAGTAATTTCTCTAGGTTACCCTGCCCTTGCTGAATCCCTACCAGGCCTCTCACACCCTCCTTGCCACTGGTTTTGGATCACTTATTGCTCCCCTCTCCCTGGGTTGGTCAGCACCACCTCCTTATCCCCATTTCCCCCTATCCCAAGTGCCCCCAGAACCATTGGTCCCATTGTTTTCTCCTCCAGACTATTCATCCAGTCTATCTTATCTAGATAGATCTGTAGAGATAATAATATGCACCAAAAATCAAGCCATAGCAAGATAGGCGATGAGTGAGAACACAGCAATGACAACAACAAAAAAGGAAACCAATTACCCATAGAATAAATTAATTAAAAGAAAAAAAATTTAATTTTAAAAGAAAGAAAAACCAGTAAATAGATCAAGGTCTGAGTTTTGATCTGTAGGCATGTCCATCAGTAAGGTCCAATGGGGTACCATGCTTTGGCCCCAGAGTCTGTCCTTTGTACTCCCTCTGGGGCTCCCTGCTCTACTACCAAGGTTGCTCTGCCGCACGCTTTTAGTGGTTTGTCTCAGTGTCACAGGGTCAGTCTGGGCCAGTCCCGACACTGAGTCTCCGGTGTTGTCCCTCTTAGGGCCCTGGGCAATCAAGAGATGGCGTGTCTCATAGTGGGAATAAGCCATATTGTCCACTCTGTCCATTGGCTGTTCAAAGCGGGGAAGGAACGGTTTCTTAATGAAAGCTTTAACTACTTCTAGAGGTTAGTATTATTATTTTGTATACAGGATTTCCAATATTCTGGTGCTCTGGCTAGGATTAAAAAGTATAATCATGGGTCAGCTCAATCTGAAAATCATATATATTCTACATTTTGATAAGCTCTTTATATTTTTATTACCACTAACCACTTAAATTTCTGGTTTTAAGGGAAGTGGGTACAAATAACAGAAATGTTTGACATCAATGAAACAATGAAAATGTCACAATGAAAAAACAAAGTCACAACGAAAGCCCTAAACATTTGAAGGGCGACACTGTGCTTAGCTGCCTACAGCCTACACCAATCCCAAAGAGAGGGTAATTCTGGTTCATGTTTAAACTCTCAAGTACTCCAAAATGAATCTGTCCATAAATTCAGAAGGGAAGGTAGAAATTAAGTATATATGTCAACAGAAGTGGTAATGAAAGAAAGTTATAAAACTCCACGCAAGGAATTAGTTTTAAGCCATCTTTAAAAAGCACACTGTAAATCTGAGCGTGCACTGTGGCATGCTCCTAAGTCTGTCTGCTGTGTCTTGATCCACTCACTGCCATAGGGCAATTCTGACTCCGACGACCACATACAGGGTTTTTGAAGCTGCAGATCTTTATGTGAGCAAATAGCTTCATCTTTCTCCTGCAGATAGGTTTGAACCGCTGACCTTGCTGTTAGCAGTCGAATGTTTACCTGATAGCACTAAGTAGTGTTGCTTGTGTGCTATCAATTTATCATCCCTAAGTTATGCCTGTGTGGTGGTCCAGGATAAAATTACTCTGGAAGCAACCACTTTCTTATCCAACTACACCAAACCCACTGCCGCTGAGTGGATTCCAACCTATAGCAATCCTCGGATGCATCTTTATGGGAGCAGAGAGCCGCTTCTTTCTCACAGGGAGCTGCCTGGTGAGTTTGAACTGCTGACATTGAGGTTAGCAGTTCGACACTTACTCGACACCACCATCACAACTGAAAATAAATAAGATTTCTATGTAAAACTGTCAAGTCCGGGATGCTGTTGCCTTTTCACCTCACCAAAGTCCCCTGTGCGTTTTCCTAGACAACACAGTCAGAAGAGATTTGATACTTATATGCTTTGAGAATAACCTTCACAACATGACCACCGGTGCCTTTCACCTCTAAATGTGAACAGGAGAACACTCCTTGCAATGATCTGCCTGGCCTGTCTCTCCCTGTACTCGAGAGATGGGAAGAAATGGGGAATGTCTGATTCAGGGGTCACAGAAGGCCCATGAAATCATTAATACCAGCCAACATCACACACCTCACCAAAGAGACGCAGTCTCAGACATCACATTAGGGAACGAGTTAATTAAATGCTTGACCCACATGCCTCAAGAGCAGATGCTACAAAGATCCAGATGGTCCTGCACTCTTGCTAGACCATAGATTCCCAAATGTATTTGGTCTTTTACTTTTCAGAGAAAAAAATTACTGTCACTCGGACAATTAAAAACTTTTGTTCAATAGTCCACAATCGAGGAGAAAATGCTTTTGCAGTCCCTTTGGGGCACTCCAGCATCCCCTCGGGGTAGTAGCATCCACTTGGGGAAACACAGCTCTAGACCATAAAGTCTATCTCTGGGGAGATTCGATTTCATTTGTATACTTCTAGCACCTTATAGTGCGCCCAGGCACAGAGGAGGCCTATGAAAAATTACTTGTTGACTTTCCACTTTAAAGGAACTGTAGTCCCTTCAAAGTAATTTCGTGAATCAAAACAAGTAAAAGTGTTACAGAGTTCCTGAAATCCCCAACTTTTAACAAAGCACGCTTGAAGACAAGTCCAAAGAACTAAATTGTTAGTTTGTCTAGTGGGGAGAGGCAATCCAGAGGGCCAGGGAGCAAGCAGCACTCCACCTGGGAGGCCTACTATTTCTGTGTCTCAGGGAAGGAGAAGCATCACATGGCCCCTGGGCCCAGAAGCTAAGGGCACTCGGACATTGCTACTGAGGAACCTGCAGGTGACATGGCATGCATCAGCAAGTGGCTGCCTCTGGGTTGGCCTAATGTTTAGAACATTTCCGTTTTCAAATATCCTATCCCATAGCTGCGTTGGCTAGTAGATTTATTATTCAGAAATAACCAATGATGGTCCATGAAAAGGAAATGGAAAAAGATATAGTGTCTTAAAATGAAAGTTCTTCTCCTGAAGTTACCATTTAAGGATAGCAATGGAAATCAAGAGAAAAATTCTGAATGATTACAGATACAGAAGAATCAAAAAGTTTCAAAAGTCTGTATAAATGTAGTTTGGCTAAATAAAAGAAATTTATTATTTTTCTTTTTCTAGGTGCTTAAAAAAAGAGACTTAAAAATGACAAAGAAATAGAAAAAGATCAATAAACCATACCTTCAAAGCCATGAACTTTATTTTGAGAAAAACTATAATATACAAGTGACTAAAAATGCATGCTAACTTGATTTTAATGCTTAAACACTATCAACTATTATATGCTTATTAGAAAATTAATGTACAGTGATACCTCAGATGTTGAACCGCTCCAAAGTCAAACTTTCCACTCCTCAAACAGCAAAGTTAAAAAAAAAAAAAAACTCCTCGATTTTCTAAACCTTGCTCAACAACTGCCCTGATAATCTGACTTGAAAAAAATCCCCACATCAGCTGAGTGAGTCTCAGGTCCGTCTAGCTGTGGATGCTGCGCTCACTCAACAACAGGCAGTGTTTGTGTTCCTATGTTGCAACACTCATTACTGTGCTTTTTTGGGTGCTTTATTTGCGTAAAACATCGTAACCACGGGTTCAAAGAAAGTGAGACCCGTAGTAAAGCTAACAGGAAAACTGTGAGAACCATGAAAAAAATTACATAAAGAAATCATTTCAAGCAACAAAGCCCACATGGAAGAACACACCAGCCTGTGTGATCGAGTGGTCCCGAAGGGATCAGTTATCAGGCATCAAAGAACAAAAAAATAATATCATTGACTGCACACCTCCATGATAGGATTCCTGAAGACAAATGGGTGCATAAGCAAATGTGGCGAAGAAAGCTGATGGTGCCCGGCTATCAAATGAGATAGTGTCTGGGGTCCTAAAGGCTTGAAGGTGAACAAGCAGCCATCTAGCTCAGAAGCAAAAAAGCCCACATGGAAGAAGCACACCAGCCAGTGAGATCACGACGTGCCCAAGGGACCAGGTATAAGGCATCATGCAAAAAATAAAAAAAAGAATATATGTATGTGTGTGTATATATATTGAATGAAGGGGGAAGTGCAGAGTGGAGACCCAAGGCCCAAGTGTCGGCCACTGGAGATCCCCTCATAGAAGGGTTTAGGAGAGGAGATGGGTCAGTCAGTATGCGAGGTAGTACCGATGAAGAACACAGCTTTCCCCCAGATCCTGGATGCTTCCTCTCCCCAACTACCATGATCTGAATTCTACCTTGCAGGACTGGATAGGGCAGAGGTTGTACACTGGTGCATATGGGAGCTGGAGGCACAGGGAATCCAGGGTGGATGGTACCTTCGGGACCAGGGGTGTGAGGGGCAATACTGGGAGAGTGGAGGGTGAGTGGGTTGGAAAGGGGGAACTGATTACAAGGATCCACATGTGACCTCCTCCCTGGGAGAGGGACAGCAGAGAAGGGCGGGGAAGGGAGACTCTGGATAGGGAAAGATATGACAAAATAACAATCTATAAATTACCAAGGGCTCATGAGGGAGGGGCGAGTGGGGAGGGAGGGGGAAAAAAAAAGAGGACCTGATGCAAAGGGCTTAAGTGGAGAGCAAATGCTTTGAGAATGATTGGGGCAGGGAATGTATGGATGTGCTTTATACAATTGATGTATGTATATGTATGGATTGTGATAAGAGTTGTATGAGCCCCTAATAAAATGTTTTAAAAAAAAGAAATAATTTCAAAATGTGAATCAAGTCGCTGTTTGTCTGACTTGGCAACTGAAAACAACATGGCTAAGTTGACATTATTAACGTTTTGGGGAAAATGATGAGGCTGATGCAGCGAGAAGTATGAAATAGCCATGAAACAAAGAACCTATACCACTGAAGGGGCTGAAGAACTACTGTTCATTTGGATAATCAGAAACAACTCGACGGCGATGACTCACTAGAGACAGTGATTTGCGAGAGCGCTAAAAGCCTCCACAGTGATTTAAATCCCTGGAAAAATGAATTTATAAGTAATTTTTGGGCCTCAGAACCAGTTACTTAGTTTTCCACTATTTCCTATTGGAAAAATATGGTTTGTTCTCGAACTTCTCAGTGTTCGAACAGGAATTCGGAACAAATTGAGTTAGACAACCGAGGTGTCACTGTACTTTTTATTTGTTGTAAAATCCTTTTGATGCACACGGGGAAGCTCTGTGTGGTTCTCAGGCACTGTCTTTCTGTCTGCCACCTTCCCCTGGTCCTTGCAGTCACCTGTGCTCTTGGCCTTCCTCCAACTCAGTGCTGGACTCTGGCAGGTGGACTTTGACCTCAACTACTTGATAACCTGTCTCACTCTAAGATTCTAAGGGGCAAGAGTGCACTGTCTACTTTGTTGGTGCCCTCTTAGGGCTTAGGACCCTGCTGCGAAGATTCACCTGGTGCTGTGTTTGTGCCTGAATTTCTAAGCATCCCTCATCTTAGATTCTGTGCCACAGAGCTTCAGTGGTTGCGATAGCTACATGCCTGTGCAATGTCCTTTTCCATTAATGCTATCAAACTGCTGTTATCCTCCCAAGGCCCTTGCTCCAGCATATGCCTCATCCCAGTAGATCTTCACTTCTCCCATACCCCTGCTCGACAGATAGCTAGACACGTCCTAGGAGACAAAACCAAAAGATAGGAATAGCATGAAATATTCTGTCACTCTGAGCAAGATTCAGAGGAAGAGCTTAAGAGATCATCTCTGACCTATTTGTGGAATATGACAAATAGACATTTTATAACAGCTAAGCATTTGTATGCAGATTAAGACTGCCTTCTGTCACCGTCCTAGCCTTTCCATTATGCCATAACCATCAATGACATCCTGCTGAACACAGCACATATTTATTGACCCCAAAATATTAAGTGGCATGCTTATTATGTGGCATGCTTTTCAAAGTCTTTAAGAGCATATCTTAGTTCATTTAGAAACTAGAATAACTTACTTTGAAAGGAATGCCACATAATGTTAAAAGCCACCTACCTGCTCCAAACTCTAGGAAGGCACTCTTATTAGTAGAGCCTTAATGAGGCATTCTGGGTGCTAAAAATGGCCAAGGCAGCACCAAGAGGCAACCTAAAAAGGAACAAAGGGTTAGTTTTAAATTCCAAAAGTCAGACATAATCTGGTTAATGGCATAGGAACCCAAATGGGTTTTATTCATGATTTTTGCATTTTATTGAAAGAAAAAAAAACTATCCAAAATCCCGTTTGAAACAAAATGTAAAACAAACAAAATATTTCCAGTGCATTAAAAAAAATGAAAAGTAAGCCAATCAAGACCATTAGATTTGTAGATTTCTCCCTGGAACATAATCTGTCCATTTTATTTAGTATATTATCCCAACTTTATCTCAACATTACCCCAACTTTACTGGCATTTCTCAAATTTGTTGCTAATTTTCTTTAGTTATAATCTGAACACTTTCATTATTTTTTCTGTAACACAGTTCTTGATTAAAATAAACTTCCTGGGGAGGTATTTATCTTGTTTAAACATCTCACAGAGAAATTCTACTCCAATTATTGTTTTTCATCGGTCAGAGGCCAGACTATCTGTTCATAGGGAAGGTTGCAAACGAGATAATCCAAAAGCAAATGCAGAAGGAGATAGGGCATAGTTCTCCACTCCTAGTTCGTTTTTTTCTTTTCTTAGAGTGTGATAATTATTTGTTTTAAACTGAATTCCCAGCATCAAGTCTATCTTCACAGCAAAGAAAAGACAAAACATATCTGAACTTTTCAATGTTATGGATTATCCTCAGCCTACTGTGCGAGGACAATGAAGTCCTACTAATGATGATATTAATCAAGAGAGGTTACCTGAGGCTCACCACTCAATTCCGCATCACTATTCTAGTGTGATTTTGTAAAATAAGGGAGCTTAAAATTTTTATGAAAAATAAAATTGAATAAAAATATGATGCAAGTTTCCCATGAATTTTGTGAAACCTTGTATTACTGACATCTAGAACTTAGAGAACCGATTTTAAATACTGAGGAAACAAAGAGAATGCACAATCCATGTTCTCTCCAGAAGCATACTAGGTAGTTGTGACCTTGCGAAATAGGCTTTAAGTCAGGTCAAGCAACATAACTGCTTAAAAGGGTGGCAATTAGAATTTATGTCAACTTGAAGTGTGTGAAGTTTAGGGGTGGTGCCCAACCTACTAATCATGTCACAGCCTGATGGTAACTCCTTGGCCTGTTTTATGAGACACACAGAAATTCTCCCTCTGCTCCATCGCTCTCCCTCTTTACTGGACTCTCTATGTGGACCACGGATATGGAGAGCTCTCAGCACCCTGACATGTTTCCACTGTCCTTGGATCCACAGACTCTGCACCCACCGGCCTGCGATTCTCCTGCATCCCGCTTCACTTTTCTGCATCATCAACCTTCGGCTACGTGAATCTGAAGAGGGCTCTAAATTTGAAGGGAGCATTGACTAGCTTCAGACCCACGGAGTTGAGCTGGACTGAGCTGGGATGGTTTGTTGATATAAAATTACACCGACCACAATGATCGACACAGAACCTCCTCCCCCCACCCCCAACAGGGGGATGAAAGACAGAAGCCGTGGGGTAAGGGAGATGGCAGTCAGTATAAGATATGAAAACATATATATAATTTATCAAGGGGTCACGAGGGGGCGGTGGGAGAGAAAAAAGAGAAGCTGGAACTGCTCAAATAGAAACTAAATGTTGAGAAAATGATGATGGCAACATATGTACAAATCTGCTTGATATAATTTATGTATGGATTATGATAAGAGCTGTAAGAGCCCCCAATAAAATGATCTTTTAAAATAAATATAGAAGCAACTGCTTTATAAAACTAAAACAACAAAAATTACTTCCTGATATAAATTCTTCCGTATACATATGAGTGTCATTGGTTTTGCTTTTCTATACAACCCAGCCTGACACAGTGTGTGTCACAACATGCCCAAACTCACCATGACCAGTGGGATTCATACCAGGGACGCAGGGATGGTTCAACATACAAAAGACATTAATATTATTTGTCACATTGGCATGAAAAACTATAAGCACCACATGATAATATGGATAGATGCAGAAAAAGCATTCGACAACATCCATCACCAATTCCTGTTTAAGACACTTGAGAAGATAGGAATGGAAGTAAAATTCCTCAGGACAGTACAAGCTACATATGAAAAACCAACAGCCAACGTGGTAGTCAATGGAGAGAAGACTAACACAACCCCACTGAAAAAGGGGACCAGACAAGGATGCCCCTTGTCCCCACTCCTATTCAACATTGTGCTGGAGGTTTTAGTTATTTATTTCATGCTGGAGGTTTTAGCTAACAGCATAAGACAATGAAAAGATATCAAAGGTATTCATCTGTGGAAGGAAAAGGTGAAACTATTGTTATTTGCAGATGATATAATTTTATATATGGAAAATCCCAAAAGCTCCACAAGGGAAGTATTGGAAACAATAGAGAAGTTTGGCAGAGTGGCAGGATACAAGATCAACAAACAGAAGTCCATCGGACGGTTATACACATCAGATAAGACCACAGAAGAGATAAAAAAGGTGGTACCCTTCACAATAGCCAAATACAAATGGAAATATCTACGGATGTACCTGACTAAAATAACAAAAGATCTATATGGGGAAAACTACAGAACACTATTACAAGAAACCAAGAGCGACCTCAACAAATGGAAGAATATCCATGCTCAATATAGTCAAGACTCAATATAGTCAAGATGTCAGTCCTGCCTAAGGCACTATATAAATTTAATGTATGCCCGATACAACTTCATGTGGAGAAGGAAGAAGCCCAGAATTTGCAGCAAACTCCTCAAGAAGAAGGACACAGTGGGAGGGCTTGCTTTACCCGACTTTAGCACATACTACACAGCCACAGTTGTCAAAACTGCATGGTATTGGTACAATGATAGATACTCAGAGCAATGAAAAAGAACTGAAAACCCAGAAATAAAACCATCAGCATACAGATAACTGATCTTTGATAAGGGCCCAAAAAGTATCCGATGGGAAGCAGATGCCCTCTTTAACAAGTGGTGCTGGAAAAAATGGATATTTACCTGCAGAAAAATGAAGCAAGACCCTTATCTCACTCCATGCACAAGAATAAACTCAAGGTGGATCACAGACATTGAAGTTAAACGCCAGACTATTAGGGCCATCAAGGAGGGAACAGGGACCAACTTGAGAACTTTGACACAGGGAATACACAGGCTATCAGAAATAGGGAAGGACACAAACACAGACGAGGCACAAATTGACAAATGGGATATACTGAAGATAAAACACCTGTGTACATCGAAAGAATTCACCAAGAGAGTAATAAGAGAGTCCACGGACTGGAAATCATCTTTAGCAATGACACATCAGACAAAGGCCTTATTACTAAAATCTACAATTCTCTGCTAGCTTCCAAAAAGAAAAAAACTAATTGCCCACTGAGGAAGTGGGCAAAGGACCTGAACAGAAGTTTCACAGGAGCAGAACTCTGAATGGCCACCTAACATATGAGAAAATGTTCCCAATCTTTAGCCATAAGAGAAATGCAAATTAAAACAACAATGAGGTACCACCTAACATCCTCAAAGACAGTCCAATTAAAAAAATCAGAAAGCAACAAGTGTTGGTGGGGCAGTGGGGAGACAAGAACTCTCATCCACTGCTGGTGGAACTGTAAGTATGTACAGCCATCATGGAAATCGGTCTGGCGATACCTAAAACATATGGAAATCGAGTTACCATAGGACCCAGCAATCCCCCTACTGAACATATACCCAGAAGAGGCAAGAAACAAACCAAGACCAGACACCTGTGCTCCAATGTTCACTGCAGCACAGTTCACAATTGCAAGGAGTTGGAAACAATCCAAATTTCCATTAATTGATGATTGGATTAAAAAGCTGTGGTATATACATACAATGGAGTACTACGCATGGCTAAAAAGCAGTGATGAACATATGAAGCACATCGCTGCATGGGAAGAACTGGAGGAAATCATGCTAAGCAAAGTAAGTCAGGCACAAAAGGACAAATACAACATGAGTCCACTGAGGTAAGCTTAAAAAAAATACAAGAGGGGCATAGGGAAAAAGCTACGGTATACAAACATTCCTGGGGTGAGGACTAGGTAATATGGCAGAGACCAGACCAAATACAGGGATACATATGGTAGAAAACTAAAAAGGAGATGGGGAAAGGAAAAAGTAATAATAAAAAAGAAATGGGGAAGAACACACCAGCCTATGTGATCGAGTGGTCCCAAAGGGATCAGTTATCAGGCATCAAAGAACAAAAAATCGTATCATTGACTGCACACCTCCATGATACGATCGCCGAGGACAAACAGGTGCATAAGCAAATGTGGTGAAGAAAGCTGATGGTGCCCGGCTATCAAGAGATAGTGTCTGGGGTCTTAAAGGCTTGAAGGTGAACAAGCGGCCATCTAGCTCAGAAGCAACAAAGCCCACATGGAAGAAGCACACCAGCCTGTGTGATCACGTGGTGCCAAAGGGATCAGGTATAAAGCATCAATACCATAGTGAATGAAGGGGGAAGTGCAGAGTGGAGACCCAAGGCCCATTTGTCGGCCACTGGAGATCCCCTCACAGAGGGATCTAAGGGAGGAGATGAGTCAGTCAGGGTATGATGTAGTACCGATGAAGAATACAGCTTTCCCCCAGATCCTGGATGCTTCCTCCCCCCCAACTACCATGATCCGAATTCTACCTTGGAAGACTGAATAGAGCAGAAGTTGTACACTGGTGCATATGGGAGCTGGAGGCCCAGGGAATCCAGGGTGGATGATACCTTCAGGACCAGGGGTGTGAAGGGCGATGCTGGGAAAGTAGAGGGTGAGTGGGTTGGAAAGGGGGAACCGACTACAAGGTTCTACAGGTGACCTCCTCCCTGGGGGATGGACAACAGAGAAGGGGGTGAAGTGAGACGCCAGATAGGGCAAGATATGACAAAATAATAATTTATAAATTATCAAGGGCTCATGAGAGAGGGGGGAGTGGGGAGGGAGGGGAAAAAAAAGACCTGATGCAAAGGGCTTAAGTGGAGAGCAAATGCTTTGAAAATGATTAGGGCAAAGAATGTACAGATGTGCTTTATACAATTGATATATGTATGGATTGTGATAAGAGTTGTATGAGCCCCTAATAAAATGATTAACAAAAAGAAAGAAAATTAAAAACAAAACAAAAAAAGACTTATCAAAACAATATTCTATGGTATAGACTAGACCAGTAACACACACACACACTCTCTCTCTCTCTCTCTCTCTCTCTCTCTCTCTCTCTCTCTCTCTCTCTCTCTCTCTCTCTCTCCCTGCACATGCATGCACAAACATCCAGGTGATTCTCATTCACAGCGAGCCTATACGAGTTTCTGAGACTTTACATTTTTATGGGAGTGGTTAGCCTCATCTTTCTCCCATGGAGCAGCTGGTAGTTTTGAACTGCTGACCCCACTGTGCACCAGAGCTCCCAGACTACTACCACAAGTGGCCAGAAAAGGAAAATAATGTAACGCTATGGATTTCTGGCAGTTTCTACCTTAAAAATACACATAATTAAGAGGAAAAAACCCCAAACCAATAACAACAAAAAAACCAAAAGCCAACAACAAACGAACAAAAACAAAAGCGAACCACAGCAGAGGAGACCAATGTATGAGCAAAGATTCAGCGGTTAGACTGCAGGCAGTATAGCCACTGGCTGTAGTGCAGTGTGGTAAAATTTGTAGAAATTTTAAGAGCCCTGATGGTGGAGTGGATTTTGTGTTGGGCTGCTAACCACCCAGAGGCAAGCCGTTTGTAATCATGAAATGCTCTCTAGGGGAAAGAAGAGGTTTTCTACTCTCCTTAAGAGTTAGCATCTGAAACCCACAAGGGCAGATTTACCCGGTCCTCTAAGGTCATCATAAGTCAGAATTAACTCACTGGCAGAGTTTTTAAATTTTTTTATATGTAGTATAAGGATTCAGAGTAGAAAGTACTCTGAAAGCCAGATGGCTAAGATATATTGTACTCTGTGCCTGGTGTTAAGAATGTATCAAAAGCCCTGAGACAAATACTTGAAGAGTAGGGCGGAAGGAAGGAGTGGAATAGGATGAGCAGGGAAGAGGAGAGGAGGTTACGGAGGGAAGGCAGAGAGGTTAGGGAGTGCTTACACTACTGAGTTATAGAAGTGGGTGCTGAAGTGATGCAAAGCAGAATGGAAGGAGAACATCTATTACCAGAGGGCCATAAGGAGCAGGAGAGAGTCATAAGGCACACTGGATTATGTTGTTGCTAGTTGCCTTTGAGCGGCCCCATCCACAAAGAGAGTAAATGCTGGTTGCTCTGGTGTCATCCCCATGATGCGTTGTGGCCCTCACTTTTGTGACCCATAGGGGTTTCAATGGCTGAGTTTAGGAACTAGTTTGCCAGGTCTTTCTTCCTAGTCCATCTTAATTTGGAAACACTGTTGAAACCTGTTCAACGGCACAGTAACACTCAAGTCCTCACTGTGCGATGGGTTGCCCATGAAGGGTGTTGGCTAGAAATTGAACTGGGTTCCATGCAAAGGAAGAAAGAATCCTACCTCTGATCATCACTGCTCCTTACTCTCTTATCAGCAGATTTCAACTAAAGTACTGGTTAGTTCATGCTGGAGCCTAAGGGCCACTTCTACAAGATCAAACCATGCAAGTTAGAGGGAGAAAGGGAAAGGGGATAGCCCTTCAAGGAGAAGGACGAAATGGGAGGGGGGAAACACACAGAAAGATAAAGCTGCTGGGAACTACAGAGCCACCCCAGTTCCTGCACAGTGCTCATGCCCATCATTTATGCATGAAAACACCAAACATTAACAAGAGTGCTTGGACAGTGAAGTGGGGTGGGAAGGGCTAAGAGAATGGGAGGAGGGAAGAACCATCTGAATGCCTACACCTAGTAGATTTTTAAAAATTACAGCAAGACGATGCTTTCTTTCAAAGAGCTTTTCACCTGAAAAGAAAAAATTACACAGTGTAGCAGGAACTAAAAGGGGATAAAGATGAAGCTTTGAACTAGGGGTTGGGGTGAAATGGAAGCATTCTTAAGGAGAAGGCAGAATGGATCCCAGGGAGAGGTTTTCATCTTGGGTAACAAAAGCATTTTCTTTACTGACCTAAAAGAGATTTATGTTCATTCTTTCTTTTCTTTTATAGATGAGAAGAGATATGAAACACAGTCTGTTCAATTTGGCCCGGGCTGAAGGGCTGTCTTTTAGCTAAGGAGGAAGAAGAGGCATGGTGCTTGGCCTTGGAACAGCAGAAAGTTTGGAATAGCTACTGTGAATAAGTAGAAAAGGGTGTTTTTGATTGCATAAAATAAAAAAAGCAGCAAAATTAGCCATGAAGAATGACATCTCTTTAACTAATACTGGTGGAAATTTCTTTTCTGTAATGTTGTGGAAATATATGATTAAAGCTTTAAAAGAGATCATGTCAGGTAAACAAGCGGCCATCAAGCTCAGAAGCAACAAAGCCCACATGGAAGCACACCAGCCTGTGAGATCACGAGCTGTCGAAGGGATCAATTATCAGACATCATCATCAGAACAAAAAATCTTACCATAGTGAATGAGGTGGGGAGTGCGGAGAAGAGACCCAAAGCCCATTTGTCGGCCACTGGACATCCCCTTACTGAAGGGTCTCGGGGAGGAGATGAGCCAGTCAGAGTGCGATGTAGCAATGATGAAACATACAACTTTCCTCTAGTTCCTAAATGTTCCTCCTATCCCATTATCATGATCCCAATTCTACCTTACAAATCTGGCTAGATCAAAGGATGTACACTAGTACAGATAGGAACTGGAAACACAGGGACTCCAGGGCTGATGATCCCTTCAGGACCAGGGGTATGTGGGGCGATACTGGGAGGGTAGAGGGTGGTGAGTCGGTTGGAAAGAGGAAACTGATTACAAGGATCTACATGTGACCTCCTCCCTGGGGGATGGAACAGAAAAGTGGGTGAAGGGAGACGTCAGACAGGGCAAGATATGACAAAATAATTTATAAATTATTAAGGGTTCATGAGGGAAGTGGGAAGCAGGGAGGGAGGGGAAAAATGAGGAACTGATGTCAGGGGCTTAGGTAGAGAACAAATGTTTTGAGAATGATGAGGGCAATGAATGTACAAATGTGCTTTACACAATTGATGTATGGACTGTGATAAGAGTTGTATGAGCCCCCAATAAAATGATTTTTAAAAAAAGATCATGTACATTGACCCAATAATTCTATTTCTAAAAATTTAAGCCACTCCCCCTCCATGCCCCAACTCAAAGTGTAAGCTTAAAAATGTCCAAGGTATATGTACAAGGGGACTTCAAAAAGTTTGTGGAAAATAGAATTAAAATATGAAAATTTGCCCACACATTTTGTGAAGACCTCTTGATATATAAGAATAAATACAGATAGCTGTGGTGAAATAGAAGTGAAATGAAGTGGAAGTAGAATTAATTAGGGTTCTTCTATCCATGTCTCTCAAACTTCCACTGTATGACTGTGTGCATCCCTACAAATAAGGCATAGAGGATGCCAATTTAGGGATTAGTCAGCTTTGCCATTCCTCTGGGTATAAGAGAGTCAGCTCAGAAGCAAAAGCAGTGGGACTTCCTGCGGCCTTCATGAGAGAAATGCCAAAGAGGAGCAAATGCAAGATCTCTGCCTGCAATGGCGGAAGTAGCAGAGGAACCATTCTGAGACAGCAGAGGAGGCATGACACTGAGACCATGGGGAGGTAGAGTGGCAAGAGGGCTTGTTGGCCCACAGAGGTATAATCGAGAGGCTGAGGACCACAGAGGGGCTTGGCTGCTGGTTGATATGAGGTGCCATTGTGGGTCCCAGGCTATCTTATCTATCCTTGATATTTGCTATTCCTGGGTTTTGGTAACCTGTTTACTTCCCTAATAAATCCCCACTATGAATATTGCCTCTCAGTTGTATGTGTCCACTGCAAAGGACCATCAAACCAAGCAAAGATTAGAATGCTGTGGAATGAACAGTTGGTGTCACGATAAGGTTAAAAACATATGGAGGGTGGAGGCATGTCTGACCTCTGCCTTGTGACAACTTGCCTTTCCCCAGCTGAAGCCAAGGGGAGGTCAGATGTGGTTTCCATGCCATTTTCTCAGTAGTCTAATAGAAGGGGATAAAATATGATAGAATACTATATAGCAATGAAAACCAATGAAATACATTTAAAGAAGACTAAATCATATAAAAATACTGGTGTGGGGAGGAGACGAGGCAGTGGGATATAGTAACAATGAAGCATACAACTTTCCTCTAGTTCCTAAATGCTTCCCCTCGCCCCCGACCCCTCACTTTCATGATCCCAATTCTACCTTACAAATCTGGCTAGACCAGATGATTTACACTGGTACGGATGGGAACTGGAAACACAGGTATCCAGGGCTGATGATCCCTTCAGGACCAGTGGTGAGAGTGGTGATACTGGGAGGGTGGGTTGGAAAAGGGAACCAATTACAAGGATCTACATGTGGCCTCTTCCCTGGGGGATGGACAACAGAAAAGCGGGTGAAGGGAGATGTAAGACAGGGCAAGATATGACAAATAATAATTTATAAATTATCAAGGGTTCATGAAGGAGAGGGGAGCAGAGAGGGAGGGGAAAAATGAGGAGCTGATGCCAGGGGCTAAGTGGAGAGCAAATGTTTTGAGAATGATGAGGGCAACAAATGTACAAATGTGCATTATACAGTTGATGCATGTATGGATTGTGATAAGAGTTGTATAAGGCCCCATTAAATGATTTAAAAAAATACTGGTGTCACATTTTAAAAAACTATCATACAAGATAAGTAGATGTTCACATGGATTCCAATTTTATACACTTGATCTTAGCCAAAAGGCTGAGAAGCAACTGATTCCAATTTTCCAAAGCGCACACCTGACTTGGGCCTTGGTAAGTTACAAATAAAAAGTTAGAAGGGTATATAGGCTTTATACTTTTCTGTATTTTACAAATGTCCCTTATAATTAACAATTTGTATTTTACCAAAAAGTGGTATATTTTTGAGAAAAACTTGAAATTAATGAGGAAAAGAAATACATCTTCACCTGAATTAACTATGATATATAAAATCAAAACCAAACCAAAGCTTTTTGTAAGCTGATAAACTAAAATTCTTCTGGCTTTATAAGGGCAATGACTCAAAATGACTCAACTCTTTCCTGCTCTCATTCAAAGGGGAGGGGAGAAGGAATGAGTTTAGGTTCAAGAGTGGTATTCAGTCCTTGGGAAGGCAGGTTTAATGTCACATTCTCAGCTGTCTTGCTCAGAGGAAGTCAGTGTGCTTCTTCTGTTGCTTCATGGTCTGTCACTTCACATTCCATGATTTAAGGTTCCAGGAACAGTGTAACGAAAACAGAGGACTATAAATCATAAACGGTTCTGGGATTAGTTCTGTTCATCAAATAACAGAAGTACCACTGAAGCTTTTCAAATTACCTTCTGGACAGCCTTCTACATCCTATTCTTTAATAGTAGCCTTGAAAAGAAATGCCCTGCTAATTGGCTTGAAGCAACAATGAAGTCAAGATAACAAAAAACACTGGCAGTCCAGGTAGAAGTCAGAATCTATCATAGTCCTTGGGTACCTTCAGGCAATTTATAATGTTTGCAGCAAGGAGTAAGGGTGACAGAATAGTTGTAGGAAGAACCAATTATTGTGTTAATTTATAAACAACTAAAGAAAGGTTCCTGTACTATTTGCTCCTTCTGCTTTCATCCCTGGCTGCAAGATTAGATTATTCAGAAAACAACCCATCTCTCTGTGTCTTTGTTGCTGAGAGCATTCTGGGAATGATTTACCTTTGAAATTTTATTTAAATTCATAATCGAAAAGTCAATTTAGGACTCTGGACTGTACAGTAATTAACCAATAGAGATTCAGGCCTGAAAATGTGAGCCCTCAGGGTTTTCTTCCTGGAAGGCTTGAAGGGAGACTCTGCAGGCGGACTGAGCCCCTTCTCCACAGCACCACACAGCTCTCACTAGCTCCATGTCCGGACCATATTCCCTGCTTTGAGATAACAATTCAGATGAAGAATGGCCTAGTGGACCAAAACAAGGACTTAGCTTTGAGATGGTGAACTGGTTGAAATCCTTATCAACCTTTACCATCAGTTTAATTTAGGGCAATTTATTTAATCTAAAAAATCATTTTATTGGGGGCTCATACAGCTCTGATCATAATACATACATGCATCCATTTTGTCAAGCACATTTGGACATTTGTTGCCATCATCATTTACAAAACATTTTCTTTCTACTTGAGCCCCTTTATCAGCTCAATTTTCCCCCTCCCTCCTTCCCTCACCCTCCCTTCCAAAACGTTGATAATTTATACATTATTATTTTTCCATGTCTTTCACTGATCCATGTCTCCCTTCACCCACTTTTCTGTTGCCTGTCCCCCAGGGAGGGGGTTATATGTAGATCATGTGGTCGGCTCCCCTTCTCTCCCACTACCTTCCCCTGACCCTGCTGGCATCTCTACCCTTATTGGTCTTGAGGGGTTTATCTGTCCTGGATTCCCTGTGTTTTCAGCTCTTATCTGTACCTGTATACATGCTCTGGTCTAGCCAGATTTGTAAGGTAGAACTGGGATCATGATAGTGGGGTGGGGTGGGGAGTGTGTAGCATCAAAGAACTAGAAGAAAGTTGTATGTTTTGTCAATGCTATACTGCACCCTGACTGGCTCGTCTCTTCCAATTGTCTACAGATGGGCTTTCGGCCTCCACTCTGCACTCCCCCTCATTCACATCGATAAGATTGTTTGTTGTGGGTCTTTGATGCCTGATACCTGATCCCACTGACACCTCATGATCACACAGACTGGTGTGCTTTTTCCATGTGGGCTTGGATCTTCAAGCTTTAAGATCCCAAATGCTCTATCTTTTGATATCCAGAATTTATTTAATTTTTTAATAAGTACTTTTCTCTGTCAAAACCAAACTCATTGTCAGTTAAGTCAATTCCCACTCATAGTGATCCTATGGACAGAGTAGAATTGTCCCTATAGGTTTCTGAGACTAATTCTTTATGGGAGTAAAAAGCCTCATATTTCTCTCTTGGATTGGCTGGTAGCTTTGAACTACTTATCTTGTGGTTAGCAGCTAATCCACTATGCCACTTGTTTGCAGGATCCCGGCTAGAATTTTAAACACGGGATATGTATAAATCATCTACCAGAGTTCTGAGGGCCTACAGGCTAACTGTGACACTCAGAGTTCCTCGGGTACAAGTGCTGCCCACAAATGGCCTGAGGAGCTCCTATTCAGAACCACAGCCAAGAGTCATTGAAGAACAAGGGGAGGGTCAAGTGAGAGGACTGTATATTCAAATATAAAGGGATCATTTGGAAAGGTAATATTTGGCATGGAACACAAAGGGGCCCTCAAAAAATCTGTGGAGTCATTTTAAATGAGTAACTATCATAAAATGAGATAGATGATAAACGTGGAATTTTGTTTAACATGAAAGCAGGAATAAATGAATGATTAAATATAATTCATCTCTTCACTGTGCTGCTCACATTTCAATATTAAATATTTTGATAAAATATTTAAATTAAACATTTCCCCCATTAAAAAAATCTGTGGAAAAATTCCACTATCTTTTAATTAAAATTTTTCATGAAAAGCCTCTTTATACTTCTGATCTTCTCATCTCTGGGTCAACGGGGCATATCGTAAATCTATAATGATATGGACACAGAGAACACTAAATCATCGCTAAAATAAAACTGACACATGCAGAATATGGTATGTGGATAGCATATGACTCTTGATCATCCAGGGATGGATCAAATCCTGCTTGTGGCTTAGCTATGTAGTAAAAGATGCAACACACTTGTGAAAAATTTAAGATTACTAAACATCAGAGAAAACAGTTACATATACTTTTAAAATGTACCCTATCATAGTACACAGTAATGAAAATTGCACACTGTGAATTCTACAACATGCAATTAATCTTTCACATACTCTTTCAAATTAACCCCAACCTTCACCTTCATGAAACTAAAGCAAGTGTTGGTAATAGGTTTGTGGAACTGAATCCCATCCTTCACAGGAAGGCTGGTTGAGACCTTAGAAGGAAGAAACAGTAACGGGATGGGGATCTAACACTGGGGAAAAATGATGGCCACCATGGGGCTGCTCCAATAGACAGTAACTTCTTACAGTTGCTAACAAGAAGTGTGTAATATGTGGCATTACCAAAGCAATAATTTTGATGATGGCATAGAACCAGGTGTTTCATTATGTTGTACATCAATTTGCTAAGAGTCAGTACCAACTTCAAAGTACCTAACAACAACAAATTATTATACAGGTATTATTTTTACATTCTTGCTTACCTGATAGAGAATAAAAGTTTCTAATAAGAAGTAATTTTAATTAAGTATATTTATATTAGGTTCCTTTAATCAAACTACTTTTAGCACCAACACTGTGTATGCCAAATTTAGGTAAAGGTACTCAGCACAAGATTGATAATTTTTGTGGTTTTTTTGTTGCTTTTAAGCCTTTAACCAATATTGGTCATAATGGAATGCATGGCATATATATATATATATATATATATATATATATATATATATACACTTTTCAGATATCTATCAGTGTAATACTGGACATAATTTTTACTTTTCTGAACCTCATTACCTCACTAGGAGCACACAATGAATTCTTTTTAAAAAATCATTTTATTAGGGGCTCTTAGAGCTCTTATCATAATCCATACATACACCCATTGTGGCAAGCACCTTTGTACATATGTTATCATCATCATTTTCAAAACATTTTGTTTCTACTTGAGCCCTTGATATCAGCTCATTGCCCCCTCCCTCCCTCCCTAATGAACCCTTGATGGTTTATAAAATTTTTCCCCCTATGTTTTACACCAACCGCTGTCTCCCTTCACCCACTTTTCTGTTGTCCATCTCCCCCGGAGGGGTTATATGTAGATCATTGTGATCAGTTCCCCCATTCGTCCCCCACCTTCTCCTTACTCTCCTGGTATCACTACTTTCATTACTGTCCTGAGGGGTTTATCTGTCCTGGATCCCCTGTTTTGCGAGCTCATATCTGTACCAGTGTATATATTCTGGTCTAGCCAGATTTGTGTATAATTGGGGTCATGATAGTGAGGAAGAGGAAGCATTAAAGAACTAGAGGAAAATTGTATGTTTCATCGGTGCTATACTGCACACTGACTGCCTCATCTTTCTTGTGACCCTTCTGTGAGGGGATGTCCAATTGTCTACAGATGGGCTTTGGGTCTCCACTCCACACTTCCCTTCATTCACATTGATATGATTTTTTGTTCTGAGTCTTTGATGCCAGATACCTGATCCCACTGATACCTCATGATCACACAGGCTGGTATGCTTCTTCCATGTGGGCTTTGTTGCTTCTTAGCTAGAAGGCCGCTTGTTTATCTTCAAGCCTTTAAGACCTCAAATGCTATATATTTTTTATAGCTGGGCACCATCAGCTTTCTTCACCAAACTTGTTTATGCACCCATTTTGTCTTCAACGATCATGTCGAGAAGGTGAGCATCACAGAATGCCAGGCTATTTGAATTAAGTGTTTTTCATTGAGGGAGTACTTGAGTAGAGGCATAATGTACGTCTGCTACCTTAACACTTAACACACAACTCTAAGTAGATAGATATATTTCTCTATTGTTACATATTTACATATGTACATGCCTGTATTTAGACCTCTGTAAATGTCCTTTGCCTATTAGTTCTTTTCTCTATTTCCCTTTACTTTCCCCTTGTCTCACTATCTTTTTTGGCCTTTATTTGGGTTTCAGTAATTCCTCTCAGCTACATTTCCTTGATCAAGTCCTACCAGGCATCCTATGCCCTTCTCATCATTGATTTTAGATCATTTGTTGTTCCTTCATCCCTGGGTTTATTGACACCCCCCCCATTCCTTTCCTGTGTTCCCCCAGAACCATTGGTTCTGTTGTTTTCTCCTCCAGATTGCTAATCCCACCTATCTTATCTAGGTAGACACGCAGAGACAATAAAAACACAAATAAGACAAGGAAAACAACAAAAAAAGAAAAGCCCATAAATCAGTGGTTCTCAATCTTCCTAATGCTGTGACCTTTCAATACAGTTCCTCATGTTGTGGTGCCCCCCCCCCAACCATAACATTATTTTCATTGCTACTTCATCACTGTAATTTTGCTACTGTTATGAATTGTAATGTAAATATCTGATATGCAGGATGTATTTTCATTGTTACAAATTGAACATAATTAAAGCATAGTGATTAATCACAAAGCGGTATATAATTATATATTGTAAAATATTTATTTTAATTACAAATAAATGGAATTTTGTCTTGAAGGATGGGTAACAGTCTTCATGTGTATCTGCATGTGGGCGGACCTGCCTGGAGACAGATAGAGGAGCAGTATCTGGGTTCATAAGAGTATCGGAAATACCATATATACTCATGTATAAGCCGAATTTTTCAGCATGCTTTTTCTTAGTGTGCTTTTAATGCAGTTTTTGTGGTAAAATTAGGTGCCTTGGCTGATATTCAGGTAGGGTTATACTCGAGTATATACGGTATGTGTTTTCAGATGGTCTTAAGTGACCATTGTGAAAGGGTCATTCAACCCTCAAGGGGGTTTGACTCACAGGTTCATAACCGCTGCTATATATAGTTCCAGGTCTGTTTGTTGACCTTTAGGAGTATTTTCCGGTGGAGTCTGATGGGGTGCCATCCTCTGGCCCAACAGTCCACTTTTGGTATTCCCAGGGACTTAATTGCTTTGTTCCCTTGCTGTTCTGTTGCACACCCTTAAGTGTTTTGCCCCAGTCACAGTAACTTCTTCATTAGCTGGGATAACTAAGAAGGTAATCAAAGCAGTGCTCCACATCGAAGGCTATGCATGTACATATAATGATTTGCATAATGAAAATTTTTAATAAAAATTGGTATTTGGGAATTCTGAGTTTCTTGCCTCTGTGATATATCAAAATGGCTACAACAAAATCAGTCACTGCAAGATCGCTCCTTTTGCTTACTGAATGGACACTTGTTTGGGGGAAAAAAACTGTGGATTGTGTATGCTAGGGAAGAAGAGAAAGGTGACTTCTGGAGCAACGAAAGGTAGCAAAGAAACTCAGGTTATGTCTCCAATCTCTCCATTTGAGCTCCAGTGAAGGCAGCAGAATATAAGCTCCGCCAGAGCAGGCATATGTATCAGAGTACCCAGAATAGTGGGTGTACATTTGAGAGGTACTCCCATATTTGCTGAAAGGAAGGAAGATGAGAGGGGAGAAGAGAGGTTGTTTACTTGCTGACTAATTGAATCTGTAGAAGATAACAGTTGCCCAATCTATTTTATTAGCTTTGTGAATGACTGGGAATATCAATTGCTATAAATTAGAAAATTCTCATACATTTCTCTAAGTATATAGAGATCAAGAAGACACTTTCGACTAGGCCAACCTTCAACAGATACCAGAACACTGTAGTCACTGTGCCATCTTGTGGTCATGTTTAGAAAGTTTGCTTTCCCTAATATCCCAACACAATTCTCCTACCTTGCACAGCAGTTTCCAAGAAAAAAACAAAACACTGCAGGCAAGTAAATCTCTATTATTTACTTTAAATATAAATATAGCGTGTAAAATACAAAGATTAATCAGTTATTTCTCTTTTCATGAAGAAGCTTATATTAGGGGAGGTACCCCAAATGGATATTTATAATTTTGAACTACTGATAGTACAAAATAGAGATGGACAATGACATAAAATAAGCACAGATTAAATGCAATTCTAATTCTCAGAAAGAAAAGGTTCTTTCAAGATCTGGTGATCAAAATTTGGGCAAGAAAGAGTCAAGATGAACCAGGACATGAGCACTTTAGGCTGGAGGGGGTAGGTTGACCCAGATGGTTGGGGTCAAGGGGTAGGCTGTTCCAAATGGTGGAGGTAGCTTGATCATGTCAGGGTCTGAGGATCTGCAGACAATGACAAAATTAGTTATCACCTCATTTTGATGGAAGTTGATAGTGTATTAAACACCACAAACCAAAAAACAAACCCCCAAACTCACAGCCATCAAGCCAATTCTGCCTCAGAGAGACCTTTTTAAGACAGAATAGAACCATCTCCATGGGGTTCTGGAGAAAACCTCATCTTTCTCCTTTGGAGTAGCTGGTGGTTTTGAGCCGCCGACCTTGCAGTTAGCAGTCCAACATGTAACCACTATGTCAAAAACTAAAAATAAAAACAAAAAACACCAAACTCAGTGCCATCCCATTGATGCTACCTTGTAATGAGACTATGTCAAAGTAGTAGGAAATGAAGTATGCAGTTAAAAGGTAAAGCTCAGAGCAGCCCAGGGAGTTGTGACAGCCCACTACTTAAGGAATCTTGAATAGGGATAGAGGGAAAAACTGTTTTGTGGGGTCGGTGACACTTGGTTGTGTTTGTGGGATAGTCTTACCTGGCAGTAAAAAGTTGAATGGACTAACTCTGTGGCCCTGAGTAAACTATTTACCATATTAGAGGTTAGCTTTCCTCAGCTGCCAAGTGAGAGCATTAAACCTTGTAGCACAGTTCCCTAAACTTATTTGACCTACCACCTCTTTAAAAAAAATTACTCAGGGCCCACTTAGCAATTAAAAACTTTCGCTCTATGGTACATAATCCAGGATAAAGTATCACTGCCATCAAGTTGATTCTGACTCATGGAAATCCTGTAGGACAGAGCAGAACATGTGGGTTCCAAAGACTGTAAATCTTTATGGGAGTAGAAAGCCTCATCTTTCTCAGAGCGGCTGGTAGTTTCACACTGCTGACGGAGGATAGCAGCTCCACACATAACCCACAATGGCTCCTGGATAAAGTGTAGGCATCTGCTTTTGCAGCTTCCTGTGGTCCCGGGTGGCAGTATGGTCTACTTTGGGAAACACGGCCCTACAGGGTTGTTGGGAGGAATAAATAACACTGCATATAAAGCACTCACCACCTTGAGCAGCAATAAGAGATTTACCAATGTTAAAGTGTAGCTAATACAAGAAGTCCTAGAATGCTAGTTTACTTAGCATTCAAATAAACCAGCAACGGTTTTAAAAAGCAGTGTCATGAGGATATTCTATTCCAGAAAAATTAAACTGGTGACAGGCTGTAAAGGGGACAAGAAGAGAAGATGGCTCGGGGCAGAGACACAAGACAGAAGAAACTGGCAGCACCACAGGCATTGTGGAAAAGGAGTGTAAATGGGGTGGGTGGGTGGAGGGTGGCTCTACCACTTAAAGGAAGTCAAAAGAGGGTGGTCAGCAAATGAGATGATGAGGATTGCCACTGAGGAGGAGAAACGAAATAAACCAACAGACAAACCAGAAAGCTATGCTGTCACTGAAGCAAAAGGAAGAGAAGTTTCATGAAGGCAACGGTCAAGATAAGGACTAATCTTGCTCCTTTCTAGCTAGTGCTTGGTAATCCTAGAAGGGACTACTTCAAGGAAGGAGGAACGTTGAGTTTAAGGAAAGAGTGTGATGTAAGCAATCTGAGGCACTGCATAGACATCGTGTGCTACAGAAATCTTGTCAGCTGGAGGGGAAGGTTAAGTCCGACATGGTGAAATGCTGACAGGAAGGATCTGGTAGGAAGGAAAAGTTAAGGAAAGACAGAGGATTAGAAGGGATGGGGCCCAGAGTACAGGAGATCTAGGCGGATAGGGTGAGTGCAGACGTGGAACCAAAATTCATATGAAGAAAACAAGGAGATCAAAGAAGGGAGTAAATTACGGTGTCTCCCACAGGAGGGGAGATCTGAGGAGTTTTCAAGGATGAATGGGTGTTGCGCAGGTGGCAAGGAAGTAAGGACATCCCAGCTGTAGAAATAGCATGAGCAAGGCCAGGCAAATGAAAACCTGACTGATGTGTTTTAGGAATTTCAGTAGATGGTACTATGAAGAATAAAAAAAGGAAAGGAGGGGCATTTCTGAAAACAGAGCTAATGAATCAGGGACCCATCACAACAGGCCTAGAACTCATGTATTCTATGCCAGGCCCTGTTTTAAGTACCTAGGACATATACCTTTTAAACCACCCAGGAATTTGACCCACTACCCCTACCCCTTATGGAAATCTAAGAAAAGAAAACACAGGAGAAGGACCTTTCCAGGGTTGGGGTGTAGTAAGGCATCACACACGTGGAGGGGGGGGGGGCTTGTAACATTACAAGGAAACTGACAGGACAAGAGAAAAAGATGCACTAATAGTAAAATGCATAAGGGAAAAGAACAGGTTCAGTAGGGGCATGGGAGTAAGTAGAGTTGAAAAATATGAGGCTACGATCAGCCAGGGCCAAGTCAGGGTTCAAGTTCACAGAGGTGGATAGGTTAAAGGTGACAAGGACACTATGCAAAGTATCATGCAATATAATGTTTTACTTTCCCATTGCGGAGAAATCGGCCCAAAGGTGCCTGGGACACGTGGCTCTGAGCAGCTGGAGCCTGGTGTAGCCCACGGGTGGGGGGCCCAGAGAAATGGAAACTTTTCTGTCAGTTACTGCGTTGACCTTGTCATTGTGAGTGTGTGGCACCCGCCATGGGCTCCTTGGGCTCACTGGAGCTTCCTCAAGAACAGCTAGATGGATTTCCAGGACTTGCCAACACCAACGCACTGGTCTGGAACCCCAACAAAGCAGACACAGCTCTGGCTCCAAGCCAGGAGATCCTCCCTCCCCCTGGCTTCCATAGTGTCGGCCTTCCACCGAGACAAGTTTTCAAACTCCACTTCCACCCACTGAAGGATGCCCTGGTTGGCTGGTTAGAAGGGAATCCATTTCCTGTTCAGCTTGTAGCAGATGCTGATCTTGATCTCATCCAGCATGTCCAGCTTGGTCAGCGCCAGCGCTGTGAAGCCATTGATCATGTGGGTGTGTCTGAAAACGATCCAGGTCCATGCAGCCACAGTGTCACTTCCTGCCCATGGTCAGATCCCACTCGTGACCACGGTCCTGCAGCAGGTCACTGATCTCATTTATCTGCTCTGTGGGGTGGACCCTGATGCCCACGCATGTGGTGTTCGCCTTCACTGTGCCAGTAGACATCACTGACGTTCAGGGAGGGAGAAGGGGGAGACTCACCAGACCTGTACACATGCCCCCGCCGCGCTCTAGATGACGTCTTGAATGGGGAGGTTCCGAAGTTGAGGCCCAGTAGGGCAGCGTGGGAGCCCTTTCTTGGAAGGCTGTGGAGTGCCTCACACATTAAATACATGCCATCACGCACCATGGGACGGGGTGTCAATCTCCACGGGGAACACAGACTGAGGCTGGTGTGCTCGGTGCTTACATCTGTCAGAGAACTCCTCAAAATCCGAAAGCAGGTCGAGCATGTGTATAGTCCAGTCCTGGCGGCCTTGGAGGAGTAGGTGGTTCTGACGCCTCCTTGGTGGCGCCGATGTTCTTTTGATGATCTTTCCCTCCTGCGCCTTGCACTGTGCCTCCTACAGTACGTCCACGGCCTGCTGTAGTCAAATACTCGGAGGGCTCGATCCCAGATGATGATCTCTTCTCCATGTCCTTGAGCCCTTTCTTCTGCTTCTTCAAACAAGCCAGATAGGTGGATGACCATACGTTGCCGATGAAGGACCTTGCTGTTGATGATGCCACTGGGCAGCAGGTAGATGTCTTACTCCTTGCCATCCACCACCATGGTGTGGCCACATTGTTGCTGCCCTGGCAGCAGCTGACCATGTTGGTATCCATGGCGAGCAGGTCCACCACCTTGCCTTTGCCCTTGTCCCCACACACCCACTTCGTGCTCCACACCACCGTCACATGGGAGTCGGTGGTCACCACCTCTTCAAGCAGCCAGCCCAGTTTGATGCTGCCCGAGAGGGAGAGACCGGTCTTGGAGCTCGGTCCCCCAACATGCTGGCTCACTCTACACCTGCACCATTAAATGCCGCCACTGGAGCCAGGTAGTCTTCACATGTACTTTCATTTCAGATAATTTTAATTATGAATTTGGAATATCCTAAAATCTTAGACTTCTAACTGACATCCTTCAGCCACTAATACTTAAAGGATAGAAAACAAGTAACTATTGAATCCCAATTATTTTTTAAAGGGATTACTGGGTAATTTGAATATCTTACTTTATCTGCTTTGCAAATTTAGATAAATTCAGAATTTGGCAGATGGGTCACTGCTACCTACCACTACCACACACATACTTCCACCTCCCAGCTCTAGTTTCACACCAGCTTGTAGTATGTGGTAGTTATATAATTTCATGTCAACCTAAACGATCTATTAAAGTGTAGGGTTGGAAAACTGACTGACTGACTAACTAACTAACTAACTAACTAAAGTGTAGGGTTGGAGTTTAGTCTGTCAATCAGGTTGCAGCCTGCTGAACTCACTTGGAGGTGAGACCAAGAGATATAGCTCCCTGGAGGCTGGCCTCTCTCTGCTTTCATCTTCTGCTTGCTGGCTACCCTGAGAGCTTCGGGAGCCCTATCATGTTTTCCACCCACCTCGGATCCACACAACTTTGCACACACCAGCTTGTGATACTCCTGCATTCTGCATCATTGCATGTGACTATGTGAACCTGAAGAGGGACTTATGGACTACTTATCAGAATTATGGACTTGAGTTGGACTAGGCTGGGATCCTTTCTTGGTATATAATTACTCCTTGATATAAAACTCTTCCTTAGACATATATAAATCACTAGATTTGTTTCTCTAGTCAACTCAGTCTAACAAAGTATTATTATACAGTGATCTTTCTCTTATCTGACAATAATAATAATCAAAACCAGGAAAATGCAGCAGAAATGAGGAAATGGGTTGTGAAAAGTCAAAACAGATGCTACAGATCCACACACATCATACACTTGATCACGGTGGGATGCCCACCGATCCTGTCTCTTGCTGATCTCACACAGTAATAAGCTGGTGGTTGAGATTTTTTCTAAGAAAGAAAAGCACTAGAAAGATCATGAATACACACAAGAGAAATCCCAAAGCAATGAGTCTGGCAAGGCATCTTTATGTGACCTTCCTGGTGCTGATGAGGGGTTAAGGAAAGGGGCACTCTCCTGTGTTCTGGCCACTTACAGTCCTCCCTAAAGCTCAACAGGCAGAGTTCCAAAGATAAAGAGTATTTATCTTTGTGCTCACAAATTTCACTCGGAAAAATTTGTTTGCAAAAATAACCTGAGATGTACATAAAGATTTATGCAAGTGGCCATTCACCAGTGCATGATTTGAAAACTAGAAAACAATCCACATGGTCAGTACTGGGGAAGGTTAAATAAGTTGTAGTGCTCATTCATAAGTGGTCTAACTTTTTAGGAATATGTAGAAATAATATAAATACATGGAAAGTCTGCTGATGTGGCACAACTCAAGATGAGAACAGCTGCAAACATCCATTAATAATTGGAATATGTACGAGGTATGAATCTAGGGAAAGTATAAATTGTGAAAAATGAAATGCAAAATTGGGCAATCATATGGTCTACCATTCCAGGAAACTAAGGAGAAACTGAATTATCAAGAGAGAACATTTCAACATCTATCCTGTGTACAACACTGTTAGGGATAATATTCATACACCGACAAGAAAAGCCAATTAACACAACTAATTCAAATTTATGTACTTAATGCCAAAGATGAAGATAATGAAGATTCTGACTAACGTTTGAGCAAACATGCAATCAACAGGCACTGATTACCACTGATTGTAATTAGCAACTCTAGTAGAGCAATGGGTTAAATGTTGGGCATCTAACTGAAGGGCCAGTGGTTTGAGCATCCCCAGCCACTTATGGGAGAAAGGTGAGGCAGTCTGCTTTCCCTAAAGATTTACAGCCTTGTAAATCATATGGCACAGTGTTACTCTGTCCTGTAGGGTAACTATATATGTGGGATCTTGGGTTTTAATTTAGTGGTTGGAATGTGAAATGGAGGTAGTATGAGCTAGGAGTCACTGCTCAAAATGATATCAGTGTGAGGACAAGATCAGAGGCTGGCAATCCTTTGGACCTTTAGATGTGTTACAGTGTAGTACAGTTAGGTCTGAGAAAGCTTCCCAAATGCTGAAGAGGTGAAGGTGAAAAGGGTATCAGATTTAAGACCTAGTCCTGCGAATAAGACAGAAGACAAACACATTATAAAGTCAAAGCAAGTGGTGTTCAGTGCTATACAACAGGACCAAACAAGTCCTTCAGAAGCACAGAAGTTGGGCCTGAGAGGGTGCTGTTTGTGGGAGAAGTAGGCAAAGAGAATCGTAAGTAAAATTCCCAGGAATACAAGGACCTGGGGGTACATAGTAGATGTCTCAGGTAATAGCCCAAAGGGTGCTGGTTGAACCAGATGGTTCTTAAATCTATTACTGCACTCTGAACGTGGTGGTGACTAATCTACTTTATACTTTGAGAATAAAACTATATGAATGTATAACTATACTTTATACTTCTAGTATTTTAATTAGGGAAGAAGGAATAAGACATGAACTTCTGTTTGGAGATCTGTTACATGTTTAAGATACTTCATTGCCAAACATTAACTTCCATGTATACATTGTCTCTGTGTGGAAAATGTTTTTCCAAAATCCAGCTGGGGCATCTGGACAGGACTCCCAGGATACAAAGCACCATGTGTTGTTCCTTCCCAGCCCCCAGTCACTAGTGTGGAAGTGCAGATATCAAAGGAATGCATGGTGTATATCTGTGAGTCTCTCTCTGGTGTGACTTCTCACTGTCCTCTGTGTGCTCCCCTGCCCGTCTCCCATCTACTTTTGGTGTCTCTTCACCTCGGTATGTGTAGAAGGGCCTCTGTAGAAGGCTGGCAATTTGAATCCACTCAACAGCACTATGAAAGAAAGGCCTGGCAATCTGCTTCTGTAGACGTGACAGATCCAAAATATCCTGTGGGGTTTTACTCTGTAACACAGTGGGGGTCATGAGCGTGAACTGACTTAAGAGTTTGGCTTTTTGGTTTGGTATGTGCAAATGGACAGTCATCTTCTTCTATGGATATCTGTAATCTATCCTATTCTCTTCAGTTCTGTGTGTATACACAGGTGGGCACACGTGCTCCAAACCCATCTGAATTCCAGTCTGTGTTACCTTGTCCCTCAAATGCATTCAGGGTGTGCGAGCACCTCTTCCCTATGGGTATATGTATTTTGTGTATCCTCTAGTCCCTACTATCTTAGAAGGGTACCTGCATACCACACTTGGCTGCGTATCTTACTTCTCTGGGAATGTGCATGCATGAATTACGTCTCTTTTAGGAATGCTTGTCTTTACTTGAAGCATCTGTCTCTCTCCCATGTCTCTGTATATCTGCCCTTTCCCTCCACTCTGGGCTGGGGATTCTTTCTCCCGCCTTCAAGATGCAGTATGTGTGCCTTCTCCCACATCTCGGTGTAAGTGTAACTCTCCTACCTTCTGGCTCTACCGTGTGTGTCCCTCCCTCATCTTATTCTCTCTGTATATCTGTCACTACCACCTGTCCCTGTTTAGGTGTCACTTTCTCCCCTCATCTAGGCGTGTGTGTGTGTGTGTGTGCGCTTGAGCACATGTACGTGCACATCTTCCCTTCCCCTCCTTGCATGAGTGCATCTTTCCCCACTTCTGGGTCTTTCCCACCTCTCCCGTCTCTGGGTATGAGTTGGGTGCATTTTTCTCTCTGGAAATTTCTGTCTTTTGCAGTCTCTCGTCCTCCAGAAACCTTATATATAAACCTTAATTTACAGGTATATAATATGTACATAGATACAATTGCTGCGGGTCTCCCATTACCCATTGTATGTTTAACTTGGCGTGTTTGTGGGTGTGGGCGGCGGGGTGGTGACTTTCTCTCTTCAGGTTTTCCAGTTCCCCGAGCTCTCCGTGTGTGCAAACGATATGTATGTGCATCTGTGTTTAGCATTTAGCATATGTGCACTGTCTCTAAAATCTCCACACAAGGTTGACAGTGGGTGAGGATTGACTTGCTTATGGTCGTAGGGCAAGGACTCTTTTACATGTGTGTCAAGGAGGGCAGGTGGCTATAGGAGCTCTAAAAGAGGGAAAGAGAGAACTTTAACTGGCAGGGCTGGACCTGAAAAATGTGTGTGTACCTCAACAAGCAGGAGAAAAGGTAAGGAGGATGCAAGCAGGTGGGCTATTCTGACTCATGAGCTGAAAAGGATGCAGTCCTCCATAAAGGTGAAGAGACACATGCGGGGGGGGGGGGGAGGAGGAGGGGCTCCAGGTAAGGCTAGGAGGCGACAGCCAGTCTGCACAGGGTAGCACCTATATGATACCTCAGTTACCACCTACACTGGGGCATAAGACATTCATTAGGATAGCATTCTGCTTTGTCCCTCATCTCACTCCTCAGCCTCACTGGGCTCATGGCAATGTTCTCCTTGCTGTCCAAGTCCAACAGCTTCTCTTCCTTCAGAATCTTCTGTCTGGATGAGGCAGATGGCTCCTCTTATTACTCAGGTCTCATAAAAATGATCCTTTATTTATCAAGAGGACTTCTCTAGTCACTCTTTCTAAAAGGGTCTCTGCGCCCCTCCCCAAACGCGTCATTCTCTTGCGTAATCATATTTGCTTTAAACCACTTGCCACAACTCAACGAGAATGTGTTTATTAGCTGTCTCCTCAGTGGGAGGGTAAGCTCTAGTTTATTCCCACTGCATCTCAAACAGGTACAGACCTTGAACTGCAGAATCCTGGTCATTTGCTTACTTAATGGGTGCCTATAGGAAAAGTATCCTGTACAGATGTGGTTCTATCACTGGGCAGTCAGAAAATCATGCTTGGAGGCCCAGGAAAGAGGTAAGAGAGAGGCTTCACAGTAGAAGCTGTTAGCAGCCCCCCTCCCCCCAGCCACCTCTTACTTCAAGAATGGAGCTAGCACGCAGAGATGCATCCACTGAGAGAGGAGAAAGGGGCCAAGAAAGAGCCAGGCAAATACTAAATGTTGGTGATTAGGGGCAGGTGGAAGAGGTACCATCAGCAGGCATGCAATGGAGTGCTAGAGAAGCGGTAGCAAAATAAGAGAGAAAATTTTTCAGAAATATGCAGAAAAATCAAACCCAGTGTCATCGAGTCAATGCTGACTCATAGTGTCAAGGTACAACTGCCCTGTGAGTTTCTGAGACAATAACAGTTTACAGGAGGAGAAAGCCCTGTCTTGTCCTGCAAAGCAGCTGGTGGTTTCGAACTTCAAATCTTGTGGATCACAACTCAATACTTAATCACGCCATCGGGGCTCCCGATACTGCAGAAAGACCATATGAAACAAAATAGAAAAAAATGCTAGTCGATGTCCTCTTCAGCAGACTCAACGGAATAAAGGAGAGTGACGGGCTGGTCAAGGGCAACTCTTCAGAAGAGTGTCTGAGAAAGGGCTAGCTATCTGATTTGCTAAGAGTGTAGTGGATTTTATGTGGTTGGGCTGCTTAACTGCAAGATCAGCAGTTTGAAACCACCAATGGCTCTGAGGGAGAAAGATGAGGCTTTCTGTTTCTTTAAAAATTTACAGTCTTGGAAATCCATGGGGGCAGTTCTGCTGTTTCCTACAAGGTCACTCTGAGTCAGAACCGACTGAATGGCATTGAGTGAATGGGAAAGAAGTTTCTGGAAATGGAAGGATGGCCTGCAATATCACAAGGACAGTGTAGCAAGAGGGTGAACTTAATCGGGACAGCAATATGGGCTCATTATTGTGTTGGAGCAATATATACATATATTAATTATGCTTCAAGATGTTAAAGTGGAGAGAGACCAGATTGATACCAATTTATCAACCTAGTCTCTCCAAAAATTTGATATGATTTGAGATGGAAAAGGCGTTTTCGGGGGTTGGGGGAGCAGGATGAATGAGACAATTTCTGTGGAGAGAGGTGGGCTATAAGAGACTAAGCATGAAAAGCAAAACAAACCAGTGTTTCATAGAAGATATTACTGCTTAACAAAATATTAATCATGGCTCTCTGCAATTAGGTACAGGCAAGAAACTCTGAAGCTGTGATTTTATTTTAAATAGCTCAAGTAATTTAACTTGTGAATTTAAACAAGTCATCACCACTCTTACCCTCTTACATTAAAATAAGCTTAGTACAACCAGTTTTAGCTTAAAAATTGGTATAAGGACTAAGATGTAAAAGAATTCTCAAGGTTATAATGCTTCAGGCTTAAGGCAACAGTAAATTACATTTCCCATATTAAACAAGCTTTGTTTTTGTTTATAATTTAAAATAGTATTTATTTGTGTGCTGTGGAGAAACACACACACAAGAGAAATTCCTAAGCCTACAATAACAAAAAAGAGACTTTTCATTTAACCTGGAATTTTACAGTCCTGGGATAATATCATAAATTGTAGTAAAAAGACAGGATCAACAGTGATATTTAAATCTTAGAAGCCTAATACCTAAAATTAAATTAATCAATATTTTCAATTGTCACCATTTAGAGTTAGACTGCTTATTCAACTAAGACTATTCAAAAATACAAAAATATATTGATTCATTATTCTGAAATCCGATAGTTTTTGCTGTATTCCTTTGTTCTAAAACAAAAATTGATAAAATTGTACTGATTTAAGATCCTCAAATACTGTGAAATGAAGCTGAAATTTATATGTTTAACTTAGTAAGTTTAGGTGTTTTAGTTTGGGTACTAATTGGAAGGTTGGGGATCCAAACCTACCAGTGAGTGACGCCATGAGAGAATGAACAATTTTGAGATCTACTCTCATAACGATTACAGTCTAGGAGGCACTATGGGTAAGTTCTACTCTATCTTACAGGGTCCCTTATAGCTTAAAAGTAAGTAGACATGCAGCATTTTCTAAACCTTTATATCAAAAATTCCATTTTCACAACAGGGTCATTACTTAATCAATTACTTTAATATGAACATGTTAGGTTTACACTAATAAATTATAGCAACTAGCTTCTATAATTCATTCATTTTAAAGATTAACATCGAAGAAGTTATAAAATTCTAATTTCTGACATTACACTGCCCCTGGTAAAACACATCATGTCTTCCCCATACTCCTTTCTCAAAAGGATGCTGGGAAAACCAAATGAGGTTACATAGGTAAAAGCAAATACTTCTGTCTACCCAAAGCATATTCTGGCCAAAGTCTAACAACAATTTAAAAGATTATTTGGGTATTATTTAAATATGATATTCTAGGAATAATTTAACCTATAGATTTAAGTCTTGTTTTCTTTTCACAACACAACCCAGGTTTTATGTGTGCTTAGTTTTCTTTTGTTTTTACTACGAAGAACTTTTGATTGAAACTGGATTATAGTTTAAAAAAATCTTACATCCTCTTTTATCTTTAAAGGATTGGAAATTCTTGTTTTTTATCTGATAGGTTTTAAGCTAGATTTAAAATATTAGTTCAATTCTACCTATGTTAGTGTTGTGAACTATGAAACTGATAAAGGCATTTACATATAAAATTTTCCAAATTTCACTTTTGGCAGTTGAATACCACACTTGTCAACGCCTAATTTTTGAACATCTAAATTTAGTGTAGAATTAGGCACAGAAGCAAAATGCACCTTTAAAGTAAATTTTACATGTACGCTTGTTTTCCAGAAGTGGTTTTGGATGTTATTTGTTACTTAATAATAAAAGCAGAGAAAATTAGTGCCTGCAGTAGAGAGACAGCCACACACTGGGGGGCAGCACTGAGAGCAAACACCAGTACATTGGGAATGGCCAAGACAAGCACATAAGTGTGCCTGAAATCTGATGCTGAAAAGAACCCCGTTGACACAGGGGTATTTTGGTTCAAATTATAAAACTCCTTTTAGTTCTGACAGAGATATAGTGCATTTTGGAAAAGTTACTATGATTCATCATCTGAATGTGATCATTTGCAATTCTATCACAGCAAATTGCACTGAACAACAGGTAAACTGAGTATGATTAAATTCAAGCACCATGTCACAGCCAATGGTTAAGGAGGCAAGTATATTTATAGTATATATTTTAAAAGATAATCCAAGCTCTAATTGAGAGTACTTCAGAGGAGGAATTTATTTTATAACATGATTTTTGAGAAAATAAACGCTTTTATTAAATAAATGCAGTTGCAGAGCTACATTTTTAAAACAACTATCTTGATTGGGCTGCAATGTCCAAAAAGAAGAACCTTTAAGAAAAACATCTATTAACATTACTTAAAAATTATCATTAAAAGTATTAAGAGTAAAAATTTTCAACTACAACATTCAACATGATCTGTATAAAAATAGTACTGGCCCATTCATCACCATTTTTCTGTTTAAAAGAGATAAATATACTACAAGCTTTGAAGGTATTTTGGCCATGTATTTTAAAAAAATCTTTTCACTAACTATCAAAGTTTATTTTGGGAGTTCTACAAATGGCTTGAGTTTTATATGTATTCATCATTTTGTTTATAAACTTCTAGCTAAAAACAAAATAAGTTCAGATTTTAAAAAAATCAATTTTTCCCATTAAAATCCTCCATATTTTGGTAGATCAATTTATCCAGGTAAATACTAAAAAATTCATTTTGTCTAATTAAATCCATTAGTTACTAGTTTATCAATAAACTTAAAATTTTATTCATTTGGATTTAGTTAAATAATTATGATATCTTACATGTGTGGAGCCCTGGTGGAACACTGGTTAAAGCACTCCAGTGCAAAAAAGGTTAGTAGCACAAACCCATCAGCTGGGCAGGGGGAGAAAGAGTTGGCAGTCTGCTTCCATAAAGATTCCACTATTGGAAACCTGTGTGGTGCTTCTACTTTGCCCTATAGTTGTTGTTATGTGTTGGAGTCAATTTGATGGCAATCGGCTTAATTCTGGTTTTTGTCTTTTAAAATATGACTTCTGCTATATTTCTGCTGAAAAATACCTATCTTAAACTTATTTTTTAGAGAAAAGTAAAGCAAATTACATGAAAGGCTAATCCTGACAAATGTACACTGAACAGAGTTATATCAATCATTTGTTTGCATGACAAAAGCTCTGAGGATGCTACAAATTTTTCTGAAGCATGAAAAGGAGAAGGATAAAACATCGCTAACTGCTGTGAACTGTGTTCCTAGATGCCGAAGTACTTTCATCATTTCAAACTTCTCCAAATAAGAACTAATTACAGTTTCCATCATGCTTGGTGTAATTAACCTGCTTATACTATGATATGTCTAATTCTATGCTGTCTAATTTTAATGCTGAATTCAATAAATTTGAATAGCAATTTTCAACTATAAATGCTATTATTATTAGGAAACAAACAAATTAGGTTGCTATTTACATAATTAAATTACCTTCATGAATAATAAAGTAGAAAAACACACAAAAATCACTTTCTCAGATTTATTTAGAAAACCATTTTAGAACTATAAAGAAAACAAATTCATGTTTGAAATGTAGCTTATTATCAGGCATATTGTTCATACTAGTATTTATTCTTCAGGTTATAATAAATCTTATCTAACAAATTTAGTTTTCTATGAAAGGTGCCAATTTATCTTCTTTGGAATGAAATAGTTAAAGAAATTAAGTGTAGAAAATGCTAAAGAAGAGTAGCTTTTAAAAATGGCTTAAAAGAATTTATTTTTCATATAAGGTAACTTTTTTCCTTCATTGCCTACAGTTGATAAAAATAAGATCTCCTTATTTTAACTCTCTTTGGTTATGATGAAAAGTGTTGTGTGTTCTATGTAAGCCAGCATTAAAACAAGGTGAGAAAAGAAACTTAAGTCTCTGAGAAAACCAAACAAGTTAAAATTAAACTCTTGCCTATTTTAGACTGATACATTTAAATGATCTTAAGTTTCCATATTCAATTGCTCAAATTTTCCTAAATTCAGAACAATTCAACTTCTCAGCAATTCAACAGTCTGACTTTTACTATTATAAAAGTGAACAAAAGTGATTACAACATTTTCTAGTTTTGCTTTTAGCTAAAGGAGCTAAATCCTTAATTTTTCTGACATATTTAGTTCAATAGTTTCAAAATGTACCTTAAAATTAAAGGCTCTAATGTCTATATAGCGGTTACAGAAATACAATTTTTAAAAAGCTACAGCCCTTCCAGAGTAGCATTTAATCTATAGAATAATATTCCCACATTCAGAAACTAAAAGAAATGAAAATATAAGCAATAAATACACACATGTCTGAATTCCATCCTTGTTGGAACAAAAATTCTAATATTTAATAACTAATAGCCGAAAATGAGTTTTGGTTGCTCTTTAAAAGATGTTTTCACTAGACTTCAAAATATTTTCTAATACTAAAGAAAATTTCTACTTCTGAACTATAATATATCTAGATTAACCTTCAAGTTCTAATTCATTAATGGAAAAGAGGCTTTTAATCAGGAGCATGTGCCTAAAAACACCCTAGCTATTAATAACTTTGTTAGTGAAATGGTCTTATCTTACCTAATGAAAACCTTTCTAAATGTTACTAAATCTACAGAAATTATATAAATTACCTTTAAAAAAAATCCATGACACAAAATGTCCTTAGACTGCATTTTTACCATGTATTTCATTATCTGAAGAGAAAGTTTTGAATTTTCTGATGCACAATGAAGAAAATAATCTTCACAGTTTCTAAAGCCTCTCAGAACCTGTCACTTAGATACATATCTAAAGTAATTCTTAAAATCTTTCTAAAAAATAGAAGATGCTTTTTCTTAATTTTTCTCAAAATAGTTCCAAAGAACTTCTATAAATTATTCAGGAAATTTACTTTAGTTTAATTCAAATGTAAAAAGATATGGAGGAAGACTTGGGGAAATTTTGTTTTAAAAGATAATTATAAAACTAGCAATCTGTATTAAAAATATACTCAGTTCACTCTCATTTTGGGAGAAAGTTTATAACTTTGCTACATAGTTAGTTATTCTTTGTTCGCTCAAGTCAAAATTTACACTTACAATAATTGTTATTTTATCCTGAAATTCTTATCTAGCTAATTCTTTCTCAATTCTGAGCATTTTGGTTCACAATTGTTATTTAAAACCTTTATTTATAAAAGACTTTATCTACTTTTACTTTCTGATACTCTTGTATTTCCAGGTTTTTCTCTTTTTATATATTAGCAAAAATCTTAACTTAGTAAAAAAAACAGGGAAACATTTCAAGCAGACTGCCTATCCTACTACCCTAGACCATAATTGCATGAGTTCACTTATTTGACATAGGCACACACATTTCTTGGGTCGTCATATCAAGTTCCCAACACACTGTGGTTAATTTTATTATCATGATTCTGCAGTAACAAAGATTATGAGACACCTCAGGGGCTTTTAAATTCTAATAATTTTAATACAAGATCAGACAACTGATTTTAAAAATGAGAGATTATTTCTGTCTTACAGAAATTATTTTTTGGTCTTCTAATAAGCAATGGGGAAAATATAACAAATTAAAAAAAAACCTCAAACATCTTAACAGCAACAAATACCAGTGTATACACAAAATCAGAAAACCAACACCAGCAAAGCACCCATGGTAGGTTCCACACCACCATGTCCTTGTCAATGTTAGCCTGTGAAGAGGAGGCAGGGACAGGTGTACACTAGAAGTAAAACGTGAACCACTGGGCAGCAGGCCAATCGAATTCAAAGTAAAACTTAAAAGTATGCCTCTGTAATGATTTCTACTAGCTTCTCATCTGCGCATCACTCATAACTACAAATGCTAAGAAACTTTACCCTGATACGTTCATAAATTATTATAATCTAAATTTTTCTATAAGTTAACTTCTCAAATTCAAATCTTAAATTTAGAAATGAGATACACAAGTTACATTAGCATAAATGCAAAGTGCCAACTAAGTAGGTGTCATCTTTCAAAATGTATTTTAAAAATTTTGCAGTGAAGCAAATACAGAGAGCAAAAATTGATGACTACCTCACACACTTGTTCTTAGTGTAAAATGCTAAAGAATCCTCAAGTATAAATTCTGAAGTCATAGTGAGCTTTACAGTCTTTAATTCGATATACCCTGCCCTCACATTTAACATATTTGTAAGTACTTTTCTAAGGCCACCTAAATACTAATTGATTAAATATGCTGTCTACATAATTCCTATTAAAATTAAACAAATTAACGGTCCATTTCTATTTTTATTTTTTCCACCAACTGACACGCTTTCAAAAATACACAATGTTTCTGAAAAGGTATTTATCAGATTCTTAATACATTTAAAATATGGCCCCAGGAGTAAGTCATAGCCCTCTTAGCAAACATATTTACTATCTTGAATTCTATTAGACAGATTCAGTTGTTCTTTCTTCTGAAACTCTTCCCTTACTCAAATAACTTAAACAATTTAAGCTGTTAGCAATATAGGGAGAAACATTTTTATATTTATTTCGTATATATTTGGAAACACATAAAAAAGAACATGTGCTCCAGGCAATGTAAGTAAAGCTATTCAATAAAACTTTTCTGTTTTCCTTTTTAGAGGGGTGGTGGTGGTGGTGGTGGAAGGTATGTGGCCAGTGGAGGGACAGGCAAGTAAATTTTCATGTATACTAATTTAGAATAAGATTCTAAATGAAAAATGTGAAATATTACCAGAAGATGTGATAATTTTGATTACAAGCTCAAGAAACAAATGATTATTGAAACAAAACTGCAAAAATGGTTGTAGCTATGTGCTTTCGTTATCTGGCTTTTCAAATCTCAGTTAAACATAAGAACAGTACATTTAACATAGTAATCAACAATTTATCCTTAAAAAGACAAATTCCAGAATCCTAAACCAAAATTTATATAGCAACAACCAAGAATATGTCAAAAATAGAGGAAAAATCCCCACCTTTGCATGGTATTAGAACACAGTATCCCTCAAAGTTTAATTATATTGATAAAAGCAAACTCACTAGTCTTTTTAGCTATAAAGGATGCCTTTATTAAAATATTTTGGTTATAATAAATATAGAGAATATTATTAGGATTAAACCAAGTTTAAAAATCATTTTAATGATAGTTAAATCCACAGATTTCTAATAATAAAATTAGGCATATAGATTTCAAAAGAAGACTATGATATTTCCCCAACAATATACTTAATAGACTTAATTTCTGAAAACTGTAATAATAATACGTTCAGAGAAAGGATACTCAACAGGTACTATTTCTCATGATAAAAAATCTTAATCAGCTCAAAAAAGCCCAATATAGCCAATTCAAGTTACATGCTGTACTGTGCCTTAAGCTAAGAAAACTCAAAGGAATTACAGAGTCTATAACTTGTGCACTCTGAGTGCATTTTCTAATACAGATAAGTAGCTAGTTGTGTAAAACCCAAACACATTGAAAGTCTCACACTACATTTCGTGAAACAAGAAAAAACTCACAATATCTTTTATTTAGGTTGGTAACAAACTAGTCATAGCTTGAAATGTCTGATTCATCTGAATAACAGAAAATAGACAAAGGAATAATTTTCCTTCAATTTTAAAGAACTTATACTTCTTGATGTTATTATTTGGTTTCTCAAAGTGTCAACCATTCAAGACCTAAGGTTTCATTTGTTTTAAACGCATAGCATAATTCTGACTACTTATATTTAATGTAACTGTCTTGAGCCAAAAGACAATAAAAAGACAAACTTCAAAGGTGTATTAATATTAATCGCATTCTGAAACCTCTGGAAAAATGATTATATGAGGGGTATTGGTATGCTCTTTTCCATTGATAGTTCAACCCCTTTTCAATTAATTTTGATCTAATGGTGGTTCATGAGTCATTTTTAAAACGTGTTCTCAGAAAGTTGCCATTGCTTCCAAAATCTGAAACCACAAATGATGTACTCAGACACCACACCAATGTAAGATTGCTTGAAATATATTTACAAATGATGTAGATAAGAACTCAGCTGTGAACATAAATTAACATACAGTGGACAAGTAATAATTTGATTGTACAATATGGGGGAAAAACAAAATTCCGAATAAAAAAATCTAAAAACAGCCCTAATTTTAAACTATATCTATTAAACCATAAAAACAAAGGAAAATAGGGATTTCTTTTTTAAAACTGCATATGCCAGTAGAAATTACAACATAAGTAATTTCTATTCAAGATTAGCCTTAATCTCATGTAAAATACAACTAATACCTTACATATTTTTTTGAAAATGAAAACATTGTAGAAATCTACAATGGACGGAAGTTTATCAGTAAACACTTTCTGTTAAATAATGCAAATAAACTAACTTAAGTGATGTAAACTAATAACTTTCAGGATATTTAAATATCTTCATTCCAAAGGTGCAGTGATAGCACATGCATAGAATAGGCTTTCAAAGATGTGCACATTTATAAACTTTTCTACTGTGTTGTTATGTGTGTATTTTCCACCTCAGAAATGTCTACTGTTTACCTCCCTATGCATTTTTCAAACCGTAGTCCTCAGTGTACCTTATACACCAAAGGTGAACACTCTATCTTTTACAGCGTGTACAAAATGGCTGTAAAATCACATTGAGGGTAAATGTGGGTCTCTGATCTCATTGCACAGAATTCATAACTGTTCAATAAGTCTTATGCCACACATCTTAAATTATTTTGATTTTTCCACAATTCCTCCCAAGATCAACTTGCAAAGCAAAGCAAGGTGACATAAAAAGATCTTGGGAAGGCTTGATACACAAAAGAACAGCTTGGAAATAAACTTATCTCCACACGCCTTTCCATTGGCAGCCAAACGCTCAACTCGCTGCGCCACCAGCCCCCATGATGTCTTCTATTATGTTTGTTTAATCCTCCTTCCCTTATCATCCCTACTAAAGTTGGGTGCACTTGAGTCATACAAACGCTAGGCTCTTCCATCACACCATACCCTCCCAGCACCTCTGCTCTGGGTGCTCAGACCAAGCTGTATAGGTAAGAAAAACCGCAGGAAAAGAGAGGCTGTCCCTTTAAAATGCCCTTCCAGCTCCCACGTGGAAGCAACATCAGCAGCACTTTACTATGAACTTAAAGGTGAGGCAGGAGTCAACATCCTTTTCTACACATAAAACCAGAAAGCCCACTGAGGATGAACAGGTGAAGCAAACTTGTAAGGGGGGCAGAAACCCAACAACTCCCTCCGCCTCCCCAAAAGGTGCTCTGAGCTTGCACCCCAATGTGCCTGTGCACTATCCTCCTCTCTCTCCCCTGGCTTTGCAGAGCCAAGTTTAAAGAAAGGAGGGAGCCACTCACAAAACCTGAAGCGTAAAAGCGACGAAAGGGCAATCTACAGCCGGAAAGGTTTACTCTTCCAATCACACACATTAACTCTATTAAGAAAGTGGCATCACTTTTTTTACACCACCACCACCACCCCACGCACATCATTAAAAGGGAGTTAATAAATAGCAAATATAGTGTTTATCTTATCTCACATCAGTCCACATTACCAATAAGTAGAGCCGTTTGTCAACTACCACCTCCCCTCTCCCTCCCCCTCCTCCTCTTGCATCGGATTTTCACGTTTTCTCATTGTCGGTTGAGTTATAAAAGGCTTTTGCCCTTCGAAAGTTTTAAAAAAATAAATAAATATTAACTCCTTGGTCCCTGCAAAGTCAAAATGGGCTTCAGGGGAAAGGCGGCTCGTAGTTTTACCTTTAGCGAGAAAAGGGGGAGCATCCCGGATTTTTAGGGATTTTTTGCGATTTTTAAAAAATTTTTATTTGGTTATATGCCTGAGTTCTCCCTCCATTTTGGTTGTTTATGATACTGACAACAAGCTGTCCCTGCCCTGTGCAGATCTGCTGCTTTCCTGGAGCACCCCCGGCCCCCCTCGCGGCCACTCGCCCCAGCTCACCCGTCCCCGCAGACCCCGCCGCGACCCCGACTCGCCCACCTGGGGAAGGGGCGAAATCAAATGCTTTTCTCCAAAAAGAAAAACCTCTTTTGAAAACGGGGCACAGTTACCCCAAGTCGCTCCCAGTACCCCCCAAATATTGCCGACTGCGGGTCTCCGCCAGGCCCTTTGGGAGGCGACCTTCCCTCGGGATGTTTTGGTGGAAAATGCGGAGAGTTTACTCTCAAAACTGAATTTATATTAATTTTTCCCTTATTTTTCGGGTCTCTAATGTCTTCCGCTCTCGTTGCTGCCGCTGCCGCTGTCACAATATTCACAGCACCAGAGAGGAGGAGGAGGAGGAGGAGGAAAACTTTTCAAACTTTCCAGACCCTGAATAAAGTAGCTGTTTTTCCCACCGCCCTCACCTTCGGGTCCCCAGCCGCATCGACCCTTGCCCTGTCAGAGGCTCCTCCGAGAGTCCTCACACCCCCGTGCAATTATTTTATTTTATTTGTTCTCATGATTTCCCTTTTGGGGTCCAGAGCAAGGCTGAGAGCAGCACTAACTTTTCCTCCTCCTGCCGCCGCCGCAGCTCCTCTGCCCCCTCGGCGAGTCCCATAATTTAAATAACCCTGATATTTCTCCCGCTAAATGCCTCTCCGCCACCTCGGACCTCGGCAGGACTCACCGCAGAGCTTCACCATCCTCCCTCCGGCCCGTCCGCCGCCTTTACGCCGCCCGCGGAATTTCTAATAATTTTTTTCTCATATTTCGGGCTGGACGCGGCGGGCCTGGAAATTGTTTCCTTACGCCTGTCTCCAGCAGCCATTGTAGTGTATGCGCTGCCCCTGCAGCCCAACTTGCAGCCGCCGCCGCCGCCGCCGCCGCCACAGCCGCCGCCGACGTCGCGCCCACTGCCGCCTCCCCCGGCCCTGCGCGGCTGTCGCCCCCGCCCCTTGCCAGCCCGCCCCCGGCCCCCGCCCGCGGCGGCGCCCGTTCCCCGCGCGTGCTCGGCCTCCCGGCTGGCCACTCAGAGCGGCAGCCGCCGAGGCCGTACGCGCCCATTGGCCCGCAGCGCCGTCCATCAAACTGAAGTGTTAAGAGGCGGGCGGCGGGATTGGGAGGAGGTGGGGGGGAGAGGGGTGGGGCCTGGTGCACTGCTCCGCCCGCCCTTCCTCGGCCTTCCCTTCGCGGGCAGGGGGCGGGGCAAGGCGCGCCCGCCTCCGCCCCCGCCCCCGCTGCTCAGGGCCCCGCGTGGCTGTCAGTCTCACAATGCCAGGCACCGATTGGTCGGCTGGTCACCGGGAGCGGGGACAGCAAGTTGGGGTGCGCGCTACTTAAGGCTCTGCTGCGTGATCTATTGACGTGTTTGGAGCCGGAGAGTGCCTGGTCCCTCATCGAGCTGCGTCTGAGGTTAGTGGTCCTCAGCCGCTTTCTTTAGCGGAGGCTGAGAGGATGGGTGAGAGAGAGAAGCACCCGGGCAGCCTCTGGGCCCGAGTCGGAGTCTGCGGCGTGAAGCGCCTCTCCGGACTTCACCGAGGCTGGACCCCTTCCCCCCAACCTCCTTCCGCGACGTGGGTCACTCATTTCGCACTTACAGGCTGGCTGGCTGACCCCTGCCCTTCCGGGCGCCGCAAACTCGTACTTCCAACCACTTGGTATCAACCTTTGAAGCCGAATTGCCTCCTACCCTCCCCCCACCGCTGATCTGGTTCCACTTCTCTGCGTCCTTGCTTCTCCCGTCGCCGTCCTGGCCGAAGCAAGGTGTGTTCACCTGTGTCCTCAATCCGGAACTTAGACGCGGACAGGGACCGTCGCGGAGAGCGGCGGGAAACCTCGAATGCGCACATATCCAGGGCTCCAGTCGACCTCCAACCCCACTGGTATTGGGGAAGGCTTTCCTGCTTGTGCCCAGCCATGGGCTAAGGGCTTTAGGTTCTCCTGTGCTGGATGTCCCCTTAGGTGCAGATACCTTATAGCAGTGCCACAGACCTTGCCTTGGCTCTGTCCAGCCTCTGGGCAAGAATGCTCCAGTTCTCTTCCAGAGCTAACTTGGGAGGGGGGACGTGAACAATTGGATCGGGAAATCAAGAAATACTTATTTAATAAGCATTGGCTCCTTTCTTCTTCATCTTCTTTCTTGCTTTGGGTCCTTTCCAGTTGGTTTTAGAATTATTCCTCAATTGTACTGTGGTTTTGCAACCCTTCACTCAAATCTTTGGCTTTCTTTCCGGCTATTCTCTACAAGGAAATCCTTGTAGCATTTGTTTAGGCCCCTTTAAGCAGAGCACTGTCTTGCCTTTCAGGCCGATCCTAACTCTTCTTCATTTCCATTTAATACAGTAGGAATTCTGAAATCCAGACCATGATTAACTTGTATTTATAATTCTGAAAGAAAAGGAAATGAAATGTGACTAAAATCTGCTGCAAGCCTGATGAAGGTACATGTCTTGTCCCAAGGTGTTATTTTAAATGAATTCTGACTGATAATGGTAACATGCAGGGTAGAACACTTTCTTCTTCTTCTTCTTTTTAAATAAATCATTTTATTGGGGGATCATACAACTCTATCAAAATCCATCCATAAGCCCATTGTATCAAGCACATTTGTACATTTGTTGCCATCATCATTCTCAAAAAATTTTCCTTCTACTTCAGCCGTGGTATCATTTTCTCCACTCCCTCCCCCAGCTTCCCTCCCTCACAAACCCTTGGTAATTTATAAATTATTATTTTTCCATGCCTTACACTGTCCGATATCTCCCTTAACCCACTTTTCTGTTGTCCGTTTCCCTGGAAAGGGGTTATGTGTAGATCATTGTGATTGGTTCTCCCTTTCTCCCTAACCTTCCCCTTCCCCTTCTGGTATCTACTCTCATTATTGGTGCTGAGGGGTTTGTCTGCCCTGGATTCCGTGTTTACAGCTCTTATCTGTACCAATGTACATCCTCTGGTCTAACTGGGTTTGCAAGGTAGAATTGGGATCATGATAGTTGGGAAGAGGAAGCATTAAAGAACTAGAGGAAAGTTGTATGTTTCATCGTTGCTACAGTGGACCCTGACTGGCTCATCTCCTCCCTGAGACCCTTCTGTAAGGGGATGTCCAGTTGCCTACATAAGGGCTTTGGGTCTCCATTCTGTACTCCCCCACATTCACAGTGATATGATTTTTAAAATAATCATTTTATTGGGGGCTGGTACAAACTCTTATCACAATCCATACATACATTGTGTCAAGCACATTTGTACATTTGTTGCCATCATCGTTCTCAAAACATTTGTTTTCTCCTTGAGCCCTTGATATCAGCTCCTCATTTCCCCTTCCCAATGATATGGTTTTTTGTTCTTTGATACCTGATCCTGTCAACACCTCGTGATCACATAGACTGGTGTTCTTCTTCCACGTGGGCTTTGTTGCTTCTCAGCTAGATGGCTGCTTGTTTACCTTCAAGCCTTTAAAATCCCAGACGCTATATCTTTTGATAGCCGGGCACCATCAGCTTTCTTCCCACATTTGCTTATGCACCTGCTCTGTCTTCAGCGATTGTGTTTGGAAGGTGAGCATCATGGAATGCCAGTTTAATAGAACAAAGTATTCTTGCATTGAGGGAGTATTTAAGTGGAGGCCCAATGTCCACCTGCTGCCTTAATATGAAACATATAAATATATGCACATAGATTTATTTCCCTATCATCTATAAATATGTCTACATATGTACATACCTATATTTAGACATCTATAAATGCCCCTTGCTTCCAAGTTCCTTCTTCTATTTCCTTTTACTTTCCTCTTGCCCCACTATCATGTTCAGCCTTCATTTGGGTTTCAGTAATTAAGCTACATTGCCCTTGATCAAGCTGTACCAAACCACCTACACTCTCCTCGCCATCTGTTTTAGATCACTTGTTGTTCCCTTGTCCCTGAGTGTGTTAACACCCTTTCCTTTCCCCCACCTCCTCCTCTCCCATTTCTCCCCACCCAACCCCATTGTTTTCTCCTCCAGATTGTTTATCCCATCTATCTTATCTAGATAGACCTGCAGAGATAATAATATGCACAAAAACCAAAATAGCAAAACAAAGCAAAACAAACCAAAATAAACAAACAAAGGAACAACAATGAAAAGAAAACCCTGTAAATAGTCCAAGGTCTGTTTGCTGACCTTTAGGAGTGTTTTCTAGTTGAGTCTGATGGGGTGCCATGCCCTGGCCCCAAAGTCTATTTTTGGTATTCCCTGAGGACTTTATTGCTCTGTTCCCCTTGCTGTTCTGTTGCACGCCCCTAATGTTTTGCCTCAGGGTAGTGGGGTTAGCTCAGGCACATCTCCCACACTGTGTCTCCAGTGTTCTCCCCCAGAGTGCTATTGATCAGTGAGGGACGTTGCGTCTCTAGTGGGACGGGCCCTATGGTCCTCTCTTGTGCTTTGACTGCTCTGAGTGGGAATATCGTCCTCAGGGCTTGGTGGGGCAGGATGTGCTCCACTCTCTCTTCCAACCCCTTCATTTGCTCCAGTGTGCTCTGATCAGACATTCCCTCTCCCTGAGCTGTAGCTTCAGTGCTGTCCTCTGAAGAGAATTCTAACTGTGGGGAGGGGAATTGGGAATAGTTGGAATTGGGGCCGGCCCCTCGGACCTCTCTATTGGTTTGCAGGGTAGAACACTTTTATGTAAAGCATGTGGCCTTATTTTTATCTGCATCTAATTGTTGGGATGATATCCAAAAATATGAACAGTTAGAGTTATGTTCTTGTACTGCAGGATTGGTGTGAATAGAATTTACTTAGTGCCGGTAATCTCTTCTAGGAAGAAAACAAGCTTATAAAAGAATTATATTCAGGAAATGAGGATGCTTTTAGATACAATTGGATGGCATCTTGAATTTCTTTTTTATCAAAGATACTGTTAACTAGATACTTTCACATAGTGTTCATTGTAAATCATGAAATAAAATGATTTCTTCACTCACCACTGAGTTAGTCGATACTGACTCATAGCAAACCTATATGACAGGTGTGTCATAAGAACTGCTAGTGTGTGTTTCCAAGACAGTAACTTAATGGAATAGAAGGTCCCATCTTTCTCTGGCAGAGTGGTTGCAGGTGACAACCCAACATATACCACTACGACCTAGGTTATGGAATGATTACTTACTGAGCACTAAAAAGTCACAGGACACCAGAATGATTCAGCCCTTTTCCATCCTTTACAAAGATTGATTTTTTTTTTTAGCATGGTCCCTTTCTTTAGGAGGAATATTGATTAAGCTAGAACAGGATTCAGGAGTACAAGTTAGTTCAGCTCCTTATGCTTAGTACGAAACATAAAACCCACAGCCATTGAGTTGATCCTGACTCATAGCTAACAAGAGTATATTAAACTGTTGGTGAGTTATTGGTTCATTGACAGACTATACTGCAGGGCTTCAAAACATTTGTGGGGAATTTCCATTATCTTTTCATTCCGTTTTCCCATGAACTCTTTGACGCTCCCTCACTTATATATACCTACGGCTGTCAAGTCAGTTCCAACTCCCAAGGACGCTATAGGGCAGAATGCTCCCCAGTGTTCCTGAAACTGCATATTGTGATAGGACCAGAAAGCCTAGTTTTTCTCCATGGAACTGCTGATGGGTTAGCGGCCCATTGCTCAATCCACTGTGTCATCGGGGCTCCTTGTATATGAGTCCACTGTCTCCAGTCAAATCTGACTTGTAATGACACCTTGGGCTGCTAAGCACATAGTTTTGGTAGTTCAAATCCACCAGCCAGGCACTCTGAGGGACAAAGATGAGGCTCTCTGCTCCTGTAAAGATGTAACAATTTCGGAAACTCCTATGTAGGGTTGCTATGAGCAGGAATTGTCTCAATGAGTTAGTTGTGGCTCGTTAAAACAAAATAGTTTATTTTTAAGACTTTTTTAAAAAAGAAAATAGGAATACCAACTTTAATTGACACTTACAGAAAGCAGCTATCCTCGGATGTAGTTTACATACTTATTACATGATTTGTATAACCAATAGACATTGGGGAATTGTGACTTGTGTTTAATCAATAAAGGCTTGCAGAGTTATATCTCTAAGACTTCAGTTGGAAGATAACTGAACCATAGTCGCGTTATCTGACTTCCTCCCGGCAACTAATGTAGTAGAAGTAAAAGATGCCATTGAAAGTTCTTCTAAAAACAACAACACATGATGGGTTTCAAAATGTCGAGCAATTATTTGGCTTTTTGTTATATGGCCATAGAGTAGGCATTCAGGTACATTGGGTAATACATGTTTTTACTAATATTTCATTGTACTGCATTACTCCAGGCTTGTTTTGCTTGCTATGCAACATTGCATGAGGAAGCAATCACTAGAGTGTCTGCTATCTTTTTTAGATTTTGTTAGTACACTTAGCTGCTTAAACTTTAGAATAAGCATAAGTCGTCCATGCTTTTAGTGAACATTCTAATCAAATTTCAGAAGATGCACTGAAATATTGTTAGTAATTGTATTAAAGCACTATGAAATGAAAAACATGTCAAAGTCTTTATTCTCAAAAGATAGAGAGTACGTGGAATTCTTACTAGATAATCTTTACATCAAAATTCATTCTCATTTACTTATGAGAGTAATGTGATTTATTTTCTCTTGTGCATTGTATAACTTCTTTTTGAACTCTACTTGCAGAAGACTGCTAGCATGCCCATGGTAACTCGAAGGCTCAGAGATCCTGACATAAACCCTTGTTTGTTGGTAGGTTGGCTTTTAATTTTCATGACTATTAACTTGGAAGAATAACCTTCTAATTTTTGCATATCTGTTTTTATGTAGTAGTTGAATAAAGATATTTCTGTACAAAAACAATCCTGGCCCTCGAGTATCATCTATCACTGGAACATTATTATTATTATTCAAAATTTAGCTAACAACTGAAGATTTGTCTCTTGCTTAGTTTCCCTTATTTCTATAATATTCCCATGATTAATTATCCCTGTAATACTAGTCAGGCATATGTAAAACTGAAGAAATCTTTAATCCAAGCATGGAAAATTGGAAATGTGACTTTTTTAACTGCCACTAAAATTTATGTCTTGATGTCACATTTTCTTCATGTCCTTGAGACAAAGTAACTGTATTGGGCTGATAAGAATTAGCTTATTGAAAGTTGAAGGTTTTAAAAAAATATTAATAAAGTGTTTTGTTGTAATAGTAGGCTCTTACTGGCATTTATTTTATATAACCTGCAATACTTGTGGCTATTTCCAGCTTTGAATAATGCAGTTCTCACACTGGTATTATGAAAACTCTGCTCCCTAATCTGATAAGTACTTCCCAAATATATGCATTCATTAAATTTTTTTTCATAGAAATTGAGTTTTGTTCTGAATATTCAATCACTTTTGAACCACTTTCATTATAAGTAAATCTGTTTAGACAGACATGTTTCTTAGATCTATGAAAAAAAATTACCCCATTAGTTGAAGCTTTTTTATGCTTTCTCAGAATCACACCTTTCATTTTGAAGTTTGCTATGCAGCATGTATCCAGTTCAAACAGCTTAAATTTAATTCTCAATTGGTGACTGCCCTTTGAACTCAAAGCACGTGATATCAGTTATATTTATTAAAATTCCTCATATAATAATGTATTAACTCATATAATGGGATGCGGTATAGTCAGAGGACATTGTGATGAGTGGTGTTAAATTAGGTTACCTTGAAGGAGACTATAGGTGACGAAACTGTAATCTCCAGATTGACCCCAAGGTCACACATTTGGGACAGGGTGAGAACTTGATTGAAAAGCAGGCGCAGGGCTATTAATTAGGAAACGGGCTACTCATTCTATGTGTGTAGCAGTGATTTTGAGGAGATTATACCTTGCCTCAGTTTCTCTGTTAAATAGCTACTACATTAAATGATCTCAGTGGGTACCTTAACTCAAATTCCTATGCCTTGATATTCAGAAAACTGATCCAATAGGTGTCTGCCCTGAGCAGAATGTGGGCTGGGAGTTAATTAAGTTTTCATTAGTGTCAGTCTCTTAAAGAAATGAATGACATATTTCCATATTTCTTTTGGGGTAGAGGGCAAACAATACAGCTTCAGAATTCTTTTTTTTTAGATTTCATTCCAACTCTTAAATGATACCTATCTTACCTGTTCAAGGAATCTGATTTGTCTACCAGATGTATGGATGAAAATAGCTATAACAAGGAAAGGTGTTCTGCTTACTTCTTGAAGTACAAAAATTGCCGGAAATTCTGGGTAAGCCTAGCTTCTTAGTTTTGTTATAAAACTCCATGTGTTAGGCCTGAAACTGAAGCTTAAAATTAATAACCATTATCCTTTTCTATTAAATGGCTGTAGTGAAACTGAAATTTTCAACTTTACTCGTTAGCTCTAAAGTGTCCTTGAGAGCTTTTTAAAGAATTTTATTGAGATATAATTAACAAAGCATACAATTCAGTACTTCAGTCACACCAAGACAGGTTGTGCAGTCATCACCACAGTCAACTTTGGAACATTTTCTCCCTTCTTGTGCCCACTGATGCCGACTCCCTATTTATCCCCAAACTTCCCTTCCATGTCCCCATGTAATTATTACTCCTGTGGCTACCTTCATAGATCCACCCATCCTGACTTCTCTATATAGGAAAGGGTAAAAGACAAAGATGGAAAAAAAAATTACCCAGCAGCATTGAACAAATAAAACAGGAATACTTCAATGGAAAAGAAAGAAAATCTTTTAAAAAAACAGAACAAATTCAAAATGTGTCCAAAGGGAGATCTGATATCAAGGTGTTACATTCTAGCCTAACTACAGCTGGTTAAAATCCATTTTAAAATGGATTTGTTTGATATTAAAGCTATTCACCTTAAGAATTTTTTAACCCTTTCATTCTGCTCCAAAGCTTTAAGAATACATTTCTAATGTATATGGGTTCTCTGGGTACACAAGTATCAGTATTCCTAAAATGGTACGTTTTTTAATCATAATTTCCCCCCAAAATCCTTTTTATTGGGAGGTAACACAGATATCATATCATTCCATAATTCAGTCACATCAAGCAGTATTGTACAAGTGCTACCACAATCAGTTACAAAACATTCTTTTTTCTTAAACTCCCCTTAATCCGCACCCTCTCCCTCTGTACTCCCCAAGAAACTGTTATTCTACTTGCTGTCTCTATAGGTTCATCAGTCCTGGGTTTCATATACTGAAAAAGAAAAATGTATAACCAAAATTCAAGAGGGCTATCCCCAGTGAAAAAATCTGTCAGAGCTAAACCCCAATATGAAGAAAAAGCGTAGAAAATGTTGAAAACCAGATCAGGCCCAACATCTATGGCGGTAGGGAATCAACTGAGAAGGTTTTAACTGTTCAAGTCATGTTTATCATTTTGGTCTGCTCTGGTCATCTACATTTGCTATGTAAAACAGCAATCTTATAATTTTCAAAGTTCCTACAAAGTGTGTAACTCTCCTTGCCTTAGCTTGCCTCTTCCTTTCCACTGTGGCCCATAAGAGTTAATGGTCTCCTTTTTTTCTGAGACTTTAGTGAATAATTAGTTTCTTTACACACTGGATCCAGCTACTTCCTTGGCCTTTGCTAAATTGACTTGGTTTTATATGGCAATTATTCAGTATCTTTTTCTTGGTAGACTAGATACTCTTGTTACATAGTATATATCCATCCCAATTTCTGTTAACAATTTGTATTTATGTATTAATAATTTAAAAACAATTCACTGGAGTCCCAGAATTAAGCCTTTTGTTTTACTTTTTAATTTGGTTGTAGATTTCATTTTTTGAGATAGCAATAACAAATTACTGGCAAATAATTAACTAATCCATATATAACTAATTCTAATTTGATCTTTTTCCTTTTTTTTAATACCTACATTTAGAATTCTATCCTGGTTCAGAGAAGACAGAAAGGAGTAAAGCCACCTATGCCTACAGCATCAGAAAGAGATGAAATTTTGGAAGCCATGGGGAAAATGCCCTACTGAATGAATGCATTAAAATTGTGGATTTGACTTTTAAACGGATGAATATTTTTAGTAAGCAATTCTGTAATCTTTCAAGATCTCACAGGCCTTTCCAGGCAGTGCTTACATTGTCCAACAGGAGACGGTGTTAGCACTGTGTCCTTCACATTTGCTCAGTGCTATGGGCATGGCCTGCTGGGGCTGTTTTGTGGAACTGGGTTTGCATTACTTCCTGCTGGTATATTAGTGTAATGGAAGGTTATATGAGTTGAGTGTGTCTGCTGAGTCTTTAAAGTAGGATTTGGACAAAGACCTAAGAAAGGTGAAGGAGGGCAGTGCTTTATAAGGATTGGAATAATTGGATTGGAGTACTAACATGGTGGAATGCAAGCTTGACCCAAGTTTGGGAAATAGTTTGTAGACAGTTCATACCTGGAGGTTAAGGTAGGTGGAAGGGAAGAAAGTTAGAGACAATGTGGTGGGCCTTAAATCTAGGCTCATTTTTAATAGTTCTAGCTTTAAGAAAACTGAGAGGCAAAGCAGTCAGACAGGAAAGTTGTCTTAAATAAATGGCATGCAAAACCACTGGTTTCTTTATTTAAGGAATAGCTTAAAGGATTCCATAACTAAAACTAATAAACATTAGATAATTCTCTGAAGCTTCAGGTTCTGAGCCATAGTAAGTGGGGGAGGAGGCGGTCTTGGTGGATGACATAAAAGTTCTGTTTGTAGAATGAAAAAGCATAGAAAGGACAGGTATGAAGATTCATTGGGTAAACTCAGTACTACGTAATATAGGATTTGTGGTAGTTATGTAATTTCATGTCAACTTGAAGATACATAAAAGTGTAGAGGTGACATTCAACCTGTCAATCAGGTCACAGCCTGTTGGTGTCTCCTGGGATGTAGTCTTCTCATAAGGAGGGTCCTGTGAATCTACCCGCCCCACTCTTTCTCTCCCTTTACCCTCCTGATGGCTGATCCTGATGGCTGCCAGAACCTTGTCACCATTGTTGGATCCACAAGACTTTACACCCCCCAGCTCGGGTTACTCCTGCATTCTGCACCATTGCATGTGGCTGCATGAGTTTGAAAAGGGACGTACGGACTAGATCAGACATATGGACTTGAGATGGACTGGACTGGGATGTCTTCTTGATACATAATTTACCTTGATATAAAGGTATTTCTTACACATACATGAGTATCACTGGACTTTTTTCTCTAGTCGACCTAGCATAACACAAGATTAGAAACTTATGATTTATTTTAAAACAAGAATAACCATTGTGGTATCTAGAGTGAATCTTAGAACAATTCTCCTTAGACCCATTGACTTTTATTTTGGGTTTTTTTTCTTGCCCAGAATAATTGTTTTTCCTTTTACAAAAAATTAGTTGGAATTTAATACATATGTCATTCCATATTTCAATTACATCAAGTAGAATGTACAATTGCTACCACCATCAGTTTACAAACATTCTTTTTCTACATGGACTCTGTGACATCATCTCCCTTGTACCCCACCACCACCACTGTACCCCTTCACCCCCCTCGCCCCTCATTCTACTTGCTGTTTCTATAGGGTCATCAGTCCTGGTTTTCATATACCGAGAAATGAGAAAGCATATAACAGCTTCAATGGAGGATAACCTCCATTGACAACACCTCTGAAATACACCTAATATGGAAAAAAAACAAAAACAAAGTACAAACCAAAAATAGAGAAAATTTTGGAGACTAGATCGTGTTCAGCCTGCATCACAGGATCAGCTGATAAAGTTTTAACTGTTTAGATTAATGCCTTTAATCTATACTCTTCTAAGCACTCTTTACTGACCACTTTCCTCCCATTGCTCAATTTTAGATATGTAGTCCACAAGTGAATCGGGCTCCCATTGTCATTGATCACCTGCATACCTGGTTCTCACAAGTTAGGCTCTAATACTGATTCCAATCCTTCAGGGTCTGATGATGGTGTGCTTCCATGTGGACTGAGTTCACCTCTCACTTACGTGACTGCTTGTTTGGAAACAAACCTTAAAGACCCCAGACACTATTTTATCTGAGAGCCAGGTACCATCTAAATTTTTTGCCACATGTTGTGCACCTGCATCTTCACAGAGAATTTTTATTCAGTTTTATGTATAGATATTTAATAAAATGTAACAGATTATCAATAAAAGCAAGTTGCCTGTGGTTTCCCTATCTGGTCCAGTTCTTTCTGCTCTGGGATTTTAAAAAATAGCTTTATTGACACATTCTAATATGTTCATTCACATACAAATCTGTTGTTTGATCCCTTTGGGTGGGGTTATATAACCAGCAACACTATCACCTCCCCTTTTGCCCCCTCTCCCTTATTTCCCACACCCTAGGGAACCAGTACGTCTGCCACTGTGTGAGGAGTCACCTGTGTTGATGCACTGAGCAATCTTAAACATACAAATGAGCACGATTAATGAGGTATAACACATTAAGACCTTAATAATAAAGAGAGGAAATCTTAAAGAATTAGAGGAGAGTTATGTGTTTCATGAGTGCCATACTGCACCCTGGATTTATTGTCACTTCTGTGTGGCCCTTCTGAGAGGCACTTATCAATTATCTTGCAGGTAGACTTTGGGTCTCCGCTACAACCATGCCCCTTCACGGTGATTTGGTTGCCTGTTTTTGAACTACTGGTACCCGATCCTGTTGACCCTTTATGATCACACAGGCTGGTATACTTCCATGTGAGCTTTGTTGCTTCCTAGCTAGATGGTCAGTTGTTTTATTACAATCCTTTAAGACTCCAGACACTATATCCTTTGATAGCTCAGCACCATCAGTTTTCTTCACCACACTTGCTTATGCACACATTTTGTCTTCAGTGATCATGTCAGGGAGGTGTGTATCATACAATGCTGCAGTATCAGAGCAAACCATTCTTGTAATGAGGCAACATTTAAGTAGAAACCCAGAGTCCATATGATTCCTGGTTACATATGCTTATATATACATATTTTAATGCACATTTTTCCCTTCCTCTTCCCACAGGTGTCCCTCTATTATGTATGCCCACCACTCACCTCTCAGTAATTCCTCAGATACAATTGATCCAACACTACCTAAAAAGCAACACACTCCTCGCCATCAGGGCTGTGATATAGGAGAGGGAAAAAAAACCAAAAAAACCCAAATGCAGCTAAAAGCTCTTTCTTTGAAAGTATTAACAGAATACCAAACCTAACCATTACCAAACCTAACCATTACCAAACCTAACCAAAGAAATGAAGGAATAAGTTTAATTAGCCAGGATGAGGGATGAAACCAGGGACATTACAATGGACCCTAATGAAATTAAAAGGCTAATACCAGTACTACAAAGGCCTGTACTCCAATGAATTCAACAACATGGAAGACATGGACAAATACTTGGAAAACCAATCCTTCCTTAGATTAGCCCAGATGGATGCCAAGAACTTCAACAGCCCAATAGCAAAAGAAGAAATAGACAAGGTTATCAACAGATTGCCAACAGCAACAACAAAAATGTCCCCCAGGGCCAGATGGCTTCGCAGGAGAATTCTACCAAGCATTCAAGGAAGAACTAACACTAATCCTACACAAACTCTTCCAGAACATAGAAAAAAAACCAGCAAGCTTTCTAGGAACACTGATACTAAAGTCTGCAAGGATCCCACAAGAATACTGCAACACACCGGCATGAAGCAGCATACTGGCATGAGGCAGCGAATTACCAGGTCTGTGAGGTGGACACCAGTCTCAGCTACATCAAACCCCTCCTCAGATTGCACTACAGAGGACAGCACTGAAGTTACAGCCCAGGGAGAGTGGGTGGTCTGTACAAACCACACGGGAGCAAACTAAGAGGGAAAGAGAAAAAGAGAACATCATCTTGGCCCACTAAGCCTCACAGATGACACTCTTGCTCAGAGAAGCCAAGGCACAGAGAGGACTGTAGGGCCGGCCCCACCTCCTCCCCTCACTGACCCACCGTGCTGCAGGGAACAGCACTGGAGACACTGTGGGAATTGTGCCCAATCTGATGTCCCCACACCAGGGCAAAACACAGAGCACAACAGAGCAGCAAGGGAAGCAAAGCAACAAAGTTCCAGAGGAAGCTTGAAAATAGAGTTCAGACGTTGAGGGCAGGGCTAGGCACTTCATCAGACTCCATAAGAAAGTATACATAAGGGTCAGCAGACAGATCTTGAACTTTTTATAGGCCTCTTTTCTTTCATGTCTATATAAGATAGGCAAGATAAATAATCCCCAGGAGAAAACAATGGGATTGATGGTTTTGGGGGGCGGGGCGGGGAGGGGGAAAAGGGAGAGCCAACAAACCCAGAGAAAAGGGAACAACAAGAATTCTAAAATTGATGGCAAGAAGGGTGTAGAACATCAGATGATGTCTGATCAAGGGCAATGTAGCTGAGAGGAATTCCTGAGAGCCAAAAAGGTCGAACATGATAGTGGGACAGGAGGAAAAGTAAAAGGAAGTAGAGGAAAAAAATTAGAAGGCAAAATACATTTATATAAGCAAAATACATTTATAGAGGTATTAAATATAGGCATGCACATATGTAAATATATTAGTATATGATTATAGGGATATATAGGTCTAAGTACATATTTGTTAAGTATCAAGGTAGCAAGTGAACATTGGGCCTCTACTCAAGTCCTCTCTCAACGCAAGAACACTTTGTTCTAATAATCTATGGTGCTCACCTTCCCAACATGATCACGGACATCAAAATGGGTGCATAAACAAATGTGGTGAAGAAAGCTGATGTGCCTGGCTATTAGAAGATATAGAGTCTGGTGTCTTAAAGGCTTGAATTTAAACAAGCAGCCCTCTAGCAGGGAAGCAACAAAGTCCACATGAAAGAAGCACACCAGGCTGTGTGGTCACGAGGTGTCAACGGGAGCAGGTATCAGGCATCAGAAGACGCAAAACAAGCAATATCAATGTGAAAGACAGAGGTCGGTGTGGAGATGCTAAGCCCATCAGTAGACAATTGGACACCCCTCACAGGAGAGTCACAGGAAGGGATGAGCCAGCCAGGGTGCAGTATAGCACTGACAAAACACAAAATATTCCTCTAGTTCTTGAATGCTTCCTCCTCTCGCCCCCACCACTATCATGACCCCAATTCTACCTTACAAATCCAACTAGACTGGAACATGTACACTGGTACAGGTAAGAGCTCTCGATACCAGGAATCCAGGACAGATAAAACAATAATGGGAGTAGCAATACCATGAGGGTAGAGGGAAAGCGGGGGTAGAAGGAGGAGAAAGGGAGAACTGATCACAATGATCAACATTTACCCTGCCCTGCCTCCCAGGAAGACAAACAACAGAAATGTGGGCAAAGGGAGACAGAGGATGGTGTCTGATATGAAAATAATTAAAATGTATAATTTATCAAGGGTTCACATGGGTGGGAAGGTGGGAAAAAAGGAGCTGATACTGAGGGCTCAAGTCAAAAGAAAATGTTCCGAAAGTAATGATGACAACATATGTACAAATGTACTCATTACAATTGATGTATGGATTGTTATAAGAGCTGTAAGAGTCCTCAATAAAATGATTCATAAAGAAAGAAAAAGAAGAGAAAATGTCCACTTAGTGCATTCGGAATTTGTTCCATCAGGTCAGACTTTTAATCAAGCTCTCTATTTAGAGGTTCCGAAAGATTGTGTAAAGTATGTGACAAAAAGGCCTGATTTGTGGAAGATAGCGGACTGACTGGTTTTGCCACCACCACAATGCACCTGCTCACACACTATCTTACTGTGCCAGTTTTGGGCAAAAAAGACAGCATGTCTCTCTTGCGCATACACCTTACTCACCTGACCTTGCTCTATGTGGCTTTTTTTTGTTTCTGCAAATGAAGAGGGTCATGAAATGACAGCAACTTGATGATGTAGAAGAGATGAAGAAAAAAAACCTGAGGGTAGTGCTGTCAGCCAACCAAACTGATGAGTTTGAAAAATATTTCCAAGAACGGAATCGCCGATTTGACACACATATTCAGTATAACAGAGAGTCCTGTGGAGGTGATAAGGTTGTTTTGTTAAAAAAAAAATGTCAATACATAGATTTAAAAGAAAATTTCCGGGGTTTTGTGGGGGCAGGGGAGGGGGAGGGTAACCGCTCACATCCTTCAAATCTTTCCATTAGATAAGGTGTTTCATAGTTTCATCACTATTTTTTACGAATATATAGTATTTCATTGTATTCATTTGTCTATTTACGGAAATTTAGGCTGTTTCCATTTTTTTTCTATTGTAAACTGTACAGAAACACACATCAGAGCACAAATGTCTGGCCGTGGTCTGTTTCTTAGTTTTTCTGGGTATATGCCCAGTAGTGGAATTGCTGGGTCATATGGCAACTCGATTTCCATCTGTTTGGGGTTTCATTGGTTCACTATCTACAGTTGCTACAAGAACACCAACAGGGAATAAGCCGTCCTACTCACAACACCCCCTCCAACGTTTGTAGCTTTCTGGTTTTGTCTTGTTTTCTTGAATTGGGCTATCTTTGTGGGTGTTAGGTGGTATCTCATAGTTGTTTTGATTTGCATTTCCTGGATGACTAATGATCGAGAACATTTTCTCATGTGTATTGGCCATTCGGAATTCTTCCTTTGTTAATCTGTTCAAGTCTTTTGCTCACCTCCTCAGTGGGCTATTCATATTTTTCCTCTTGTAAACTTGCAGGGTTCTGTACATTTTAGTAAAAAGCCCTGTGTCTGTTATGTCACTACTAAATATCTTTTCCTAGTCTGTGGGCCCTCTTGTTGAAATCTTTCAATATACACAGGTGTTTTCTCTTTACTAAGTCCCAGTAGTCTCTTTTATCTTCTTCTTGGGGGTGCAGCCCTCCTTATTTCTGATAAGCCATGTGTTCCCTGCACTGAGGTTCTTAGCTTTGTCCTAAATTTCCCATTGTTGATCCTGATAGTGTTGGGTTTTACCTCGAGGTCTATGATCCACTTGAGTTTGTTTTTGTGGATGGAGTGAAGTAAGGGACATCTTTCATTCTTCTGCAGGCTTATATCCAGTTTTCCCAGCACCATTTGTTGAAAAGGGAATCTGCTTTCCATTTGTTAATTTTTGGGTCTTTGTCAAAGCTTAGTTGTCTGTATGCTGCTATTTTTATGTCTGGATTTTCTGTTATATCCATTGGTCTTAGTGTCTACCATTACACCAGTACCATGCTGTGTTGATAATTGTGGCTGTATAATAAGTTTTAAATTCAGGTAGTGCAAGCCCACCAACTTTCTTCTTCTTGTGGAGCTCTTTGCAAATTCTGGGCTTCTTCCATTTCCATATAAAGTTGGTAGTCAGTTTTTTTTCAGTTTTTGAAAAATGAAGCTGGAATTTGTATTAGGGTTCATTGAATTTATATAGTGCTTTAGGAAGTACTGACATCTTTACCATATTGAGTCTTCCAATGCATGAGCATGGGATATTCTTCCCATGTGCCTAGGTCCTTTTTGGTTTCTTGTAATACTCTTCTGTAGTTTTCCTTGTACAGATCTTTTGGGGGGTTTTTTGGTTAGGAATATCCCTAGATAATTCGATTTCTGCTTGACTGTTGTGAAAGGTACTACTTTCTTTTTGTGTAGTCCCATCAGTGGTATATAGCAATCCGATTGACTTCTGCTTGGTGAACTTTATCCTGCCACTCCACCATATTCCTCTATTGCTGCCAGTAATCCTATTGTGGAGCCTTCAGGGTTCTCAGTATATAAGATCAGCTCATCTGCCAAAAATGATAATTTCACTTGTTCTTTGCCCAGTCATATCTCTAGGATCCATTTTAACAGTTGCTGACAGCAGACTATACATCTTGTTGGTCTGAGTCCAAGCTTAGCTTATGTTTTAAAGCCATGTGTCCTTTATTGTTAAATATAATTCACTGACTGTTGAAATTGACTTGATAGACGTGTGTTTGGCTTTGGTAAGCTGTACAATTTTGTGTGTCTGTGTGTGTGTGGGGGGGGGGGTGTTGTTCACAGAGTGCAGCCATCACCAAAATCAATCGAACAATTTATTACCTCAAAAGAGAAACTATCCATTCGCAATCTCTCCCCATTTTTCCGTAAATGCCCCCAACTCTTAGGCAACCACTGATATTTCTATCTAATCTGAACTTTTATATAAATGGGACCATACAATATATCATCTTTGGAATGGGCTAGCTTAATTTCATGTAGTCTTTTCAAGATTCATCTGTGTTGTGGAATGTATCAGTATTTCATTCATCTTGTTGAATAACATTCCATTGTACGAATATGCCACATTTTCTTTATTACTTGATAGACATTTGTGCTACTGCCAACTTTTAGCTGTTATGAATAATGCAGCTTCTTAAACACTTGTTTACAGTGTTGAATAAACATTCATGTCTGTATCGATATATAACTAGAGCTGATTACTAGGTAATATGATAACTGTTTAACTTTTGAGGAGCTGGCATGCTTTCCGAAAGTGGCTGCAGTCCCACCAGCAGTGTATGAAGATTCCTTTTCTAAACATGCACACCAACACTTACTCTTGTCTGTCTTTGAATATACCGATCCTGATGGGTGTAATGCAAGATGATATTCTAGTTTTGATTTTCATTTCCCTCATACAATGGGTGTGTTAGGCCAGGTTGATTAGAGAAGCAAATCCAGAGACACTTATATGTGTATAAACCTATAAGTCTGATACCCGTCCCTAAATCCCTCTTTAGACTCACACAGCCACAAGCAGGATGGTGGGTGCAAAGTCTTGTGGATCCAATGGTGGCGGATGCATATCCATGGCTCCTGCAAGTTTCCAACTTGTCTCCAAGTGGCTTGCTAGCAGGAAGGTGAGACGGGGGCGGGAGTTGGGGGGGGGGGCAGGGCGGAAATCCCAGGGCCCTCCTTATGAGGCAGTCACATCCACAAGGAAGCACCATTAGGCTGTGACCAAATCGACAGGCTAGACTCCACCCCTACACTTTAAGTTGACATGAAACTATGTCTATGACAAGGGGCCTACAAAAAATTTATAGAAAAATTTCATCATCATTTCTATTTTCTACAAACTTAAAAGCCCACTTATCTGATGATAGGCATCATCCCATGTACACTTTGACCAATTGAATATCATCTTTGGAAATTTGGGTTATTTGCCTTTGTGTCACTGAGACGTAAAAGTTCTTTATATACACACTAGATACAATGCCTTTATCTTATAAAAATCCACCCATTCTATGGATTTTATTTAATTTTATTTTTTGATGTTAAGTGCTTTCAAGTCATTTCTGACTCGGCAGAACAAAACACTTCTCAGGCCTGTGCCAGTCTCACAGGGTTATGTGTAACCCCTTTGTTGCAGCCACCAGTGAATCTGTCTCAGCTGAGGGTCTTCCCTTTTGACCAACCCTCTACTTCAAGCATAATATTCGTTTCCAGGGATTGGTCTTTCCTGGAAAAACATATCTCACGTATCACCATACCTGTTTCTAAGGGGCATTTTGGAAGGACTCCCTCCAAGGAGTACTTCAGTTCCGACAGTTCATGATACTTTCGATATTCGTCAACACCAGTATCCAAAGCTGTCAAATCTCCCCTCGTTTCTCTTACTACGCAGGTTTAGCTTGTTGATGGCTGGATTGAAAATACTATGCCAGGTGCACCTTAGTTCTCAAAGTGACATTCTTGCTCTTTAATACTTCAAAGAGATCCTGTGCCACAAATTTGTCCAAATTTGTTTGATTTCTTGATTGCTGATTCCATGAATGTTGATTTTGGATCCGAGTAAAATGAAATCCTTGATAGCAGCAGTCTTTTCTCGTTATCATGATTTTATCTATGGGTCTAGTTGTAAGGATTTTTGTTTTCTTTATGCTGATTTGCACCCCAGACTGAAGGCTGATCTTTATCAGTAAATGCTTCAAGTCTTCTTGGCTTTCTGCAAGTAAGGTTGTGTCATCTGCACATTACAGATTGTTAATGAGATTTCCTCTAATCCTGATTCCACAGGTGTGTAGTCCAGGTTGGAATATGTGCTCATCGTACAGATGAACTACGGTGACAGCATATAGTCCTCACATATACCTTGCCTGATTTTAAATGAGCCAGTCCTTGTTCTCTTGAAATGACTGCGGCTTGGTCTATGTACAGGTTCCATGTGAGCAATGTTATCCATAATTTTTCATGATCCACACAGTCCAATGCCTTTGCTTACTCAATAAAACACAAATACCTTTCCGGCGCCTTCTGCTTTCAGCCAAAAGCCATTTCATATTAGCATTGATATTTCTGGTTCACTCTACCGTCTGATTGGGTTAAATTTTCCTCTGGGAGACCTTCCCATAGTCCCTATTTTGGGCCACCGTTTGTGGGGGACCAGCCTCCACAACCCATAGGGTTCTAAGGAGTGGTTGTGTAATTGAAAGGGAAGATTAAAGAGACAGCAGACAAGGCATGTGAGGACTTACCTCTTTCATGGATTCTGGAGTCAGAGAGTGGGGCTAATGTATTCTCCAACAGGCTATATAATCGTGGGGCATGCAAGCCGCATCACACACATAGGAAGGGCATGTGCTAAAAGGCATCCATGTAACAGGAATGGGAGATACGAGGGGCATACATGTGACAGGGAGGCACATATGTAACAAGGTGGGAGGGTTCTAGAGTTAAGATGGCAGCTTATCCTTGGCTTTTCCCGAGCTGGCTTGACCTTAGGTGTCCCTGAGCTCTTCTCCAATCTATGATCCTTATCAGAAGGGAGTGGGCTGGACTTAGAGTGGGCTGGACTTAGAGTGGGCTGACAATAGGGCCCGGTTGCTCTTGATGCCAGACAACCTTGAAACAGAAAACCTTCAAGAATAAGGTAAGCAACCATATGCCTGCAAGAAGCCTCTTAAAATTGGCATTACTACGGGGGTGGGGCGCATTGTAGGAAATAACTTTTAGTTTGGAGAATGTGATTGAGATTCATTTCCAACTCATGAATGTGAAGCCCTTCCTCCACCAGAGTCTTGGCCTCCAAGATTCTTTAAATATGAGGGTGGAGAATTTGCCCACATCCACTTTCTTCTTGGTATCAGTTCCCCACAGAAATATAGACCATAACCCAGTTAAATTGCCTTTATATTAGATCGGGGCTGTAACTTGAGTAATAGTTAGTGATCCTATCCTAATCATCTTACAACTGATTGTCTGATTTTATGGAGGAAGATTATATCATTATATAACTGTCAAACCACTGAGACTCATGGTCATGTTTTGGGAAGGACACAAAAGGCAAGATCTTGGAGAGTTCAAGCACAGTTTTAATGTTCTAAGATACATGCTACCTTTAAAGGAGTAAATGTTCTTGTCAACTTAAACCAGAGCTCTAGGGCTCATGGATATTCATTGGCTACTCTTGCTCGGTAGGCCAATTCATGGCTCGTGAGGATGGCTGATATAGCATGCCAGGCAAGTGTTTTATGGTTTGTCTAGTCCCCACTAAATAACACATTCTCAGGTGTCCTCTGAAAGACCCAGACCAAGGCTATTGTGCAGTTATTTCTCTGGAGCCTCGTACAAAGAGCCTCGTGCATGTGTGTGTATATGTGTACATGTTAAGATTACATTTCTTTTTTTATTAATCATTTTTTGGAAGCTTTTACAGATGTTGTAAAATATAATACAATTAAATCAACCATAATTATACAATTGCTGCCATTAGTTTCAAAATATTTTCTTTCTTCTTGAACTCCTTGTTCTTTCCCCTTCCCCTTTATTCCCTTCTCACTCTACCCCCAGGTACCCTCGTTGTTGTGTTATATATTATTATTGTTGTTGTTTTCCGTGTCTTGCACCATCCAATATATCCATTCACTTACAATTTTGTTGTTTGTTTCCTTTGAGTAGGATTATACACTCATCATTACTATCAGCCCCCCCCTCACTTTCCCATACCCTCAGGGAATCATTACTCCTATTACTGTTTCTGAAGGGCTATCTATCTTGGGTTTCATGCCTCCAATGATCTTAAATGTTAAAATGAACATACTCATATCTAACAGGATTAATGAGGTAAAACAAGGACCATAATAGTGAAGGGAGGAAATATTAAAGAACTAGAAGATAGTTATGTGTTTCATCAGTGCTATACCACACCTTGGACATAATATCCCTTCTGTGTGGCCCTTCTGTGAGGGACTGTCTGACTGTCTTACAGGTGGGTTTTGGATCTCCCCTTTGGCCATGGTCCTTCACATAAATTTGCTTGTGTTTTGAACTTCTGACATCTATTCCCATTGACATCTCATGGTCACACAGGCTGATGTGCTTCTTCCATATGGGCTTTGTTGTTTTCCTGCTAGATGGCCCCTTGTTTAACTTTAACCTTTAAGATCCCAGATGCTATATCTTTGAATAGCTGGACACCATCCACTTTCTTCACCACATTTATTTATGCACCCATTTAGTCTTCAGTGGTCATGTTGGGAGGTCATGTCAGTCTGGGTTGACTAGAGAAACAAATCTAGAGAGACTCATATGTGTATGATAAAGAGGTTTATATATAAGAGCAATTGAAAATTGAGACAACAACCCAGCCCAGTCCAAAACAAGTCCATAAGTCCAATATTGGCCCATATGTTCGATAGCAATATATAAAGTCCTCTTCAGACTCATGAAATACATGCATTGACGCTGAGCACAAGATGATAACAGACCAGTGGATAGAGAATCTTTGGATCTAGTAGTGTTGTAAGCATCTCCACGTGGCTCCTCCTGTTCCCAGAGATCTGGTTGCATCAGGGTAGGTCCATGTGGCTTCTTCAGCTCCCAGGGCATAGTACCATGTGTCTTGTCAGTAGAACATCGTCTCAGAGAGTTAGCAGATAGAGAGGATGTCTCTCGCCTCCAAGGAGGAGATACAGGATTGCCCAGAATTCTCAGGAGAAGGTCTTGCCCACACAGAGTCCTCATTTGCTGTGATCTGACGGATAAGCTAGACTCCACCCCTATATTCTTAATCCTAAAATTGACAAATGATTATATAACTATCACAGAGGGCGAATATTATACAATGCCAAATAATTAGAACAAACCATTCTTGTACTGAGGTAAGATTTGAGTAGAGGCCCAAAGTTCATCTGCTTTCTTGTTGTGTAAATATGACATATAAATATACATAAACTGGTCAAATAAACCTATCTTTATATATTTACATATATACATGTGTATATTTATACATATACATATATATATAATTTTCACTTTCTACTTCATTTTTTTTTCCTCCTGCCCCACCATCATGGCTATCTGTTGTTTCCCTCTCAGTGATTCCTTTTGGATACATTTCAATTGATCAAACATGACCAGGAACACTACACCCTCCTCCCCATCGATTTTAGTACCCTTGCTATTCGCCTGTCCCCGTCATTGTTGGCTCACCACTCTCCTCCTCCTGCTGCCTCTCCTCCCTTAACAACCTCCTCCCACAACCATGGGTTCTGTCATTGTCTTCTTGGCCTTGCTTATCCTGTTTATCTTAAATAGATAGATACCCAAAAGAGAAGAAGAAAAAAAGGGAAAGGCCAGATAAATAGTTCTGTGTTTAGCTGTTATCCTGACCGCGATTGGATTGGATAAGTATCTCTCTGTTAAATAGAGAAAAGAGCTTGTTGAAATCCATCCATCTTGCCCCATTTCTCTTAGGGTTCCATATCGCAGGACCTGCTGACCCAACGGTACTTCTACTCTTTCTGTCCTCAGCATTCATGACCAAAAGGCGACCCTCCTACAAGTCCCCATTACTCTTCCTGTAGTCAGGGATGGAGTGGCCCAGTGTCCCCCCTCTGGCCCCACTCCACCTTTAGACTTTCAATGTGGTCCCTGGTGAGTAACCCCCAATCAGTTCAGAGGAGGTGCTCAGCACTGCCCCCCAGTCAGAAGTCTACAGTCGGGGTCCCTCAGGGACTTTGGCTTTGCTCCCATTGCTGGTCGGTTGCACTCCCCTCTTAGTTTGGTCCCATGTAGGCAGTTTGGACTGGCCTTTCTCCTTGGACTGTATCTTCAGTGCTGGCCTCTGTAGCGTTGTCATCTAGGGAGGGGATGTCACTTCTTGACCTGGGGACGCCCTGCAGTCCTCTCTGTGGATAAGATGCTACTTGCAGGACAAAGACTACCCTTTTAAAGGTAAAACTAGTTCCTTTACTACCAGATGCCAAATCTAAGCAACGACCTAATTAAAGTTCATGAAGATTTACACCTAGGCATTATTCTTGGAGTTTAGTACTTTTATTTCTCACATTTAGGACTCTGGTTCATTCAAGTGAATTTTTACTCTGCCAGCTTAAGTAAAAAAAAATAGTGATATTAAAGTTCCAGTTCAAAAAAGCACAGATTCAAAAATTTCAAACAAATGGTCTGAAGTGTACAGACAACTCTCTCAGTAATACATATGTCTTCGTCTCATTCAGGAGCTCTGGTGATGTAGTGGTTACTCATTGGGCTGCCATCAGCAAGTTTCACAGTTCAAAACCACCAGCTGCTCCACAAGATGAGGGCTTTCTACTCCTGTAAACAGTTCAGAGTCTCAGAAACTCACAGGGGCAGTTCTGCCTTGGCCTGTTGGGTTGATATGAGTTGGCATTGAGTTTTTAGTCTCATTAAGGATGCTTTCACCAAAAAAGTCCTAAACAGAGTCTTCTGGGCATACACAAGGCAATTAAAACTCAAGGCAGAGGTCAGCGCCGAAGTTTATGGCAACTATTTGGGGGGACTTCAAAGTGGTAATTTTGATAGATTTCCTCTAGGACACAGGGAGGCATGAGGCCTTGTTAGGAAGATGTTTTAAGAAAATTGAAAACTGGATTAGTGAGAAAAGGGTTAAAAATTCACTTAGGTGCTTCCCCATCACTCCACTCCAATTATGACAATGCGACTGCTCATTCTTTGAAGATAGTAAGGGCTGCATTTGGGGAATTTCCTCGGAAAGATCTTACTCCACCAACCCTATATCCCTGATCTTACTTGTTCAGATTTCTTTCTTTCTATTTTCTTTTTTTAAGTCTACTTGTGTTTACTTACTATGCAAAGACATTCAACTGTTTGGATCATAACAAATTATGGGTAATATCAACATATTGATAATTATGGATTATACGAAAATGGATAATTATGCATCATAACAAATTATGGGTAATAATGAATGATTTTTTTGCTTTCTTCATGTATAACATGTATAATATCCTTGGTCTTCCATCAGGTGTTCAATGTTTAAAATCTATGCTTGTTCCTATTCTTTTATTTTTAAATTAATCTATTTTTTCAAATAGATTTATCACATATCATCCAATTCAATAGCTCGATCACATCAAGAAGAGTTTTACAATTACCATCACAATCAATTTTGGAACATTGTCTTCAATCTTGTACTCGTTATCACCTCCCTTTTTCTCCAGTCAATTTCCCCTTCTTTCTGTTCCTAAAACTCAAAATTTAAAAGGAATCTGATTAGAATCCCTAGAAGACACTAGAACTGTCATTTTAACTTTGTGTAAATTGAAGTGTGCAGAATTTGAGGAAGAAGGTCGGAAAGAGGGAAACACTGCTTTTAGAAGTATGTAGGTGAGATGGGAAACATATATTGAGAAACAACTGTGATGTTTTTGGTTAATAAAGACTTCAACGATTTTATAAAAATGTTTTTTCACTTAGCTTTTTACTTCATTCTTTCATGTCTATCTGTCCTTACGCTAGCACCACACTGTTTTTTAGTAATAGCAACAACTTTGATGATTGGTTTCTATAAATATGGTTTCTATAATAAACTAATAGATTTTATCAACAAACCCTTCAGATATTTACATACATAGTTAACATTTTGTGAATTAGGTGAAGCTTTACCAAGCAGACCAGTTCTATACTCTGTAAAACATGTATAGTTTTACATGATATAAAACATCAGTCTTACTTTCAGCAATTCATATACCTTTTGCTTCAACTCATTTATTTTAGTTCAAACCAAACCACTTCCTCTATGTTTCCCATTTCTATTCCCTCTTTCTTAACCACTGTATTTTGTCCTTGGGTAAATGTTGCCCCTTTGATCTTAAATGGTCGATTATTTAACACTTGGGTGGGTTCAGTTCTAGATTTAAAGGGTGACTTAAAGGCCATGCTTTTGAGAGTTCTACCAGTTTCTATTCAACCAGTAAGCTTAGTATTTTTATGAACACATATATGTTATATTTATTTTATATAGAATATTTAAATATTTATATAATGTATAACATATTTATATATTTTAAAAATCATATGTGGCTCTACCCAGGTAAAACCATGCAATTCTAAAGTAGACTTCGCTAATTCCCTCTATTTTTTTTTTTACTTCTTTATACCTACCCTGATAACTTTGGCATGCTCTTGTAACCTGATTCTTCAAAATCTCATTGCACCACTCTTGAGGGGCAGAGTCTGGGGATTTTCCCCATCACCACTGTTAGCTTTGCCCCTGTTGTATTTCTCTTTAAGATTTTAGTTTGGAAAAAGGTTGTAGTTTGGGAATGTGAGGCTAATTAATTTTAGTAGGATGGTAGTGGATACCATGAGATATTTTGGAGTGAGACACCCTTTCGATATCCATCATCACTTTGCAACTAAGTAGTAGGTAGCTGTTTTATTGTGTTCATTTGCAACATGTTCATATGAAACATTCAATGACTGTGGAATCTCATCTCAAAAAGGTAGTGTACTATGTCTATAGTAGTAAAAACAGCCTTTTGAGAGAACTTTACCTATTTGTAAGCTCCTAGAGGACACGAAAACACCATGCCTGGTATGCTTCTTCTGTGGAATAAGTAATTCATAAACGTGTATATTTGGGGAAGAGATGGCTTTTAAAATTGAGGACATTAAAAACATGCCAGGTCGAACAATGCAAATGGGTATATGTATAATATATATACCCCAGAAACTGGCAAGGTAGAGTTTATAAAGTTTCCCATACATATACACATGATGTATACATATGTATACAAACTTGCATTTACATATTTTATATACACACAAATATTTATATACACAATTTAAATATTATATATATACGCATGTACATATATACATACACACACAAGAGGAACATTATAGTGCCAGATTTGTATAGTACCTTGTATTTTTTATTTAATAATATAATTTGTGATGACTTTTTATCAGCAATCCTAGATTTGCTACACTTTTATCAATGGTTATCATTTCCCATTGCATAGCTACATTATTATTTCACCTAACTCCTACCAATCAGAATGTTACCATAAGCAGTGTTGTGACCAGCTTCATGCATGTTTTTATCTGTATAAGACATTTCTAAAAGTGGGGTTTCTAGGTTCAAGGTATCTGCATTTAAAATGTTCTAGTTACTGATACTGACCAAATCATCCGCCAAAGAGCCAGTCACCAGTGTTTCCTTCCAAAATCTGAGTATTTTTTCCCTCATACTGGCAATCCCATAGTGAACTTTGAAACTGTTTCATCCTCACCAATCTGAAGAGTGACAAAAAATGGAACAGGTATATTCATTTCTATTGCTGATTTATTAGATTATGACTCTTAATGATTTGAGGGACTTAGTATATTAAAGAACTTGCCTTTTTGCCATATGTTTTATATATTTTTCCACGTTTGTCTTTTAACTTTGTTCCCCCCCTCCTACTCACGTTTTTCCCTTTATGTGCAGAATCTTATATTTTAATTATAGATAGGTATTTTATCTGTGGTTTCTGGTGCTAAATAAATATGAAATAAAATCAAATACAATTTTTAGAGCTTAATTATGTTCAACCAACATATATATATTTCCCTAAACCATTAGGGCATAATCCAGACTTCATACCATTAAATAGTTCAATTTTATCAAGAAGTGCACAATTGCTACCACAATCAATTTTAAAGCATTTTATTTCTCCTCCTCCTTCTTGATGTTAGTTCCCCCTTATCCCTGCACCTCCCCGCCCCTGCCCTCCCCAGCAACCCTTAATGTAGCTGCTGTCTCCATAGATTCACCCATCCTGTGTTTCATATACTAAAAAAGATGGGAAAACACTCAACAGAGAGTCAAGTAGGCTAAAACAAAAACAAAATACAACAGAGATAAATCCTATTTTGAAAAAAAGAACCAGAAAATATAAACCAGATCAAGCTCAAAATGTGTCAAAAAGAAGATCTAATAATAATTATGTTTTAACTATATGTGTTAATCTGGGTAGTCTAGAGAAACAATCCATAGAAACTCACATGCGTATAAGAGAGAATCTTATTTAAAGGGTAATTGTACATTAAGAATGCATCACAACCCAGTCCAGTCCAAGCCCATAAACCCGATATTAGCCATATGTCCCATACCAATGTACAAAGTCCTCTTCAGATTCATGAAACACATGCAATGACACCAAATGCAGGACGATCACAGGCCAGTGGGTGCCTGGTAAGTCTTTGGATCCAGTGGTGGTGTAAGCATCTCAGTGCTGGCAGGGGTCTCCACGTGGCTTCTCCAGCACCCAGAGCTGAATCAGGGTACGTCCATGTGGCTTCTCCTCGGGGATATTTCACAGGAAGTAAGCAGAGAGAGAGAAGTGTCTCCTGCCTGCAAGCAGGAAATACAGGAATTCCCAGAATTCTCAGGAGAATGCCATGCCCCCACAGACCTCACTGGCTATGATCCGATTGACAGATTAGACTTCACCCTTTCACTCTTAATCCTCTCAATTCCCAAATTGACACCGGATTAGGTAACTACCACACCATTCAAGTCAGATTTCTCATTTTAATCTACTATAATCATTTCTACAACAATCCCTTTCTGATAACCAAGCTATTCCAACACCTCAGTTATGGTCAGAGGAAATTACTGGAGGCTTATTCGAAGTGTAGATCCTGAAAATGTATTTTGGGCATCAACAGTCATCCATAGCCTCTACAAACCGGAATTTCACAATTTAAACTCTGATACCATTCCCTCCTTCAGATTTGGTTTATTTTATTTACAATCCTTGGATTACACATGTGGGTCTATTTCTTCCATGTGGGCTTAGTTGAAGTCTGACTTAGATGGCTGCTTGTTTGAAAATAAACCTTTAAGACCCCGACACTATTTTTTTTGTGACAGCCAGTCGCCATCTGATTTCTTCATCACACCTTGCTGTAGCACCCATGCTTCCTTCATGAGGGCGCATATCAAGCAGGGCCATGTCCTCAGAATGAATTATTCTTAGATTGGAGTTAAGTTTAAATGCGAACCCCCAATTCATTCCTATATCTATATTTTCTTTCTGCCTCTGGCTCACCTTTTTTTTTTTTTAACGCAAACCATGGGAGTTGGTTCAACCAATATTTGTCAACTACCTACAATGTGCAAAGTGCTAGGCTTAACAGTGTGACAGCATGTGAGTGAAGAAGTCACAACTGAGGCTCTCAAGGAACCTCATCATTCGACAGGGAGCATGAAATGCCTATCTGTAGAAATCAGGTCAAATGTCTACTCACTGATAAAAATGAAGAAGCCTATACATAGCATGTGTAGGATGATTCCACAGTGATTTAAGTCAGGTCATATGAAGAAGGTAGCAAGAGAAAGAAACCTAGAAAGTAGGTCCAGATTAGGAAGGGCCTTTAATATGCTGCTTGGTACTTTAGCATTTCTTCTGAACATAAGTGAAAACTATGGAGGATTGTGAGAGGCTGTCAGATCCAGTTTGTGCTTAGAAAAACAAAAAGCTCTGGAGGCTTGGAATCAGAGAAGTTATTACAATGATTCTGGGTCAGAGCAAGCACTTCTTAAAGCTTTCCCTACACAGATTATTGCCCTACTCCAGTTTGTTCTCTATGTGGGAGCCAGGGTGATTTCTCCAAACTGCACCTGTAATAATCCATGCTCCCCCAATTAAATTCCCAATACTTGCCAATTGCTTCTGGCTAAGTCCAAATTCCTTACCTTGGTTTCCTGATCTTCTAAGATCTAGGGAAACTTCCAAAGGGAGCAGCCTTGAGATAGTTGTGAAGGAGTTTCTTTTTGGGAACAGAAAGCGCAGGCCCTGTCCCTCAAGGACCTTAGATTTCGGTGAGCTAGACAGAAATGAACCCATCTAACTACATCCCTTTCACACACAGCATTTCCTGACACACTTGCTATTCCTTGAGCTCCACCTATAGCCGCCCACCCACTCGCTTCCTTGGTTGCAAGCTGACCTGGACGCTCTCAGAAGCCTTTCTTGATGTCCCTGTCGGTACTCATCCATCTCGTTTTAACAGCCCTCCCGTCTCTGGTGTGGCATTCATTTAGTGTACACTGGGAGCTGGATGTATGGTCAGATGTGGTAAAAATAGGTAAATAAAGTCATCTTCAGTGTCCTCTTTAATCTTCCGCCATCTGTTCTTATTTTCACGAAGAAGGAAAAGGCGGGGGCTCGGGAGAAAAATGTGTGCAGTGCTTTATTCTGAAAAGGAGACTAAAAGAGCTAGACCGGTTTTGTTTTGCAGTTGTAAACAAAACAAAAACAATTTTCCACGGACAGGCTGCGAGATTTTTCCTGTCTCTGTGGTTGTCACTGTGTCAGAGGCAGCACGTGGCAGCCTGGAGGCGCTTCTGTAAAGCAAGCCTTTGTGTGATATGGACTCCCAAAGCGCTGCATTCGCTCAGATTTTCTCTGACAACTGGATGGTGCTATTGTAAAATGAAATGCAAAGGATGCTGTGCACTGCCTGCCCTTTCCCAGGGAAATTCACAAGCATGTAGAAAATCCATATCCCTGCAATCCAGCAGGCTACAACAGCCAGCTGGACCTCGGTGTTCAATGTTCAACTTCTTTGTGGTCAGTGTTCAGTGACCACAAATACATAGACCTGGAACTCACTCCTTTCAGCCCTCGAAGAGAAATGAAAAGAAATCACAGGTTCTTTCAAAGCAACGTGAATATTGACGAGAATGAGAATTAAGTAGAGTGAGAAGAAGACAATTAAATGGAAGAGTAGACAAAGAGGAAATGAAGGCAATGAGAGAGGCGTTGAGAGGTAGAGGACAGGACCTACTTAGCAACGGGCCTTTGATGGCATTGATGTATTTAGATTGTAAATATTATTCATAATGAGTGTGAAAGTCTCAAAACCTGTATCTGAAACAAAAGAGCTTGCTTAACACAGAGAGTACCACACAACAGGATGTAGAACGATCATTGCATTTGGAGTCGGCACACTAGAACTTGAGATGGGGTTCTGTGGGAACATGTGGGTGGAGTTTAATCAGGTCTCAACTTGGTTAGAGGGTGACCTAGATAAATGAAGATGGCCAGCATCCCATATCTCTCTTGCTCCCTGGTGATCGGACCAGTGTGCTACTGCTTTAGCTAGTTCTCTGCCTCAACCTGTATGCTACACTACCTGATGGCCAAGCCAACCTGTGGATCATGTGGCTAGAGCTTGAGGCTCCTTCGAGACCTGCTGGTGCATATATCACTTCAGCTTGAGGCTGGTGGATACGGTCGCCATGCATTGCATTACTTGATTTGGAGATCCTATCAGGGCCTGCTTGGCTAGGCAACTGTGCTTCTGACTGTTGCGGACTCACCCTGCTGTCTGCTACCTGTGGGCAGACACTGCCTGTCTTGCCTGAGGGAAGGCTCTGCTGTCTGCTTCATTGACCTTGAAGCCAGCAGCCCATGTGAAGTGAAGGACTTTCAGTAGGTTAGCAGTTCCATGAAAGTGAGTTGTACTGAGCCCTCTGTATGCTGTTATGTTCTTTCTCGCTGTGTAAACCTATCTTCTTATATGTAATATATGTAATCATAAGTGTCCTGGTTTTGTTCTCTAGAGAACCCTGCCTAACACAGGTTCTGACATGGATTCCCTATTTGCTGTGTAATTATAAAGAATCTCTCCCTGAAACAGTGGATTGCAAATTTTAATTAATCAATTTTTCATTACAAATGTAAAATCTACTGTTGTGGGATGCAGTTTTCACATATATTGTATAAGTTGATCATCTTAATATGTGAAACATACCTATATTATTGGTAATAGTTCTACTTGTAATAATTTAAAACCTCAGCTAATTCTTAGTCAACATGGGTAAAGCAATGATATCAACAACTTTTTTATTTGACCACTATCTTCCAGCTAAGAATTCTCCCTCCATTTCCTCAGACAGGTCACAAAAGTCAAATCGATTTTTTTCTTTTTACTTTCACACTTACAGTTTTGGCATACGATATGGTCTACAAGACTTTCTCTGTGTTAGTTTCCTCTTGTTCCCACAGAAACACTGTTGTTGATGTCAGTGCCATCAAATTAACCCCAACTCCTGAACCCCAGGCACAGGAGATTGGCATACTGGCCAGCATTGCACCATCATTGGACTGGTTGGAGATTGAATCGTTGTGATTTAGAAGCATTTAATTAGATCATTTTTGCAAGTAGAGCACCTAGTTGGCCTCAATCTGGAAATCCGACTAAAACCTATTCAACATCATGGCAATGTGCCAGCCTCCACCGACAGACAGGTGGTAACTACACTTGACATGCATTGGCTAGGAGTTGAACTTGAACCTCGTGCATGGAAGGTGCTGCTGAGTAGATTCTGATGCATGATAAGGTCTCTACTAGTTCCTTCATATATGTTTCTAAGTAAGAAGGAGCTGCTATGAAATCATAGCAGTTTTATTAAATATAAAATATCAAATTGTGAAGCTCTCTCTCAACACATCCTCCATCTAGGTATTTATATATATTTGAAGGTCGCATTTCCATCTCTCTAACCCTCCCCCCAAGAAGTCTATGCTTTTTTATCTACATCACACCACAATAGTTTGACATCTCAAGGGGCCTGATATGGTGTTCCTTTTAAGTTTGGTGAAAACTCAGTGAAATGCGTAGGGGAAAGACGAGAGCTGTAAGGTGGTGGGGCTAAGCTTTCCCAAAGAATATATTCTAAGAATGAATCATCATGATGGAAAAAACATTTCAGTGGAACTTTCCAAACTTTTTACTCATCAAAGCTATTCAGCTTTCTTAAAACATCTTAATAAGCCACTATTACTGTCCTGTTTACTTGGAGACAATCTGTCAAGATTACCCCTTTGGGGTCCCCAAGACACAGTCACCATAATCTTTTGAGAGTATCTCACTGTCTTGAGTTTAATCACCTAGAAGATCCCCTCAGAAGCCACCACTTGGACCTTTTTAAAAGACATCCTAATATCCTAATGAAACTAGGAAAAGTATATGATGGGGGCAATGTTTCTGTAGTCATACACTGATTGCTGAGCTATGTCTAAACCAGTTTTCTTTGGCGTAAACTCATGTATGTATGTATGAACCTGAACCCTGGTATCAATACTTTTTGATCCCCTTCTATATGTTATCTCGTGGAACAGCCTTCCAAACCCTTGACACCTGCTGTTTGTAATTTTCACATTTTGAGGATTGCCGTTCACAATTCTAATGGACAGGTATCTCTTTGGAAAACAAAGCCCTAAAAGAACAACAATAGCAAAAACCCAGACCAGTTAATTCTTCTGGAATCCAGCTAACAACAGGGTGGACAACCTGCACAGCAGCGCTTCATAGCTGTTCAATGTCCATAACTAGGACAACAGTGTTGATAGTAGTGTTCGAGTTAGTAACACATCTCTCTTTTTAAAATGGCCATTTAATCGATCTATCCAGGTATTACTTATTTACTTTTAGTGCACAGGGGATGGGAGGGAAGACTGTGGACTCTTTTGTTGTGCTGGTTAGGTTTATAATCTCATTCTACTTTCTGTGTTCACTCCTTGTCTGTTAGTTTGTCACACTATGGTGGCTTGTGTGTTTCTGTGATACTGGAAGTGATGGCACTGGTACTTCCAATGCCAGCAGGGTCACTAAAAGTGAGCAAGTTTCAGTGAAGCTTCCAGACTTAGAGCAGATTACAGAGAAGGACTCAGCTACCCACTTTGGATGAGGTAGTCACTGTAAACTTTATGCATATCTTGGAAACTTTGTCAGATACTGGAAGCCTAACGAATGGAAGCAGAACTTTATTAGAGACAGTGCTGGAGTATGGGCACCTCTGGTCAAAAAGCTCTTGGCTGAGGAGGAACACTTTCTCCAAGTAGAATCAACCATGGTGACCTGGAGGGAGTAAAGCCTGTGAAGTGGACCCTCCAGGATCTTCTTCTGCTGGTGGGGTGCAACTCAAAGTAAGAAAAAACAACTGCAAAAATCTAATAATAATTGGAGCTTTGAATGTATGAGGTATGGATTTAGGAAAACTGGAAGTTGTAAAAATAGAAATGGAATCTAGAAAGATTGATATCCCAGGCATTAGTGAGCTAAAATGGACTGGTATTGGCCACTGTGAATCAGAAAATTATATAGTTTACTATGCTGGGAATGATACAATCCAGAGAATGGTGTTGCATTTATCATCAAAAGGACCTTTCAAGATCTCTCTTGAAGTACAGTGCTGTCTGTGATAGCATTATATCTAACTGCTTTCAAGGAGAGCCAATCAATACAACTATTATTAAAATTGACGCACCAACCACTAAAGTTAATGATGAAGAAATTGAAGAATACTATGAATGTCTTCAGTCTGAAATTGATCAAACATGCCATCAAGATGCGTTGATAGTTATTGATGATTAGACTATGAAACTTAGAAACAAAGAGGAAGGAACAGTAGTTGGAAAATATAGTCTTGGTGATAGAAATGAAGCTGGAGATAAAATTTTGAAAGACCAATGACTTATTTATAGCAAATATCTTTTTCAACAATACAAATGGTGGCAATACATAAGGACTTACCCTGATATAATACAGAGAAATCAAATTTCTACATCTAGGGGAAGATACAATGGAGAATCTCAATATCATCAGCTAAAACCAAGCCAGAGGATGACTGTGGAACAGACCATCAATTACTCATATATAAGTTCAGTGGAAACTGAGGAAAGTTAAAACAAGTACATGGGAGCCAAAATATGACCTTGAGCCTGTCTCACCTGGATTTCAAGAACAGATTTGATGCACTGAATACGAATAACCGAAGACCTGATGAGCAGTGGGAGGACATCAAGAACATCAGCCATGAAGAAAGCAAAAGTTTTTTAAAAGACAGGAAATAAAAGGTCAGAGTGTATATGAAAAGAGACTCTGAAACTTGCTCTTATTCATAGAGTAGCTAAGGCAAATGGAAGAAATGACAAAGCCAAAGAGTTGAAGAGAATATTGTAAAGAGAAACTCAAGAATACAAAGTGAAACATTGTGATGAAATGTGCAAATACCTTGAGTTAAAAAACCAAGAAAGAAGAACATGGTCAGCATATCTTAATCCAAAAGAATGCAAGTTGTAATCTTGCAAGATTCGATGGGCAGAAATATTGAATACTGCAAGAGTCATCCAAAGAAGATGGAAAGAATACACAGTCATTGTACCAAAAAGAAGCCGCTGACATTCTACTACTCAGGAGGCAGCAGATGAGCAAAAACCAACGGTGCGGAAGGAAAAAGTTCGAGTTTCACTGGAACCATTAGCCAAAAATATGGCTCTGGGAATCGATGGAACCCCAATTGAAATGTTTCAACAGGCTGATGAAGCGCTGGAGGCACTCTGTTGACTATGCCTGGAGATCTGGAAGACAGCTACTCGGTCAACTGACTAGACGGGCTCCATATTTATGGCCATTCCAAAGAAAGGTGACTGATCAGAATACTCAAAGTTTAGAACAACATCATTAATGTCACATGCAAGTAAAATATTACTGAAGACCACCTGACAATGGTTGCAACAGTACATTGGCAGGGAGTGCCAGAGGTTTGGTTCTGATTCAGAAGAAGACTTTGAAAAAGGATAGCATTGCTGATGTCAGATGGATCTTGTTTGAAAGCAGAGAATACCAGAAATGTATTTATTATGTCTGTTGATTATGCCAAGGCATTTGACAGTGTGAATCATAAGAAACTATGGATAACTTTGGGGAAAATGGGAATTCCAGAACACTTTAATATGCTCGTGCAGAACTCGTATAAGGAGCAAGATGGCGTTATGGGAACAGAACAAGGGAATACTGCACGGTATAAAATCAGGAAAAGTATGTGTCAAGGATGTATCCTCTCACCATACTTATTAAATGTGTATGCTGAGCAAATTATCAGAAAAGCTAGATTATATGAAGAACCGAGGAGCAGGATCCGAGCAAGGCTTATTAACCTGAGATATGCAGATGGCACAACCTTGCTTGTTGTAAGTGAGGAGGACTTGAAGCACTTTCTGATGAAGATCATGGATTTTAACCTTCAGTATACATTACAACTCAATGTAAAGAAGATCAAAATCCTCACAACAGGGCCAATAGATTACATCATGATAAGTGGAGAAAAGATTGAAGTTGTCAAAGATTTTGTCTTGCTTGGATCCAAAATCAATGCTCATGGAAGTAGGAGTGAAAAACTCAGGGGTAAAACTGTGCAGGGGTAAAACTGCTGCACAAGACCTCTTTAAGGTATTGAAAAGCAAGAATGTTTTATTTTCAGCACTAGGGTGCCACCTGACACAGACCATGGTGTTTTCAATTGCCTCATATGCATTTGAGAGTTGGTTATTGAATAAGGAAAACCATAGAAGTATTGATGCATTTAAATGGCATTACTGGAGAGGAATATTGAAAGTCACTGCCATCAAATCAATTCTGACTCATGGTGAGGACAGGGGAGAATTGCCCTTGTGGATTTCTGAGACTGTCACTCCTTATGAAAATAGAAAACCCCATCTTTCTCCCACAGAGTGACTGGTAGTTTCGAGCTGCAGACCTGCTAAAAGAACAATACAAAGTAATTCATCTTGGAGGAAGTGTGGCTAGGGAGCTCCATAGAGGCAAGGAGAGTGAGACTTTGTCTTACATACTTTAGATATGCTGTTAGGAGAGATGGATCCCTGGAGAAGGACATTATGCGTGGAAAATGAGAGGCAGCAAATAAAGTGGCAGGCCTTCAAGGAGATGGCTTGACAAAGTGGCTGCAATAGTAAGAGCAAGTATAGGAACAATTGTGAGGATGACCCAGGACCAGGCGGAGCTTCTTTCTATTGCATTTAATGCTGTTGTGGGTCGGAACCTACTTAATGGAACCTATCTACAACAGCAACAATTTCCTGTGTGGCTTCAGATAAATTCCTTAGACTGCAATGTCTTGAGTTCTGCACCTCAGATTGTGATTGGGCCTTTGAATAAATCAATAGCTGTAAACACTTGTCAGAGTGACTAGACTATGAAAAGCAGCAATAAATATTTCTAGTATAATTGTTAGTGGCTATGCTAGGCCAGGACGTCCCGAGAAACAAATCCAGTGACACTCATATATGTATAAGAAAGAGCTGTCTATCAGCAAGTAATCTTATTTTAAAATACTGTATCCCAGGCCAGCCCAACTCCAATCCATAAGTCCAATGCTGATCCATAAGCCCCTCTTCAGACTCATGTAGTTTCGTGTCAGTGGTGTAAAATGGGGAAGCAGAAAGATCACAAGCCAGTGGGTGCAGCGTTTCCTGAATAATCCAAGGTTGCTGGAAACATGGCAGGGCACTAACAACTCTTGGGGTCTGGTGGTCCACATGGGGCCATCCTTGGGGGAGACACAGAGTCCTAGCAAGCAGAAAGGTAAAGTGGGAATGGGACAGAGACAGAGATGGAGACAGAGAAGTTCCTCACTCTTAAACAAAAGGCCACACTTTCGGTGGTTTCAAGCTACCACTTGATTGACAGGTTTGACTCTACCCTTAGCTAAGAGGGTCTAGTTGACATCAAGTCATCCAACTACCACTGTTGCCATCGAACCCATGCCAAAGGAAACAGTGCTCAGTCCCATGCTGTTTTCATAATCAATCTTGTATTAGATTTTTGTGATCCAAAGAGTTTAATTGAACGATTTTTGGAAGTAGATTGCCGAGTCTTTTGTTCTAGTCTGTGTTAATCTAGAAGCTCAGCTGCTCAGCATCATAGAAATGTGCAAACCCCACCAACAGATGAATGGTGGCTGTGCATAAGGTACATGAGCCAGGATGCGCTCTAACATCAGCTGATGTACATAATAAATAATATCAATTCCCGATTGTGATTATAACAATTATAACTCCACTGCCATCAACTTAATACTGACTCATAGCAACCCAATGTAGGATTTCCAAAATTATAATCTTTTAGGGAGCAGACAGTTTCATTTTCTCGTGAGGAGAAACTGGTGAATTTGAACCCCAAATCTTTCAGTTACCAAACACATATCTAGCCCACAGGCCCACAAAGGGTTAAAATGTTTGACCCATACTTTCTGGGAGCACAGTTCCATCCATAAGACTCAATAAATGATGGGGTACCAAAAAACAAAAAACCACCAAACAAACCAAAAACCAGAATTGAGCTGGGTGGAGCACATTTTTCCTGCTAGGCAAACATGAAGCAAATCACTCTGAATTAGTGCATCTAGTGGCTTTGCCTGAGAAGGTTCTGTCTGGACACAGTGGATTTTTTCATAAAAGCAATTTCACCCAAATTTCATTTTTTGGGGATGGCCAATTTAAGAGAACAATGTGTGGCTATGAAATTTTGTTTCTTGCTTGGGAAAAATGTCACAGAAACTGTTGTGATGTTGAACACAGATTACAAGGATAGCTCTATGGGAAAAACTGAAGTGTATGAGTGGTTTTCCCATTTCAAAAAAGGTGAGATGTTGATTAATGACAAACCTCAGTCTTTATGTCCATCAGCTTCCCAAATCGATGAAAATGTCTACTTGTAGTGCATTTGGAGTTCATTCTACCAGGTCAGACAGTTAATTAATTTTTCTATTTAAAGGTTCTAAAATGATTGCATAACAGCATGTGACAAAAAAGGCCTGATTTGTAGCAGATGGGGGACTGGTTTTGCCACCACAACAATGCACCTGCTCATGCAGTATACCAGTTTTTGGCAAAAACAGCATGCCCCTCTTGCCTCACATACCTTACTCAGCTGACCTCACTTTGTGTGACTTCTTTTTGTTTCTGAGAATGAAGAGGAACATGAAAGGACAACAATTTTACAATGTAGAAAAGTTGAAGAAAAAAATTAGGGAAGTTTTACAGCCAACCATACAGATAAGTTTGAAAAATGTTTCCAAGATTGGAATTGAGATTTTACAAATGTATTAAGTGTAATGGAGAGTACGTTGAAGGTTATACTTCAGCAACTCATCAGGCCCGATCAGAAAACCTTCATAAATGTCAAAAGACAGACCTGTAACTATTATTAGGCTTTTTTAAACAACAAAAAAATTGTCTGTCTATATAAGATAGGCAGGATAAACAATCCCTAGGAGAAAACAGTAGGAGGACATGGGAGAGTTATAGGTGGGGGTAATGGAAGTGGGGAGCCAAAAACTCAGGCTCAAGGGAACAACGAGAATTCCTGGTAAGGTTTGATCTAGTGCAATGTAGCCAAGAGGAATTACCGAGAGCCCAATGAAGGTCAAACATGTTTCTTAGGGTTATGGCAGAGGTGGTTCTGAGGAAGCAGAAGCCAATATAATATGTAGAAAAAATGAAGAAAATGTTCTAAAATAGTTTGTGGTGATTATTGCACAACTCTTTAAAATATATTCAAAGAGTTGAATTGTATGATGTGTGAATTATATGTCAGTAAACTGTTTTAAAAACCAGCCATTGTGAACCTAGCTCTACTATGCCGCACGTAGTCACTGTGAGTCAGAGTTAACTTGAGGGACCTGGTTAGTTGGTTTTGTATGGGCCTAAGAATTTGAGATGCCTCATTGAATAAAATAGAGATCCCTACCCTTATGGAGCTTATATGACTGGGGGCTAGACACACAGTATCTAATAACCATAAAACTGAAAACTTAACACAAGACAGAAATAAAAGATATAAATATCTATATTAGAGGTGAAACTAGCACAGTGTTATGAAAGACTGCACTCCACCAAGTTTGATTACCTAGGAGAAATGGACAAATATAAAGAAATGCATAATCTACTCAAATTAATACAGCTGGATGTAGAAAGCCACAACAGACCCATAACAAAAGAGGAATAGAGACGGTCACCAAGAAACTTAACCAAGGAAAGCCCAGGACCAGTTGGCTTTACAGGAGAATTCTACCAAGTGTTTAGAGAAGAGCTTTCACCAATTCTACAGAGACTCTTCCAGAATATAGAAAGGGACAGCAATTTCCCAAATTCATTCTAAAAAGCCAGCATAATCCCAATTAGAAAACCAGAAAAATACCCTAAAAAGACAGAAAACTACAGACCAATATCCCTTATGAATATAAATGCAAAATTTCTCAACAAAATTCTGGTCAATAGAGTCTAACAACATATCAGAAAAGCAATTCATCATGATGAAGTGGGATTCATACCAGGGATGCAAGGATAGTGTGTTAGTCTGGGTTGACTAGAGAACAAATTCATAGATACTCATATGTGTATAAGAGAGAGATTTTTATCATAGAGCAATTACATATTGCAAAAACATCCCAGCCCAGATCAAAACCATAGTCCGATATTAGCCCATATATCATACGAATCTATAAATTTCTGTTCAGACTCACGCAGCACATGCAATGATGCTGAATACAGGAGGATCACAGGCCAGTGGGTGCAAAGTCTTGTGGATCCAGTGGCAGTGGAAGCATCTGTGCTGGTATGATGCTCCTCCAGCTCTCTGGGTGTGGCTCCTAATCAGGAAGGTGGAGCAGAGAAAATGTGTCCCACCTCTCAGGAGAAAGCGAGAGGAATTTCCCAGAATGCTCATGAGAAGGCCACACACACACGAGAGTGCATCATCAGGCTGTGACTTGACTGACAGGCCAAATCCCACCTTTCGCTCTATTTATTAAGCTGACATGAAATTATGTAACCACCATGGATGATTCAACATTTGAAAAACAACCAATTTAGTCCACCACATACACACGATAAAGATCAAGAACCATACGCTCATATCAATAGATGGGAAAAAAAGCATTTGACAATATCCAACACCCATTCTACTAAAAACACCCAGTAAAATAGGAATAGAAGGGAAAACTGTCAACATAATAAAGACCATCTACAAAAATCCAACAGCCAATTCCACACTCAACGGGGGGAAAACTGAGAACATTTCATCTGAAAATGGATACCACATACAGGTACCCTTCATCACCACTCTTAGTCAACATTGCGCTTGATGTCTTAGCCAGAACCACTAGACAACAAAAAGAAATCAAGTGAATACAACTGAGCAAAGAAGTGAAGCTCTCACTATTTGCCGACAATATGATTTTATATAGAGAGAACCCCAAAGATTGCATGAAAACACTAGAGGAAACAATTGAGGAATTTGGGAAAGTTACAATATTAAGATGCAGAAAGCAATAGAATTCCTATATAAGGGAAGAGAACTACAAAGGGAAAAACAATATAATTTATAATAGTCACACAAAAGATTAAATGCCTAAGAATAAACTTAACCAAAAAGACAAAACACATGTACAAAGAAATCTACAGAACATTTTTTACAAGAAGGCAAAAAAGATCTACACAAATGGAAGAATATTGCATGTTGATGGATAAGAAGACTTAGTGGAAATATCAATACTACCTAGAGAAATTTCCAAGTGCAATGCAATTCCAATACAAATCCCAACTTCATTCTTTGAAGAAATAGACAAACTAATGGCCAACTTCGTATGGAGAGGGAAGAAGCCCAGGATAAGCCAAGAACTTCTAAGAGGGAGGAATAAAGTAGGAGGCCTTGCACTACCCAGCACCAACTACTACACAACTGTAGTAGTCAAAACAACCTGGTCCTGGTGCAATGATAGATGAACAGAAGAATCGAGCAGGATAGAAAACCAGAAATAAAAGCATCCACCTACAGGCAAGTGATTTTCCAAAAAGGATAAAACATATTAAATGGGAACGGGATGCCCTTTACAACAAATTGTGCTGGGAAAAAATGAATCTCCATCTGAAGAAGTATGAAAAGGGACCCACAGGCTCACTCCAGGCACAACAATGAACTCAAGAAGGATTAACATCGTAAATGTGAACCCCAGAGTTTTAATGATTATCAATGACAACATTGGAACAAACTTGAAGACTCTGTGGCTGGGCATACAACGACTGCCAAATACAATAAGGAAGCACACGCAAAGGAAGACAAACAGATGACTGAGACCTATGAACACAAAACACTATGTACATCAAAAGACTTCATCATAAGTGTGTGTATGTATGTGTATATATGTGTATATGTATATATGTATGTGTATATATGTATATATATCATATTAAATGAAGGGGGAAGTGCAGAGTGGAGACCCAAGGCCCAAGTGTCGACCAATGGAGATCCCCTCATAGAGGGGTTTAGGAGAGGAGATGGGTTAATTAGGGTGTGAGGTAGTATCGATGAAGAACACAGCTTTCCCCCAGATCCTGGATGCTTCCTCCCCCCAACTACCATGATCCGAATTCTACCTTGCAGGGCTGGATAGGACAGAGGCTGTACACTGGTGCATATGAGGGTTGGAGGTACAGGGAATCCAGGGTGGATGATACCTTCAGGACCAAGGGTGTGAGGGACGATGCTGGGAGAGTGGAGGGTGAGTGGGTTGGAAAGGGGGAACTGATTACAAGGATCCACATGTGACCTCTTCCTTGGGAGAGGGACAGCAGAGATGGGGGGAAGGGAGACTCTGGATAGGGCAAGATATGACAAAATAATGATGTATAAATTACCAAGGGCATATGAGGGAGGGGGGAATGGCGAGGGAGGGGCGGGGAAAGAGGACCTGATGCAAGGAGCTTAAGTGGAGAGCAAATGCCTTGAGAATGATTGGGGCAGGGAATGTATGGATGTGCTTTATACAATTGATGTATGTATATGTATGGATTGTGGTAAGAGTTGTATGAGTCCCTAATAAAATGTAAAAGAAGAAAAGAGAAAAAAATGATTAGGGCAAAGACTGTACAGATGTGCTTTATACAATTGATGTATGTATATGTATGAACTGTGAAAAGAATTGTATGAGCCCCAATAAATTGTTAAAATTAAAAAAAAATTCTAAAATGAGAGTCCACAGAGTGGGAAAATATCCTTAGTAATGGCCCAGTGGACAAGAGGCTGATTATGGAAATCCAAGGAATTCTGCAACACCTCTGTAAGGAAAAACACAAATAATCCAATGAGAAGGTTGGTAAAGCCATGAATAGACAACTCACAAAAGATGAGAGTCGAGTGGCTAGCAAACACACGAGGAAATGCTGACTAGTCATCCAGGAGATGCAAATTAAAACAATGATGAAATATCTCCCTACACTGCAATGATAGCCCAATTAAAAAACAAACAGAGAACAACAAACACTGCAGAGGGCGTGGAGAGATTGGAACTGGTATACGCTGCCGATGGGCTTCTAAATATGTACAACCATTGTGGAAAGTGATATAACACTACCTAAAACAACTGGAATACCATGTGATCCAACAATACTTCTGTTGGGAATGTACTCAAAAGAAATAAGAGACAAACACAAACAGATATGTTTTCCTATGTTCATGGCAGCACAGTTATTAATAGCAAGAAGCTGGAAACAGCCCAAATGCCTGCTAGTGGAAGAATGGATAATGAAACTCTGGAATATACACACAATGAAATACTAGGCAGCCTTAAAAAAACAGCAATGAAATTATAAAACACTTTATGGCATGGATGGAGCAGGAAACCATTATGCTGAATGAACTTAGTCAATTACACATGGACAAATATTGTATGAGTCCATTCCTATAAGGATAAGCACCAAGATGGAATCAGACTTCTGCTCTCAGGCACATAATCCTCTAATCCAGTCTCCCAAGAAGGAAGGTAGGGAGCCTGCATAGCACTCATGAACCACATATCAGCCCCGCTATAAGCACATCTTAACAACCACAGAGGAGGCTTCACGTTAGCTGGTATCGATTTTCCAAAATGTGGGAGAGGGAAAAGACTGTTCAGTTGCTGCCATACAGCACTGAGCTGAGGTCACCCCAAATCAACAGACACTTCTGTGGATTTCCTTACTGGAAATCCAAGTCAAGATGGGAGGAGGGGACCCTGCATGTCTCAGAGAAAGCAGTCACATTACTTTCTGTGGGTAAAACAGGAGAGAGGAGCAACTTCTTTGGGGAAGGGGTTGGGTGTGTGTGTGGTAACCCTTAAGAATACTTACATAGAATCCAAGGTGGGAGAATATGCCTGGTACTATGTTCCTAACTGGATTCTTTTGACCTACTTCCCATCCAGCTCTTGGTAACCCACAGTGCATGCTATGGACTACTAGGACCTTAGACTGTCCTTCTGAGATGCTCAACATCCTTCATAGGTCACACCAACTTTCCTTTACCTCAAACTCACCTGTAGCAGATTTATGGCACCAACATACTCCCTTGGACTTAAGGGTGAAAGAGAAGAAATAACTGTTATCCCAAAGTAATGGAATAGACATTAGTTTGAATCCCTTCCTTATTTATTTATTTGGAGAAATTTCCTCTTTCTTCCCTCACCCCCCCCAATAATTTCATTGAGATATATAGTTCCTCTAGTTCCTAAATGCTCTCCCTCTACCACCAACTATCGTGAGCCCAATTCTACCTTACAGACCAGAGGATGTACACTGGTACAGATAGGATCTGTAAATTCAGGGAATTCAGGACAGATGATCGCTTCAGGACCAGTGCTGAGAGTGGCAATACCGGGAGGGTAGAGGGAAGGTGGGGTAGAAAGGGGGAACCAATTATAAGGACCTACATATAACCTCCTCCCTGGGGGACGGACAACAGAAAAGTGGGTGAAGGGAGATGTCGGACAGTGTAAGACATGACAAAATAATAATAATTTATAAATTATCAAAGGTTTATGAGAGAGGGGGGTGGGGAGGGAGGGGAAAATGAGGAGCTGATACCAAGGGCTCAAGTAGAAAGCAAATGTTTTGAGAATGATGATGTCAACAAATGTGCAAGTGTGCTGGACACAGTGGATGTGTGTATGGATTGTGAACAGATTTGTGCGAGCCCCCAATAAAATGATTTTTAAAAGGAGTTATATATGCTCACCAGTGCTTTTTAGTGATGCATAGTACTCCATTGTGTGTATGTGTCAGAGTTTACTGATCCATTCATCTACCGATGGAAATTTAGGTTGCTTCCAACTATTTGCGATTGTGAATTGTGCCGCAATAAATATTGGAGTGCATAAGGCTGGTCATGGTTTATTTCTTACCTCTTCTGAGTACATGCCCAGTAGAGGGATGGCTGAATCATAAGGTAGATCAATTTCCATTTTTTAAAGTATCGCCAGATCGCTTTCCATAGCAGCTGTACATCTCTACAAGACCACCTAGCAATATAGGAGAGTTCCTATCTCGCCACATCCCCTTCAATATTTGTTGCTCTCTGATTTTCTGATTTAGGCTAGCCTCAAAGGTATTAGTCGGTATCTCATGGTTGTTTTGATTTGCATTTCTCTGATGGCTAATGATCGGGAGCATTTTCTCATATGTTTATTGGCCAAACGGGTCTCCTCCCTAGTGAAACTTCTTTTCAGTTCTTTTGCCCACTTCTTCCAGGGGTTAACTGTTTTCCTCTTCTTGCAGGCAAGGAGGGTATTACAGATTTTCATAATAAGCCCTTTGTCTGTTGTGTTGTTGCTAAAAATCCTCTCCCAGTTTTCAGGTTGTCTTTTTACCCTCTTGGTAAAGGCTTTTGACACACACAGGTGTTTTATCCTTAGTAAATCCCACTTGTCAATGTCAGGTTCCCTGTGTGTGTACCCTGCCCCATTGCAGTTAGCCTTTGTATTCTATTCCCTGGGCCAAGGTTCTTAGGTTTGTCCTGATTCCTTCGCTAATGGTCCTGATGGTTTGGGGTTTTACTTCTTGGTCCCTGACCCACTTTGTTTGTTCTTGTGCATGGGGTCAGGTAGACATCTTTTTTCATTTTTCTACATGTGGATTTCTATTATTTTCAGCACCACTAGTTAAATAGGGCCCCATCCTCATACTTGACTTAGGGGTCCTTGTTGAAATCAGTTGTCTATATGCTGATGATTTTATTTTTGGGGTTTCTGTTCTTTTCCATTGGTCTGTGTATCTGTGATTATGCCAGAGTTGGAGGAAATTATGCTAAGCAAAGTCAACCAATCACAAAAGGAGAAGTTCAGAATGAGTCCCCTGAGATAAGTGTAATCAGCACGGTAGGTATAGAAGAGAAGCCACCTATATCACAACATTCAGATTGAGATGCAGGAAGTCAAGAGGAAGTTGGACCAAACCCAAGGAGGTACATGCTGATCCAACACCAAAATGGGGAAAGGAGGGAGTGGGGAGGGAGAAAAGGGGGAAGTGAAAGTGAAATGAAGATGGAAGGAGCAGGGCACTAACCCACTCAGGGGAAGAGTACTGGTCTTGTCTCCACAGAATCAGGAGTGGGCACGCAGACCCTACCAGGGTGCACCAAACCATGAGGACAACGTGGCCATGTGGAAGGATGCACAAAAAGAGAGAGCTACAGGGCTGCCCCCCCCCACCCCAGAGCAGAACTGACCTACTCCCTGGAAGTGGGTGTGGCAGAGAGCAGCACTGAATCTACAGGTTGGGGAGAGGGGCCAGCATGCCACACCTACATGGAAACAGACCAGGAGAGAGGTAGAGAAAGAGAGAGCCAGACTGGTCCCCATGCTGGCACACCAGGCCTAGAGGATGACGTCCCTGCGGGGAGCTATTGGGACTGGGCAGCCGACAACAGCTCCTGTCATGTTGTCCGCTTACTGGAGCAGACTGTGACAGAGGACATTTCTGGGGTCACATGGTGGGGAGGTAGTGCGGCCTGAACCCCCCACAGCAGAGCCTAACAAGAAGGGAGCATATCAGACCAGTAACTGGAGCAAGGGGGAGCTACAAAGACCCCAAGAAGGCCCCAACAGGGCCCTCCAGGCCAGGAGGGGCAGTTCCTTGACAATCATGAAGGTCAGTGAACAGACAGAGGAATTTTGTATATTTCTTCTCTCTCTTTTTTATTCCTTTTTTAAACCAGTTTGGGCTATGTCATAGTCAGTGTGCCTACACAGCATAGGCATAGGGAGGCAAGCCCGAGGACCAAGCAGGGAGACCAACGGTCCTGGGGAGATCTGGGGGGTGAGGGTGGCAGGGGAAGGGGGCGGTAAGCAGGCTGCGCTATGGACAGGGGAACAACTGGGGTGTTGCAGTCAATAACAAGGAGGAGATAAGGATCCGGGTGGGGTATGTGTCAGAGTAACAACAAACTAGCTAAGAGGAGGTACCAAAAGGCAAAAATAAAGGGAAAGTGACAGTGGGACAGGAAGATGGTAAAAGGAAACAGGAAGAACCTAGGAAACGACTCAATCTCTCTCTCTCACTCACTCTCTCTCTCTCACTCTCTCACTCTAACTCACTCACTCACTCTAACTCACTCACTCACTCACTCTCTCACTCACTCACTCACTCACTCACACTCACTCACTCACTCACTCACTCACTCACTCACTCACTCACTCTAACTCACTAAAAAAAAAAGAAAGAAAGAACCTAGGAAACAAAGCAATGGGTAGAGGCATAAACAGCAGTTTTCATATGTAAATACATTAATCCACAAAAATAGAGGTATTGGCCTATGTACCATATTTATATGGCAATACACTGAGATAGGGAAAGGATTTAGGGCCTCTGCTCATACCCTCCCTCAATACAAGAACACTGAGTTCTAACAAATCGGCAGTCTGAGATATTCACCCTCCCAACACAATTGTTCAACATAAAACATGCATAAGCAAATGTGGCGAAGAAGACGGATGGTGCCTGTCTATTAAAAGATAAAGCATCTGGGGTCTTAAAGACTTGAAGTTACATAAGCCACCATTCAGCAGAGAAGCAACAAGTCCATATGGAAGAAGCCCACTGCTGATGTGATCATGAGGAGTCATAGGGACTGGGTAATAGGCACCAACAGACATATAACAAACAAACAAAAACATACTTTTGAGAATGAGGGGGATTTGAGCAGAGATCCAAAGCCCATCTGTAGAAAATGGAACAATCTCCCCACAGAGGGGCCATAAGGAGGGGATGAGTCACCAGGGTGCAGTAAAGCATCGATGAAACACACTACATTTTTCTGGTTCCTTGAGGCTTCCTCACCCCCTACTACCATGACCCCAGTGCTGCTTCTCAATTCAGACTAGACCGGAACATGTACACAGGTATAGATAAGAGATGGGAGTTCATGACACAAACAATCCAGGAACAGGAGTGGGGAAAGTGATACCAGAAGGTAGGGGGAAGATGGGGGAGAGGAGGGGAGAAAGGAGAAACTGATGGCAATGATCAACACACCCCTCTCCAGGGGGAAGAACAACAGAAAACATGGGGGAAGGGAGACAGTGGTCTGTGTGAGATATGAACATAACAAGCAGCCATCTAGCTCGGAAGCAACAAAGCCCACATGGAAAAAGCACACCAGCCTGTGCGATCACGAGGTACCAAAGGGATCAGGTATAAGGCATCATCCAAAAAAAAAAATACCATAGTGAATGAAGGGGGAAGTGCAGAGTGGAGAACCAAAGCCCATTTGTCGGCCACTGGAGATCCCCCTAGCAGAGGGGTCTAGGAGAGGAGATGAGTCAGTCAGGGTGCAATGAAACATCGCTGAAGAATACAGCTTTCCTCCAGTTCCTAAATGCTTCCTCCCCCCCCCCCCCCAACTACCATGATCCGAATTCTACCTTGCAAGACTCGATAGAGCAGAGGTTGTACACTGGTGCATATAGGAGCTGGAGGCACAGGGAATCCAGGGTGGATGATACCTTCAGGACCAGGGGTATGAGGGGTGATACTGGGAGGGTAGAGGGTGAGTGGGTTGGAAAGGGGGAACCGATTACAAGGATCTACATGTGACCTCCTCCCTGGGAGACGGACAACAGAGAAGGGGGTGAAGAGAGACGCCGGATAGGGCAAGATATGACAAAATAATAATCTATAAATTATCAAGGGCTCATGAGGGAAGGGGGAGCGGGGAGGGAGGGGGAAAAAAAGAGGACCTGATGCAAAGGGCTTAAGTGGAGAGCAAATGCTTTGAAAATGATTAGGGCAAAGAATGTGCAGATGTGCTTTATACAATTGATGTATGTATATGTATGGATTGTGATAAGAGTTGTATGAGCCCCTAATACAATGTTTTACAAAAAAATAAAATAACAATGCACACTTTATCAAGGGGTTATTAGGGTGGGGGGAGGGAGGGGGAAAAAGAGGGGCTGATACCAAGGGTTCAATAGAAAGTAAATGTCTAGAAAAGAATGAAGACAACATATGTACAGATCTGCCTGATGCAAGCAATGCATGGATTGTGACAGGGTTGTAATAGTCCCCAATAAAAAATGTACCAACTCATATATACATCACTACAATGAATTCTAGAGCATTATCTTCTTTTTTTTTTTAACAATTTATTGGTGCTCATACAATTCTTATCACAGTTCATACATATACATACATCAATTGTATAAAGCACATCTGTACAGTCTTTGCCCTAATCATTTTTTTCTCCTCTTTTCTTTTTTTACATTTTATTAGGGACTCATACAACTCTTATCACCATCCATACATATACATACATCAATTGTATAAAGCACATCCATACATTCCCTGCCCCAATCATTCTCAAGGCATTTGCTCTCCACTTAAGCCCCTTGCATCAGGTCCTCTTTTTTTCCCCCTCCCTCCCCTTTCCCCCTCCCTCATATGCCCTTGGTAATTTATACATCGTTATTTTGTCATATCTTGCCCTATCCGGAGTCTCCCTACCCCACTTCTCTGCTGTCCCTCTCCCAGGGAAGAGGTCACATGTGGATCCTTGTAATCAGTTCCCCCTTTCCAACCCACTCACCCTCCACTCTCCCAGCATCGTCCCTCACACCCTTGGTCCTGAAGGTATCATCCACCCTGGATTCCCTGTACCTCCAGCCCTCATATGTACCAGTGTACAGCCTCTGTCCTATCCAGCCCTGCAAGGTAGAATTCGGATCATGGTAGTTGGGGGGAGGAGCATTATCTTCTTTATATTCATTATTTGCTCCTCATTTCCCCCAACACCAGTTATTGTCTCTCTCTATCTCCTTATCCTGTGCTTCATAAACATACAAAAAAAAACCCCAAAACAAAACAAAGAACCCAAACACCCCAGCAAATATATTTTTTAAAAATAAAGAAAAGAGCACCAATAATATTAAAATAAACCAGAGGAAAAAAACCTCTGTTAAGAAAAAGCAGAAAACATTAAAAACCAGAACAAATTTAAATGGGGTCAAAAGGGAGTCCAAATGATAAGATACTACATTTAGCCTAATTACATCTGCTATAATTCAGTTTAATAGTATCTGTCTAATAGCAAGCAAGCTTATTCACATCCCCCAGTTACAGTCAGAGGGAATTCACCAGAGGCTTAATCATATAGGGATCTGAAAGTGGATTTTGGGCTTCCAATGTCTTCTATAGCCTTCTGAAAATTAGGTTTCATAATTTAAGTTCTGATACCATTCCTTTCTTTGTATTTGAATTTTATTACTCATCATCCATGGATCATACAAGCCGGTGTGCTTCTTCCATGTGGACTTAGTTGACACTCACTTAGATGACTGCTTGTTTGAATATAGGCCTCTAAGAACCCAGACAATATTCCTTTTGATAGCAGGGCACCATCTGCTTTCTTCACCACACTTTGCTATAGTGCCCATATTTTCAGTGATCTCTTCATGAGAGTAAGCATCAAGCAGGGCCATATCCTAGGAATGAATTCTTAATTGGAAGCTCAAAATTGATTCACTTGTTTCTGTGCCTCTCTAGTTTCTGTGCCTCTCTAGTTTAACTTAGAGCCCTTATCATCATCTTATGACAAGAATATTATCAACCATCTCCTTGGAGCATAAAGTAATTCTATTGATAGTATCATTAATTTATCTAATGATGTAGAATTTAACATACATTTGAAGATAGGAAGGTATGCAAGTAGGTTTTGTAGGTTTTGTCCTACAATCCATGAGTTGCTGAGCTGATAGATTAAACTCTTAGAATATTGAACACTGTGTATATTGATCATGGATGTTGGTTACAGGAGAACATTTCCAGTGACATTCATTCACAAGGGTAGACTCCTGCCTATAAGAGTAATAGATGTCATGGTAAAGCAAAGAGGGCACCAAAATACTAAATACATAGAAGTTCTGCACCACTTTTCATGACGCGCTCACAGAGCCAGGAACCTAACCAAGGCGCCAAGACTGTGAATTCCACAGCCTTGGGGTAACAGTCACCTTTTCTTTTCCTCACACTTTTGGCCGTAAACCCAAGGGCTACAGGTAAGTTTGAGGTAAAGCACAGTTCCTTCAGTGGGGTTTCCACATTGAGTCTTTCTAGTGTGGCCTATGGAGGATGTTGTGCTCCCTGAAAGAACAGAGTTTAAGGTCACTGAAGTTCATAGCACATGGCCTAGGCCATCAAAGGCTGGATAGAAACTAGGTCAAAAGTGTCTAACCACAATTAAAATACCAGGCTAATTCTCCCGTTGGTTTCTCTATAATTACTGTTGAGCAGTCCCTACACAGGTGAAGCTGCTCCTCCCTAGTTAACCATCAACAGAAGGGGAAATACCGCCTCTAAAACATAAATACTCCCTTCCCCCGAACTTGACCCAACTTTCCAGAAAGGTTCCTGTGTTAGTAGGGTTGACTAGAGAAACAAATCCAGGGACACTCACATTGCATAAGAAAAAGCTTTACTAGAGGAGAAAGCAAAGGACTGGAGAGTGGGAGAGAAGGAGGTGGCGGGGGGCGGAGGGAGGGAATGCTGAACAAACAATGCCATAGACAGGTAACAACAAGGGAATTAAAATCAGCAACAACAAGAACGTAGAGATTCTGGGTGTGTTAGAACAACAGCAATCTAGCTGAGAAAAATTACTAAGAGGTACAAGTAGGGTGAATGTGATGGTGGGGCAGGAGGCAAGTGAAAGGAAACAGAAGAAAGATCTAGGAAGTAAAGATATGGATAGCGGTATAATCATAGGTGTGTAAATGATAATCCATTAATTCATAACAATAGAGATATTGGCCCATGTACATATATTTACATGGCCATACACTGAGGTTGTGGACAGATTTCAGACCTCTGCTCATGTCCTCCCTCAATACAAGAACACTTTATTCTAACAACCTGGCATTCTGTGATGCTCACCCTCCTGGCACAATGACTAAAGACAAATGTGTACATAAGCAAATGTGGTTAAGAAAGTGGATAGTGTCAGGCTATCAAAAGATATAGTGTCTGGGATTTTAAAGGTTTGGAGTTAAACAAGCAGCCATCTAGCCGAGAAGTAACAAGCTCACATGGAAGAAGCACAGCAGCCTATTTGAACATGCAGTGTTACCAGGTCTGGGTAACAGGCATCAGAAGACCCCAAACAAACAAACAAACAAACAAACAAAAACATGCCACTGAGAACGAGGGGGGTCATAGCAGAGATCCAAAGCCCATCTGTAGATAATTGGACATCCCCTCATAGAGGGGTCACAGGGAAGGGATGAGTCAGTGAGGGTGCAGTAAAGTACCAATGAAACACACAATACTCCTCTGGTTCCTTGAGGTTTCCTCACCCTCCATTACCATAACCCTAGTTCTACGCCTTTCACTGAGGGCTAGACCACAGTATGTGCACAAGCACAGATAAGACAGAAGAGCTCACGACACATGGAATCCCAGAACAGAAAGGGGAGTAGCAATACCAGGAGGGCAGGGGAAAGGTTGGGAGATGAGGGAAGGAAGGGGGGAATGATATTGATGACTGACCCCCTCTGCCCCCCAGGGGGGATGTACAACAGAAACCATGGGGGAAAGGAGACAGTGGTCAGTGCAAGTTATGAAAATAATAATAATTTATCAAGAGGCCACAAGATTGGGGATGGAGGGGGGAAAGAGGAGTTGATACCAAGGGCTCAAAAAATGTCTAGAAAATAATGATGCAACATATGTACAAATATGCTTATACAATTGTTGTATGGATTGTTACAAGAGCTGTCGGAAGCCTCAATAAAATGTTTTTTGAAAAGAAAAAGCAAGAGCTTTATATCAAAAAAGTAATTCTATATTAAGAAAACATCCCAGCTGAGTCCAGATCAAGTTCATAAGTCTGATATTAGTCCCTATATCTGATGCCACTCTATAAATTCTTCTTTAGATTCATGCAGCACATGCAATGATGCTGAATTCAGGAAGATCACAGGCCAGTGGGTGGACAATTCCATGGATCCAGTGGTGGTGGAAATATCTTCAGGATTCTGGCTGCCATCAGCCTGGATCCATGTGGCTTGTCAACAGGATAGTGAGGCAGAGAGAGTATATGTCCCACCTTCAGGGAGGTAGACAGGAGTTCCCAGAATACTCAGGAGAAGGTCATGCTCACACAGAAGCACCATTGGCTATGACCTGATTGACAGGCTAGATTCCACCCCTTCACTCAAGTCGACAGGAGATTATGTAACTGCCACTTTTGGGGCTCACTCTTAATTTTAGCCTTAATCTAATAACAATTAGTTATGATATGGTCTTTGTGGGGGTTAGAGATATGTCAAGTAGACATTCCTGCATAAAGATAAAAGGTACAGCTCAACCTGCCAATTGTGTTGCAGCCTTGGCATCATATCCCTTTATTCTTTAAATAAATACTTTTATTGGGGGCTCTTACAGCTCTTACCACACTCCATACATTCATCCATTGTGTCAAGCACATATGTACATTAGTTGCCATCATCATTTTCAAAGCATTTTCTTTCTACTTGAGCCCTGGATATCAGCTCCTCATTCTACACCCCCCCCTCCTCCAACCTCCCTTGCTCATGAACCCTTGATAAATTATAGATCATTATTTTCATATCTTACACCATCCTGTGTTCACCCACTTTTCTGTTTTTCATCCCCCCTGGGAGAGGGTTATATGTCGATCCTTGTGATCAATTCCCCCGTTCTCTCCCTACCTTCCCTTATCCTCCTGGTATCTCTCTTCTGATTATTGGTCCTGAGGGGTTTATCTGTCCTGGATTCCCTGTGTTGCAGGGTCTTATCTGTAGCAATGTACATGTTCTGGTCTAGTCAGATTTGTAAGTTAGAATTGAGGTCATGATAGTGGGAGGGAGGAAGCATTAAAGAACTAGAGGAAAGTTGTATGTTTCATCAGTGCTATACTACACCCTGACTGGCTCGTCTCCTCCTGTGACCTTTGTCCATCCAATTGTCTACAGATGGGCTTTGGGTCTCCACTCTGGGTACCCACTCCCAACCCCATTCACATTGGCATGATTTTGTTTTGGGTCTTAGATGTCTGATATCTTATCCTATTGACACCTGATGATCACACAGGCTGGTGTGCTTCTTGCATGTGGACTTTGTTGCTTCTCAGATAGATGGCCACTTGTTGGTCTTTAATCCTTTAAGGACCCCCAGATGCTATATCTTTTGATAGGTGGGCACCATCAGCTTTCTTTACCACATTTACTTATGAACCCATTTTGTCTTCAGCGATCATGTCAGGAAGATGAGCATGACAGAATGCTGGTTTATTAGAACAAAGTGTTCTTGCATTGAGGGAGTACTTGAGTTGAGGCCCAATGTCCATCTGCTACCTTAATACTTAATATAGATATAAATACATATATCTATTTCCTACTGTTAATATAAATATGTTTACATATGTACTTACATGTATTTAAACCTCTATAAATGCCCTTTGCCTCCTAGTTATTCCCTCTATTTCCTTTTGTTTTCCTCTTGTCCTACTATCATGTTCAGCCTTCATTTGGGTTCAGTAATTTCTTGTCATTATATTGCCCTTGACTAAGCCCTAAAAGGCCTCCTATGCCCTTCTCGCCACTGATTTTAGTTCACTTGTTGTTCCCTTGTCCCTGGGTTGATTGATTCCCCCCTTCCTTTCTCCCACATTCCCTTCTCCCATGTCCCCCAGAACCATTGGTCCCATTGTTTTCTTCTCCGAATTGCTTATCCCACCTATTTTATTTAGATAGACATGTAGAGACATTAATAAGTGCAAAAAACAGGCAAAGCCAAGCAAAAAAACAAAGGAAGATAAAACCAACAAAATAAGAAATTAAAAACCCCAACAAAATAACAACAAAAAGAAAGTCAATGACAAAAAAGGAAAAGCGTATAAACAGTTCCAGGTCTGTTTTTTGACCTGTAAGAGTGTTTTCTAGTTGAGTCTGATAGGGTGCCACACTCTGTCCCCAAAGTTTATTTTTGGTATTCCCCAGGGACTTCACCGCTATATCCCTTTTTTATATGAGAGAGAGAGAGAGAGAGAGAGAGAGAGAGAGAGAGAGAGAGAGAGAGAGAGAGAGAGAGAGAGAGAGAGAGAGAGAGATCTAGGAGAGTCCAATCCTGTTTGGTCCTTTGCCTTTTGCCAGAGCAGGATCTTGTGTCTGGTTCTTCGCTCTCTCACTGTGTAGCCCACTGATCTCAAGAGCCATCTCTTGATAACCAATGGTGGATTCATTAGGCTGACTTCAGACCTCAGCATCTACTGGCTTGTGCCCCACTGCTGTCTCTGCGTCAGCATCCTGGTCTGGTTCCTCAATCTCCTGTTGCATTGCCTACAGATCCCAGGAGTCAAGAGGAGATTATTTTGCCTTGAAGCAGATTGGACTTATCTAATTCTACAACCGTGAAAGTCATTTCCTGATGTAAATATCTTCCTATGTGCAACCTAAACAAGCATTGCTGATTTTGTGTCTCTAGAGAACCCAACCTAACACAGCCCAACTCTACACTGGCCTTCAGGAAGAGATCACTGCAGATGCTGGTGCTATATAACAGTGTGGTGAAGAAAGCAGATGGTGCTTTAGAAATAATGTTGTCTGGAGTCTTTAAGGTTTGTCTCAAAATAAGCAGCCATCTAAGTGAGGCATCAACTTAGTTCACATGGAAGAGGCACACCAAGCTGGGTGATCCAAATAATGTAAATAATAAAATCCAAATCTGAAGAAGAGAATGGTATCAAGGCTTAAATTGTGGACACCTACTTTGCAGAAGGCTGTGGATGACAGTAAAAGCGTAAATCCTTTCTCGGGGGGTCCCACGTGGATTAAGCTTCCGGTGAATCCCCTCTGACCACAGTCGAAGCATATGAACAGCCTTGCCATCAGGCACATTGCAAAGTCGATTCGGGCAGGTTCAGTTAGGTTGAAATGCAATACCAATACCGTATCACTTGATCTCCATTTTGAACCATTTTACACTTGCTTCAGTTTTTAATATTTTCTGCTTTCTTTTTGATGGAGGTGTCTTTTTAAGTCATTATTCCTTCGATTTTCTTGCTTGTCTGTTTGCTGCCTGTTTGTGTTTTGCATGATTTTCCGTATATGAAATCCAGAATATGGAGTTCTAGAGAGACAGTAACTGGGCAGGGGCGTGGCAGGGGAAGGTGGAGGGAAATGGGGTGCTAATAACAATGAGTACGAGAAGAAAATGTTCTGAAATTGATTGCAACGATGCCTGCACTAATCTTCTTTGTGATTAAAGTGTATGATATGTGAAGTCAATGCTGATAAACCATTTTAAAAGAAGAAAAAGGAAAACCACAAGGCAAGATAAGGGTTTCGGATGGGTACCTCGGAAGGGGAGGAGGAGGAGTAGAAAGATGTGGATGAAAAGAGGGATGATGATGCGTTGAGGATGGCAAAGGAAGCAGCAGAGCTCATTCAGCCATGCTGGCCCCTTTGTCCACCATCAAATGGGGGACTTGGCTTTTTGCCAGACTGACTTTGTTTCCTCATGAACATCTCCTGTGTGTTAGAATGTGCACGTGAAAGAAGTCATAGGAGTGAGACTGTAAGAACAGGCATAGGGGTTTGAAGAACTTGGAAACATATTTCCTGAGATAATGAGAATATGTCAGAGAATAATAGTGTCAAAGTTTTCCAGCCTTCAGGTCTCAAAGGACAATGGGGAAACTAGAGCAATGAATAAATGCAATCAACTTCAAAGCCACATTAAGTAGTGAGGAGGTGCGATTGTCATGTTTGGGAAACATAAACAGAAGACTATGAATGAGCACTTAGGTGAACAAAGCTTTACAATTATTAAGCCATTTCAAACCTAACCTTTATGAAAGAAGTCTACATCTACAGAATACTAACTATCTTTGAAGATAATATCTCAGGGATTCTGCAATCATAAGTAAGAAATTCACTCTGTTTCCTGCTGGTATCCTTACCAGGACTAGGCTCAAGGTTCCAAGCTTCGCCTCTCTTGGTTCTTGTCCCACTCCCAAGTAATAATTTAGACAGGGGACAGCATTCAGACCAGCATCAGACAAAAGGTTTGAATGGAATGAGTGAATTTATTAAGGAGGTACTTTGATATGAAAGAACCTAAGGGATCCAGAAAATCTGAAGACCCCTTAGAATGAAGAGGCATCTTTTATCCTACGAATGGTGGACTGCACCAATGGCGTACCACCCTTTCCAGGTATATTTACCCCTGCACCACAGAGTTCATGCTGTATTTTTGTTGACCAATGGTCAATTTAACCATTATGGGGATAGTGTGAACACCTGTCTTTACCTACCCACACCCGTTCACTATCTCTGTCTTTTCCATTGATGAGGAAATGTGTCTTATCTGTCCTTCACCTTCTTTTGAACTAGGGAGGCATGTGGGGGAAATATGCCTCCATCTCCCTTTTGTCCTAGAAATTTCTTCCATTGCCAACCTTTTCCCCCTAGGCTGGTTCTGTCCGGATAAAAATATGTTGTCAAACACTTAGAGGCTTGCCCCCATTTCTCACTTTTCACTGGAATTTTGTACTGTTAAGCTTTGAGCTGTGATCAGAGCTCCAATGAAATTAGCATGGTACTAATTGGAGATGGGCTAATACAATCACATGCCAAAGAAAGAAATGCATTTCCCTTCTTTCGAAAAATTGTAGTCCACTGGTTTGGCTGCTGAAGGTTGTACTTCAAACTATATTTTAAAAAGGGTAGTTCAGGTAGGACTGTATAAACTTTTGTTCTGCTACATAGAAGGCCACTATGTTAGATAGCCAGAATAGGGACTAGGGGGCGGGGGAATTGTCTCCCCAAGGCCTGCATAGGGTGACCAAAAAGAAATCAGGCACATTAATTAGAGACCTATGGAAAGGTCCAAACTGAGCATGCTCAAACGCAAGCACCTTAGGCCCAGGTGAGAAGTCCACCTGGGTGCAGAGTAGGCCCAGCCACATGACATCACACAGGTGGGCCTAAACAGCTAGTGAGGTCAGCAAATACCTTTAAGCACGCCTCCCCAGCCGGAGGAGATATAAGCAGCCACTGGTCTCTCTTCTTTTTTACTCCTCTCTTTTACTCCTTTCTTCGGGTGTTCAGGTGCTCACTTGAAGGTCTGAGGGTGGGGACACACATACACTGCCCAGGCCCTGGGGCCCAAGCTCCCTCTCAGGCCATTCTCCCAGGGCGCTCTTTTGGGATTTCCTGCTCCTGGCCCCTGGGATTTCCTGTGAATCCCAGAAACTTCCCTTTTTCTCAAAAACATCACTTGGATTACAAATGTGCTTCTGCTGCGTGAATTCCTTCAGCGTTGTGAAGCAAGAACCAAGGTATACCATGTCAGAAACATAGCAACTATTGTTACTGCTAATGAGTCTCTACTACCCTGAAGCAGCAGGGCCAATTTACTGGCTCCAAGTTAGAGAGAAAAAGATCATTTTATTAAAAGGTGACACCAGAGAGGAGACCCACAGAAGCAAAACCTGTCTTGATGATGTTCTGTTTGAAATCAGAATACCAGGAACCCTAGTGACCTAGTTGTTCCAAGTTGGGCTGTGAACCACAAGGCAAGCAATTAAAAAGCACGAGCCACTCCAAGGGAGACAGATGAGGCTTTCCACTCCCATGAAGAGTTACACTCTTGGAAAACCACAGGGACAGTTCTAGCCTGGCCTACGGCATCACCCAGAGTCATGATCAACTCAATGTGAGGTTGGTTTGATTTATACTTTTTACTTTGGAATTAACACCACAGGAGAGGTACATAACAGATACTTTACATTCACTCGAGTTTTAGGATGATAATGAGCTACAGTTGTTGACCAGGAACAAGTAGATAGAACAGTGAGGTTTTTAACGTCTTAGACTAGTCTCAGGATATCTCTGTTAACTAACTAGATAGCAAAATTTTGCTTTTTGGAATGGTTCTAAGAGTTACTTAGAGGCTTTTAAAGAAAACATCATGATTGTGTCAAAGCCATGCAGCAAATTATAAAAAATCCTGAGACAGATGTGGATCAAGGAAAACTTGGTGTGAATTAGGTTAACGACAGCAAATAAAGTGGAGTTACACTATGACTCAGAGCCAGCTTGCTGGCAACTAGCAATCATTCCGAAATTGCTAAACCCAATGTTGAATGGACTTTCACTTGGGACCTAGGCAAGCAAATCACACGAGAGCACGTTGTAAGGTGTGACCTACCCCTCTAAGTCAAAATGATAATTAATCCACCTCTGCTCGACTGTTGTCAGTGTATGCCATATTTGGGGATTTTTCATTCACTGCTAATGAGTCAGTTCTGATGCATGACAATCCTGGTGCAACAGGACAAAATACTGACTGACTGTGTGCCGTATTCACAATGGGTGGTACACTTGAGTCCATTGTTGCAACAGCCCGTATTTTAGGGAGCTCAGCTTCCATTACTATATCCAATGATACTCTGTTGTGATTCCCTAGGATTCTCATAGCCCAATTTTCAGAAGTAGATGGTAAGGTCTTTCTTTCTAGTCTGTCTTAGTCTATAAGTGTTGCTGAAACCTGTAAATCACGGTGGCCTGCTGTTCTTTGCAACACTAGTGGCACAGCTTCCAGGAACACAGTGACACACAAACCACCACATTATTAGGAACCAACAGATCAGTGGTGGATCACTGGGCTACTACTCTGCAATCCTCCCCTGGAGCAAAGCCCTATTCTGGAAGAAGGGAAGACCAAGTTCTTTGCGTCCCATTAGGGGTGTTCCGAGTGCCACCCTCCAAGTGACCTCCACCTGCAGAATAGAATGCGTGTTTGAGGACAAGCTATTATAAAAGAGTTTTCTGAGCCACCTATGTATTTAAACGGAGTTTCTCCCGTCTGGTGCTCCAAGTGGTATTTGAATAGGTTGGGGGCGGTGGTGATGTTTTCTTGACCGAATAGAATGAAAGCAACACAATCTCCCGCTTCAGAGCATAAAGTTCATCTGAGCTAGCCTCCTTACGTCTGAAGTTGCACAAGTTAATGTATTTCAAAATATTCTCAACCGCTCTAAATGAAACCCATGGAACTAATTGATAAGTGGCAGGCAATTCAGAATAGGTGCTTGATTTGTTTGGTGATTTTTGCTTTTGTAGTAGAGGGATTTTTTGTGTGTGTGTGTGTGGGGGGAATCAGATGTCCTGGCTATCGGAAAGGGAGGTGTACGAGACAAGTTGGGATAGAAATAAGCAAATGTAGTCCAGGGATTCAGGCAGCATACTTGATTTTCACTTAACTCTACACATCTCTGCAGAGTGGACCAGAGTTTGTCAGGTTAGTTATCTAACGCAGGTACAAGTTGCTGTTTGTCTGTACTGTGGCAGTGAGAAAATGGATCAGAGAATGGCTCACTTTTCCCCTTAGGTTTTCCTTGCTTCAGCACAACATTTAAAAAAAGAAAAAATGAACTCCTTGATTTTATTCTAAGCAAATCTAATTCAGCGTCCAAGTAATATTGTTTCATGGGCCAACTTGAGCATTTATGTCCTGAAGTATTTTTTACTTTAAACATTTAAATCCATTGTGATTGGTCATGTCAATATATGTTTTGGCAGCTCTGAGAGGGCTGGGTGAAATTCCTCCTGGGAGCCAGTGGGAGGCTCCAGTTGCAGAACCACTGTTGCTCTGTCTGCAGAGAGGAGGACTGCGCTTCCAGGAGGTCTTAAAGAGTGTGCTGGACCAGTCTGGACCTCCCCTGGGACGGCAACATTCAAGTCTGCTAGGAAAAATTAACCAACCAAAGAGGAAGTTGTCTTTTAGTTAGAACAAACAAAAGCCAAATTCTGACATTTGTGTAGGTTCAGCGAGCTCACGTTTTGAAATAAGGTTAACTCATCTTTGCACAATGATTTCAATCACAACCCAGTCCAAGTTTTTCTCATCTCCCTGTAAGACAAGCAGGCGACTCTTTCCACAGGGGAGGAAAGTGAGAGTAAAACATAGTCAGCAATGGTCTCAAACCCAAACCAGTTGGCGTCCCGTCCCCCGATTTGTGGCGACTTCATGAGTGTCCCAGTAGAACTGTGCCCCATTGTATTTTCAGTGACTGGTTTTAAAGATGTAGACAACTAGGTCTTTCTTCAAAAGCACCTCTAGGTGGACACAAACTTTAAACTTTTGGTTAGTAACCAACTGTGTTAATAGCTTGCACCTCCCTAGGGACTCCAGTGAGGATCCCAAACCAGAACAGTACCCTCAAGACAGGGGGCACATTTAGTTTTGTTTTGTTTTAGTGTCAAATCAATGAACCTCTATTATATAATATTATCCCTTGTGGTAGTTACATAATCTAGTGTCAATTTCAGGATTAAGAGTGTAGGGGTGGAGCCTAGGCTGTCAATCAGGATAAAGCCAATGAGGCCTCTGTGTGGGACATGGCTTTCCCCTGAGAATTCTGGGAAATCTGGTTTTTCCTTCTTGGAGGTAGGAGAGACTCTCTGCTGACTCCGTTGGAGACTCTCTATTGATAAGGCTCACTCTCTGCAAGATATCCCTGAGGAGAAGCCACATGTACCTACTTTGATGCAGCCCTGGGAGCTGGAGAAGCCACATGGACCTACCCTGATGCAACCAGACCTCTGGGAATTGGAGAAGCCACCTGAAGATTCCTGCCAATGCTGAGATGCTTACAACGCCACTGGATCCAAAGACTTTCTACCCACTGGTCTGTGATCATCCTGCATTTGGCATCATTGCATGTGTTTTGTGAGTTTAAAGAGGGCTTTATAGATTGGCATTGAACTTATAGACTTGAACTGGACTAGGTTGGGATTCTTTCTTAATGTACAATTACCCTTTATATAAAATTCTCTTATACACATATGAGTTTCTATGGATTTGTTTCTCCTGTCTACCCAGACTAAAACACCTCTTGAGTAGAAACTGATATCAGGTAATGAATTACTTGAATGTTGTAATATTAGGCTGGCAAAAATAATTAAATTGGAAATATTGGCAGGCAGTGTAATTAAAAAAATCATTTTATTGGGGGCTCGTACAACTCTTATCACAATACATTCATACATCCGTGTGTCAAGCACATTTGTACATTTGTTGGCAGGCAGTATAATTATTGTCCCAACTAATTAAGTGGTACTGGGGGAAAATTTAATGAATCAAACATAACAGTTCAGGAAGGAAAAATGTTTCTTTCTCTAGAATATTACTGGATACTATACACTTCTATTTCATCCAGAATATTCCTTCTTTGAATGAGTAAGATCTGTCCATAAAATATTATTTTAAAAAAGAATATTCTTTCAAAGGCTCTTGCACTGCCCAGCAAGGATGATTATTTATGAAATCTTGTCAGAGGTGAAAATGTTAATTCTGCCAAGAACATTTTTTTCAGAGATATTTCATGATTAATAGAGCAATATTACTACTACAGCTGCTATTGATGTTGCTGTGAGGACAAAGGTACTCCTGAAACAAGCCATGGTATTTTCAATCAACTTGTATGCATGTGAAAGTCGGACACTGAAGAAGGAAGACCAAAGAAGAATCGATGCATTTGAACTACGGAGCTGGAGGAGAATAGTGATGGTACCATGTACTGCCAACAGAATGAACAAATCTGTCTTGGGAGAAGTACCGGCAGAACGCTCCTTGGAAGAAGGAATGTGAGGCGTAGCGTCATGCACTGTAGACATGTTAGCAGGAGAGACCAGTCCCTGGATAAGGCCATCATGCTGGAGGTGTAGAAAAAAGGAGGAAGGGCCTTGAAAAGACAGCTCAACACAGTGGGCACAGCAATGGAATCAAACTTAAGAACAATTGTGAGGATGACACAGGACCAGACAATGTTTCATTCTGTTGTAAAAGGGTTGCTATGAGTTGAAACTGCCTCAATGGCACCTAACAACTACTACTACTGTGGTGGCTGCTGCTATCATTACTGCAGATGATAACAAGAACTACTCATTTTGACTATTTACTATGCCCCAAACATTGTGTCATATGTGTTCTATGGACACACAGCTTTGCTTTTACACTTAGTCCTCATGGCAAGCTTTGTCTTCATTTTGTAGAAGAAACACCTGCAACGGGAGAGTAAATTATTTCCCTAGAGTCATATAACTTAGATGTGATAGAGCCAGGTAATATAATCCCACAACTCACAAGCAAAATTTTATGTGGTATTGCTTTCCCAGCATGTAAGCATATTAATAATAATAGCAAAATGCATGGATTGCTCATGATCAAACTTGTTATCTGACTTGCTCTTACAGATGAACCAAATGAGATTTAGAAAAGTGACATGACGATCCCATGCTCAGTATATAGTAAACTAAAGATAGGAATTCAAATTCAGAGAGCCCGATACCCCAAAAGTGAAGCCCAAACCCACTATACACTTCTCTTTCCCATGAATGAGCTCACGAGTTAAAATACAGATTTACAGAATGACTTTATGTTCTTCTATATTCAAATTTCAAGGTAAGGAATTCTCAGCTTTTGAACAAATGTGAATCCCTTTCATTTGCTAGGATGTTACAGATGACAAGAGAACTTGGGGAGCTGCAAACTCAGAGCCACATTTATCAACGTTCCAAGCACTTAGCGAGCGTGTTATGGACAGTGTAGAATTTTGAGACCTTGCCCTTCAAGGAACTCCATTCTTGTTTGACTAAACATTCTTGTTTCCAATCATACTTGATTGTAAAAGGTCACGATCCTGCTTTCATGAAAGGAAAATTCACAGGTGTGTTAGTCTGGCTTGACTAGAGAAACAAGTCCAGGGACAATTATATGTATATGGCAGAGAACTTTATAACAAAGAGCAATTGCATATTAAGAAAACATCCCAGGCCAGGCCAGATCAAGTCCGTAAGTCCGATATTAGCCCACATGTCCAATACCAATCTACAAATTCCTCTTTAGACTCATGAAACACATGCAATGATGGCAAATGCAGGAAGATCACAGGCCAGTGGGTGAAAAGTCTTGTGGATCCAGTGTCAGCGGAAGCATCTCAGCACTAGTGTGGGTCTCCACATGGCTCCTCCAGGTCCAGGGCTCTGACTGTCACATCTCCATATGGCTTGTAAGCAGGAAGATGAAGCAGCAAGAGTCTGCCACCTCCCGGGAGTTCCTAGAATCCTCAGGGGTTTCCAGAATCCTCAGGAGAAGGCCATGGTCATACAGGGGCCTCATTAGCTATGGTCTTATTGACAGGCTAGACGCCACACCTTCACAAGTTGACAGATTATGTAACTGCCACAGAGGGATGTGTGATTGGGGATTTTGAGTCTCTGTCTCTGTCTCTGTCTCTCTCTGTCTGTCTCTCTCTGGATTCCAAGGCTTTGAAAAGAGGAGTTTGGCATATAGAAGTAGCAAAAATTTAGCTCTCATCTATCTACCTTTGGTGGGATCTGGAGGGTTAATCTAAATGGTGTTCAAGATGACCCAGTACAAAGTTAACAAAGCATATGCTCCAATCATATGTTGGTGGGTGCCTTTGAGTTGATTCCGATTAATAGCAATTCTATATGCAACAGAAGAAAACACTGCCAAGTAGTATGCCATCCTCATAATTCTTCTTATTGTTGAGCCCATCTATGCAGCCACTGTATCAGTCCATCTTGTTGAAGGGCTTCCTCATTTTCACTCCCCTGCTACTTTACCAAACACGATGCCCTTTCCCAGGGACAGGTCTCTCCTGATAACATGTCCAAAGTACATGAGACCAAGTTGGGCCTTCCTTGCCTCTAAAAAGCATCTGGATGTACTTTTTCCAAGACAGATCAATTTCTTTATTCTTTTGGCAGTCCATCAGTATTTTTCACCAGCACCATAAATCAATTGCACAGATTTTTCTTTGGTCTTCCTTATTCAATGTCTAACTTTCATATGCATGTGAGGTGATTGAAAATACCATGGCTTGTTTCAGGAATATTGATGCCATGGCTTGTTTCAGGAATATTGATGCCATGGCTTGTTTCAGGAATATTGATACCATGGCTTGTTTCAGGAATATTGATACCATGGCTTGTTTCAGGAATATTGATACCATGGCTTGTTTCAGGAATATTGATACCATGGCTTGTTTCAGGAATATTGATACCATGGCTTGTTTCAGGAATATTGATGCCATGGCTTGTTTCAGGAATATTGATGCCATGGCTTGTTTCAGGAATAGTCCTCAAAGTCATAGCTTTCATTTTCTTTTTTTCCTTAAAAAATTGTGTCAAGCACATTTGTTGCCATCATCATTTTCAAAATACTTTCTTTCTACTTCAACCCTTGGTATCATCTTCTCATAGTTTCCCCTTCCTCCCCCTTGCTCCCTCCCTCATAATAATTTTATAAATTATTATTTTTCATGTCTTACACTGACTGAGGTCTCCCTTCATCTACTTTTCTGTTGTCTGTCCCCCTGGGATGGGGTTATATGTAGATCATTGTGATCAGTTCTCTCTTTCTCCCCCCACCTTCCCCTTCTGTTATCGCTACTCTCAATATTGGTCGTGAGTGGTTTCTCTGTCCTAGATTCCCTGTGTTTCTGGATCTTATCTGTATCCATGTACATGCTCTCATCTAGTCAGATTTGTTAGGTAGAATTGGGGTCATGGTAGTGGGAAGTATTAAAGAACTAGAGGAAAGTTGTATGTTTCAACGGAGCTATACTACACCCTGACTGGCTCATCTTTTCCTTGTGACCCTTCTGTAATGGGATTTCCATTTATCTTCAGATGGTCTTTGTGTCTCCACTCTGCACCCCCTCCTCATTCACAATTATATAATTTTTTGTTCTGGGTCTTTGATGGCTGATACCTGATCCCATCAATACCTCATGATCACACAAGCTGTTGTGCATCTTCCATGTGGGCTTTGTTGCTTCTCAGCTAGATGGTCGTGTGTTTATCTTTAAGCTTTTAAGACCCCAAATGCTATATCTTTTGATAGCCGGGCACGATCAGCTTTCTTCACCACATTTGTTTGTGCACCCATTTTGTTTTCAGTGATTGTGTTAGGAAGGCGAACATCATGGAATGCCAGGTTATTAGAACAAAGTATTCCTGCATTGAAGAAGTACTTAAGTAGAGGCCCAATGTCCATTTGCTCTCCCTTAATACTTAACCTATAAATATAAATACATAGATCTAGTTCCCAATGGTTATAAATAAATATATTTACATGCCTGCAGTTAGACCTCTATAAATGCCCTTTGCCTCCTAGTTCTTTCCCATATTTCCTTTTACTTTCCTCTTGTCCCACTATTATGTTCAACCTTCATTCGGGTTTCAGTAATTCCTCTAGGTTACATTGCCCTTGATCAAGTCCTACTAAGCCTCCTATACCCTCCTCACCATCTATTTTAGATAACTTGTTGATCCCTTGTCTTTGGATTTGTTAACACCCACTTCTTTCCCCCTGCCTCCCCCTCATCCATGTCCACCCCCAGAAATGTTGGTCCCCTTGTTTTCTCCTCTGGATTGTTTATCCTGCCTGTCTTATCTAGACGGACATGCAGAGACAATAGTAAGCACAAAAACAAGGCAGAGCAAAAGAAAACAACAACAACAACAAAAACCAATGCAAAAAAAGAGAAAAGTCTATAAAAAGTTCACGATCTGTTTTTTTATCTTTAGGAGTGGTTTTCAGTGGAGTCTGATGGGGTGCCATGCCCTAGCCCCAAAGTCTATTTTTGGTATTCCCTGGGACTTCTTTGCTTCGCTCCCCTTGCTGCTCTGTTGCACGCCCTTAGTGTTTTGCCCCCATGTGGTGGGGTCAGATCGGGCACAATTCTTGCACTGTGCCCCCCGTGGTGTCCCTTGTAGCGCTGTGGGTCAGTGAGGGGCATCATGTCTGGTGGTGGGTCCGGCCCTATGGTCTTTTCTGTGCATTGGCTGCTCTGAGCAGAAATATCATCCTCAGGGCTTGGTGGGTTGGGGTGTATTCCAGTCTTTCTCCTTCCGTCTTCATTTGCTCCTGTGTTCTCTGATCAGATGTGCCACTCTCCCTGAGTTGTAGCTTCGGTTCTGTCCTCTGAAGTGAATTCTTCTGGGGGGAGAGGTTGATGTCCACATAGTTGGGATTGGGGCCAGCTCCAAATATATTTGCTTTTCAATACTCTAAAGAGGTTTAGTGCAGCAGGTTTACCTAGTGCAATGTATCCTTTGATCTCTTGATGACTGCTTCCATACGCATTGATTGTGGATCCAAGGAAGAAGAAATCTTTGACAACGTCACTCTTATCTCCACGTATCATGAGATTGGTTACCTAGTAGTCCAGTTGTGAGGATTTTGGTTTTCTTTACATTGACTTTTAATCCATACTGAAGGCTACAGTCTGATCTTCAGCAAGTGCTTCAAGTCCTCCTCACTTTCAGCAAGCAAGGTTGTGTCATCTGCATATCTCAAGTTGTTAGTAAGTCTTCCTTTAATTCTGATGCTTCTTATAATCTTGCTTCTTCATATAATCCTTCTTCATATAATCCAGCTTCTCTGATAATTTTTTCAGCATAGAGACTGAATAAGTATGATGAGCAGATATGTCCCTGGTTCACACCTTTCCTGATTTTAAACCATGCAGTGTTCCCTTGTTCTGTTTACACAACTGCCTCAATCCAGATACAAATTCTGTATGCCTATGGTGTACTGTTCTGGGATTCCTATTCTTCTCAAGGCTATCCATAATTTCTTATGGTCCACACAGCTGAATGCCTTGGCCTACTCAATAAAACACAGCTATACATCTTTATTTAGGGCTGTGTGTTGTTGTCTGTGATAGGTTTAGAGTGACAACCTGGCCAATAGGAACATGTGGGATTAATCAGGTCACAGTTTGATTTTAGGGCAAAGACATAAATGGCTCTGCAAGGTCCACCCCCCTCTCTCTTGCTCTCTGGTGTTTGGACCAGCACGCTGCTGCTTTAGCTAGTTTTCTGCCTCAACCTGTGAGCTACACCACCTTTTGGCCAAGCCAACCCATGCATCATGTAGCCAGATCTTGAGACTCCTTCGAAACCTGTTTCACCACGCTGCTGGGGTATACATCACTTGAGCTTGAGGCTGGTGGGTCCTGTCACCTTGCATTGCCTGAGTTGGGTATCCCATCCAGGCCCACTACGCTAAACTACTGGCTGTTTCCAACCTGCCATGCTGTTTGCCACCTGTGGGGAGACTCTGACTGTGAGGGAAGACTCCACTGTCTGCTTCCTTAATCTTGGACCCAGCAACCCATGTGAGTTGAACGATTTCTAGTATATTAACTGTTCCATGGAAGTGAGTTGAACTGAGCCTTCTGTACTGAGGTGGGGACAAATTAGCTGTTGTTATATTCCTTCTTGCTGTATCTATCTATCTATCTATCTATCTATCTATCTATCTATCTATCTATCATCACAAGTGTCCTCCTTTTGTTTCTCTAGAGAACTCTGCCTAACATACTGTCATGCTGTGATGCTGGAAGCTATACCACTGGTATTTCCAATGCTGGAAGGGCCACCCTGCACAGTCTCTGCAGCAGTGGACTCGAGCATAGGAACAATTGTCAAGATGGTGCAGAGCGGGTAGTGTTTCCTTCTGGTTTTCATAGGGTTGCAAGGAGTTGGAATGGACTAGGTGTCACTAAAAGACCACAAACTGGTCAGGAGGTGCAGCTAATCCACTTTCCAGTGCACTCTGTGTGAGGGCAAGATTATTCACCTCTGTGGTCCATGGTCTTTCCGTGGAGGCTTAATCCACATGGGGGTCCTGCAAATGAACTTGGGCTTTCACTGTCATCCATAGTCCTTTGCACGCGGGGTCCTCAGAATTTAAGCTGTAATACAGTCCCTTCTTCTGCTCATGAATGTTATTGTTAACACTCCTTGGATCACACAGACTGGTGTGCTTCTTCCATGTGTACTTACCTGACATCTCCCTTAGGTGGCTGCTTGTTTTAAGACAAGCCTTTAAAGATCTCAGACGCTATTCTTCTGACCACTAGGCACCATCTGATATCTTCACCACACTGCTGTAGCACCCATATTTTCAATGCTCACTTCATGAAGGTAGTTATATGATTAACTTTAGAAATAAATGTTATGTTAAGTTTTCTTTAATTTATATCAGTTTCTGAAACGACACTCAGAATTCAGGTCAGATAAGCCCCCCAGGATCAGAAATGGGAGTAGAGATACCAGTAGGGTAGAGGGAAGGTGGGGTACAGAGGGGAGGAAGGGGGAACCAATTGCAATGATCCAAACTTAACACCACCTCCCCAATGGAACAACAGAAATGTGGTTGAAGGGAGACAGTGGTCAGTGTAAGATATAAGAATAATAGTAATTTATAATTTATCAAGGGTTCACAAAGGTGAAAGGGGGGTAGCTAGGGAAAAATGAGCTCATATCAAGGGCTCAAAAAGAAATTAAATGTTCAGGAAATGAAGGTGACAACATATACACAAGTATGCTTGATACAATTGATGTATAGATTGTTATAAGAGCTGTAGGAGCCCCAATAAAATGATCTTTAAAAAGTTAAAAACAAAAGAATAAGATCTACAGCCACAGGGATGAGGGGCGGCTTTACCCTGCTCTGTAGTGTTGCTATGAATCGGAATGGCCCTGACAGCAGTGAATTTGAATTTGACCTTGTGTTTAAAGTGAGGCACACTTGAATTACAAAGGGGTGCACCCCTAATCTCAATACCAAAACCAAATCAAACTCACTGCCATCAAGTTGACTCCGGGCATAGTCATCCTAGAGGACAGGGCAGAACTGCCTCTGTGGGTTTCGGAGATGGTAACTCTTTCCAGGAGTGGAAAGCCTCGTCTTTCTTCTGCGGAGCTGGCTGGTGATTCCCAACTGCTGAGCTTGAGGTTCACAGTCCAAAGTGTAACCACTACGCTACTAAGGCTCTTCAGCCAGGCCGGCTATATCCCCATGGAAATTGAGAATTTTATGGCGATATTAGGGATTTTTATGGTGATATAAATTAGAGGGAATTTTCAAGTCTAAGTAAATGCCTACCTAGGCAGGAATACCTTGTTTCTTTCAGTCTGTGCATATGTGTAGTTTCCTGGGAGTTATTTAGGTAAATATATTTTCCACATCTGTTGACTAAATCTAAGAGTCAGATGTACATAATGTGGGGAGTTTTGCTGGAATAGTTGCCATTTCCGTTGTTGTGACTCCAATTTCTTTTGGGAAAGTTGTATCATTCGAAGTAGCGATAATGCAGTCCACGATGAAAATGGACGCAGCCCTATGCTGCCATCTGGCGATCGACTGCCGCAATGCCTCCTTAAGCTCTCAGCTGGTTTGGTTGCGGCACGGCAAGATGGGGACGTTTGAGTTGTTTGTTCTTTAGGTACCAAGGGAAATTCCGTTTTCTTATCTTCTTGGTGGAATTGGTGGAATATCTTTCTTTCAGATATCTTGCTATTCTTTTCTCCTTGGTCCATTAGTCCAGTATCCACTTTTTCTTTCTTTCCATTTCCCCCCCAGCCCTTTCAGCTGTCAGTTTTACTTAGTGCTTAATAAAAAAAATATTTAACTTAATCCTTGGGGGTGGGCGATGGGAATCAACGTGGTGAAGAAAAGATCAAACCAAACTCACTGCCTTTGAGTCTATTCTGATACACTGCTCCTCTATAGCACAGATAGGTGATGAACCTTTACAGGAGCAAACAGTCTCCTCTTTCTCCTGAGGAGCAAACTCCTGGATTTGAACCCGTGATCTTGTGGTAAGCAGCCCTATGCCTAATTCACAATCCTACCAGGCCTCCTTATAGAGTGTAGAGATTACTGTTACTTCAATTTCATTATTCAGACGAGGAAACAGCTAGTAATGATTGAGGCTCCATTGGGTCTTTGGCCTATATCTGTCGTCTCAGCCCTTCCTCACTGCATTGCCTTCACACCTCTGTGTGAAATGGAATAAAATATTAGCTATCTTTCAGAAATTTTGCCTAGTCTTATATCTGATTATGAAATAAAAGTATATCTCTTCTGAAAAGGTTATAGACATAAAGAATTGGGTTGTAAAATGTTTGGTGGGCACAGGATGCCCCTTTACCAGGGTTTCTTAAAACCTGCCAGTAACAAAGTTACTCCAAGTTTCTGAGATGATGGTGCTTATGTGGAGGAACTGGAGTGACTTAGACATTCTAACAATAGCATGGGGTAAACAGCAGCATGACTTGATGAACCTCACCTTTGAAGTTCTTGGGTTTCTTGCTTTGTGATGGTCGGGCCAGGGTGAAGCTGCCTTAGCCAGTTCTGTCTCAGCTGACAAGGCTCCCTTCCTGACAGACATCCCTGAGGAGAATCAGCATGGATCAATGCTGATGCAGCCCCGGGTGCTGGAGCAGCTGTGTGGAGACCCCTGCCAGCGCTGAGATGCTTACATGCTCACTGATTCACATTTCCCCCTGCAGTCGGTATCATTGCGTGTGTTCTGTGAGATGGAGGAGGACTTTGTGGATGGGTGTTGGATATATGGGCTAATGTTGGACTTGTGGGCTTTGGGCAGCACTCACTGGGTTGGGATGTGCACTTACCTTTTATATAAAACTCTCTCTTATACATGAGTTTCTGTGGATTTGTTTCTCTAAAGTACCCAGACTAACAGATGTGTAATGCTCCATTGTATGTATGCACCACAGTTTTTTAATCCATTGGTCTATTGATGGAAATCTGGGTTGTTTCCAATTTCTTGTAATTGTGAAGTATGCCGCAATGGACATTGGAGCGCAGATGTCTGACCTTGGTTTGTTTCTTGCTTCTTCTGCGTATATGCCCAGTAGGGGGAGTGCTGGGTTATAGGGCAGCTCAATTTTCATCTGTTTTAGATATTGCCAAATCGAGTTCCATAGTGGTTGTACATACCTACAGGTCCACCAGCAGTGAATGAGAGTTCCTATCGCCTCACATCCCCTCCAACACTTGTTTTCTGAGTTTTTGAATTGGGCTGTCTTTGAAGGTGTTAGGTGGTATCTCATAGTTGTTTTAATTTGCATTTCTCTTATGGTTAATTATCAGGAACATTTTCCCATATGTTTGTTGGCCATTTGGATTTCTGCCCTTGTGAGACTTCTGTTCAGGTCATCCTTTGCCCACTTCCTCAGTGGGAAATTAGTTTTTTTCTTATCAGAGGTTAGCAGAATACTGCAGATTTTAGTAATAAGGCCTTTGTCTAATGTGTCATTGCTAAAGATGTTTTCCCAGTCCGTGGGTTCTCTTATTATTCTCTTGGTGAATTATTTTGATGTACACAGGTGTTTTATCTTCAGAATATCCCATTTGCCAATTTGAGACTCATCTTTAGTTGTGTCCTTCCCTATTTCTGATAGCCTATGTATTCCCTGCACCAAAGCGCTCAGGTTTTTCCCAATTCCCTCATTGATGGCCCTAATAGTTTGGGGTTTTACCTTGAGGTCTGTGATCTACCTTGAGTTTATTCTTGTTCATGGATAAGATAAGGGTCATGTTTCATTTTTCTGCAGGTAGAAATCCATTTTTTTTCCAGCACCACTTGTTGAAGAGGGCATCTTCTTCCCATTGGATATTTTGTGGGCCCTTATAAAAGATCAGTTGACTGTATGCTGATGATTTTATTTATGGATTTTCAGTTCATTTCCCTTGCTCTGAGTATCTGTCATTATACCAATATCATGTGGTTTTGACCACTGTTGCTGTGTAATATGTGCTAAAGTCATGTAAAGCAAGTCCTCCCACCGTGTCCTTCTTCTTGAGTAGTTCTCTGTGAATTCTGGGCTTGTTCCCTCTCCCTATGAAGTTGGTAATCAGTTTTTCCATTTTTATGAAGAAAGATGAGAGTAACTGTATTGGGATTGCACTAAACTTTTATAGGTCTTGGGCAGAACTGACATCTTTATATGTTGAGTCTTCTAAACCACGAGCATGGGATATTCTTCCATTTGTTGAGGTCACTCTTGGTTTCTTGTAATAGTGTTCTGTAGTTTTCCTTATACAGATCTTTTGTTATTTTATTCAGGTACATCCCTAGATATTTCAATTTGTGCTTGGCTATTGTAAAGGGTACCACCTTTTTTATCTCCTCTCTTGTGGTCTTATCTGATGTGTAGAGCAGTCCAATGGACTTCTGTTTGCTGATTTTGTATCCTGCCACTCTGCCATATTCCTCTATTGCTTCCAGTAGTCCTCTGTGGAGCTTTTGGGATTTTCCATACATAAAATAATATCATCTGCAAATAACAATAGTTTCACCTCTTTCTTCCCCAGGTGAATACCTTTGGTGTCTTTTCTTTTCCTTATGCTGTTAGTTAAAACCTCCAGTATGATGGTAAATAAGAGTGGGGAAAAGGGGCACCCTTGTCTGATCCCCTTTTTTAGTGGGATTGTGTTAGTCTTCTCTCCATTGACTACCACATTGGCTGTTGGTTTTTCATATATAGCTTGTGTTATATTGAGTTATTTGGTGTTGGATGTTGTTGAATACTTTTTCCTCATCTATTAATATAATGTGGTTCTTATAGTTTTTCATGTCAATGTGGTGAATGATACTAATGGTCTTTCATATGTTGAACCATCCTGGCATCCCTGGTATGAATCCCACTTGGTCATGTTGAATTATTTGTTTTATATACTTTTGGCCAGTATTTTGTTAAGTATTTTTGCATCAATGTTCACTATGGATGTTGGTCTGTTCTCAATTCTTGTGGGAACCCTGTCTGGTTTCAGTATCAGAGTTATACAAGCTTCATAGAAGGAGTTTGGGAGTTTGCTGTCTTTTTCTATGTTTTGGAAGAGTTTGTGTCGTATTTGTGTCAGTTCTTCCCTGAATGCTTGGTAGAATTTTCCTGTGTAGCCATCTGCTCCAGGGGATTTTTTTTGGTTGGTAATCCCTTGATAACCTTGTCTATCTCTTTTATTGTTATGGGTCTGTTGAGATTCTTGATGTCCATTTGGGATGGTCTAGGCAGGAATTGCTTTTCCAAGAATCTGTCCATGTCTTTCAAGTTGTTTAATTTATTGGAGTGCAGTCCTTCTTAGTACTGTGTAATTATCCTTTTGATTTCATTAGGGTCTGTTGTAATGTCCCCCTTTTCATAGCTCATCCTTGCTATTGAAATGTGTTCCTTCCTTTCGTTGGTTAAGTTCACCAGAGGTCTGTCAATTCTGTTTATCCTTTCAAAGAACCAACTTTTGGCAGCATTTCCCCCATAGTTTTCTTATTTTTCCTCTCCTGAATCTTAGCTCTGATTTTTATTATTTTTTTCTTTTGTTATTAGTTGGATTGTCCTGTTGACTCTGCTGTAGTTGCTGTAAATTTTGTGCCAGCATATCAACCATAAATCTCTCTTCCTGTTTTATGTGTACATATATTGGTATGAAACGTCCTCTGATGACTGCCTTTGCTGTGTCCCATAACTTTTGGTAGGTTGTCTTCTCATTCTCATTGGTTTCTAGAAAGTTCCCAATTTCATCTCTGATTTGGGCCAGTATGCACTCCTTTGGTAATAGAGTGATATTCATCCTCCAATTGTTTGCTTGTTTTCTTTATCTTCCTTTTGTTGATTTCCACTCCTTTGGCAAAGAGAGAGAGGTCTGTATGATATCAATGTGCTTAAATTTATGTAGATTCTCCTTATGCCTTAGCATGTGGTCTATCTTCTAATATGTGCCATGTGGACTCGAGAACAATGTGATATTCTATTTTGTATTTGGATGAAAAGCTCTGTAAATATGAGGTAAAATCGACTAATTGTAGTGTTTAGATCTCTATCCTCCTTGTTGAGTTTCTTTCTATCTTTGTCAGAGAGCAGTGTATTAAAGTCATTTACTATAATTGTTGAAGCTGTGATTTATTTTTTCATGTTTTGGAGTGTTTGGTTGATATATAGTCAATGGGTCTCTCATTCAGGGAATACATATTTAAAATGCTTAGTGGTTCTTTGTCTACCGTTCCCTTGAGCATTATATAGTACCCTCCTTATCTCTTTGAGGTCAATTTTATCTGAGGTTAGGATTGCAACCTTGCTTTTTTTGAATTGCTGTTTACTTGGTATGCTTTCTCCAGCCTTTGATTCTCAGCCTATTTTTGTCTGTAGTCTTGAGATGTGTCTCCTGTAGGCAGCAGATTGATGGCTCCTATTTTCTAAGCCAGTCTGCTAGCCTCAGTCTTTTAATGTCTGAGTTCAGGCCATTGATATTCAAGGTTATTATCTCCCTTTGTGGATTCTGTGATGTCATCTTATACCTTTTGTATTGGGTGTTTTCTGCCCTCCTTTTTTATCAGTGTGCTGTGTGTGTGTATTTGAGTGTGTGTGCATGTGTATTTCATTCTTGACTTGTTTCCACCTTTAAGATAAAGCTATTTTGGAGGCTGTTGTCTTGGGTGTGGTTGTTCTATGTGGCTATCTCTTTTTATGCTTTGTAAGTGCTGTTCTGCCAATAGTTGGTCGGCAAGGATCTTTTGTAGGTCTGGGTTTCTTCTAACTTATTCTTTGAGTTTTTCCTTGTCTGAGAAGACTCTTACTTCTCCATCTATCTTGATGGATAATTTGGCTGGGTAGAGTATTCTTGGGTTTGCTTTATTATCCTTCAATTTCTGGAATATACTACTCCACTCTCTCCTCTTCTTCATAGTGTCCGCGGATAGGTCTGAGCATATTCTTATTTGGAAACCTTCATATGTGATTGCTTGTTTTCCCCCAGCTGCTCTCATGATTTTCTCCTTTTCTTCAAAGTTGGATAGTTTAACTATTATGTACCTTGGTGACCTCTTCTTGGGATTCAATCTAGCTGGTGTTCTTTCAGTCTCCTTAATAGTCACCTGGTTTTCATTCATTAAGCTGGGGGAAGTTTTCCTCCAAAAAGTTTCTCACTGTTGTGTCCTATTCTGATAATCCAGTTATTCTGATTTTGTTCCTTTTCATAGCATCAGACATAGCACTTATGTTTCCTTCAGCTTCTCTGATGATCTTATTAGATTTTTGGTGGTGTTTCTTAAAATCTGTTTGGTTGTCCTCTAGGTCACTGGTGAAGTTCTCTGCCTCCTCCAGTCGGTTGGCGAAGTCTGTGAGTCTGCTACTGGTTTTTGTTATCTCATCCTTAAGGTCTTGTATTTGCCTTTGGTGTGTGGAATTTAATTCCTCTATCATTTCATTCTTTTTCTGTATTTTTTCCCTCATTGTCTATATGACTCCAAGCAGCGTTCTGAAAATTTCTTTCTGTGGCAGATCAATGTCTGCTTCTATGCACCTTGTTAGGTTCAGAACATCTCTGCCATTGCCTTTTGTTTCTTATGTCGTTCGTTGAGGTCGTTGGAGCTGATTGCTGTTTGTGCTGCATTGTTTGAAAGAAGCCAGGTCCCATTTTCCAGTTAGTCAAAGAACACTGGCTCTCTCTGGGAGACTTGTAGGAATGCTTCTTTGAACGGCCTGCAGCTAGTTTCATTATGGAATTGGTCTACTACTTTATCCTCCTGTGGCTTCACTCTTTCTCTAGTCAACCAATATTCTGTTATTTGGAGGGCAATTTGGATGGGGACACTGGTTGGGTGGTTGTGGATCCATGAGGATGGTGCTGTACTGGGTGATCTCACAAGAAGCCATGATGGTGTGGCCCACTGCAGCCTGTGGTGCTTCAGAGGGTGTGCAGGGATGCTGCTGCAATGGGAATGCCACAGGAGGCTGGTGGGTTGCCTTCTTTGGTGTAGAGCACCGTGAATGGTGGTGGAATTGCCCTCGTCAGGTTTATTGTTGCAGAAGTTGGGCAGAGGTTACTGCAGCAGCATAGAATATTGGCGAGTGTTGGCTGAGCTGCCTTCTGCCGTGTGAGGCACTATGGCAGGAGGAAGGAATTTCCTTGAGTCAGATAGGAGCTCCCCAAGCCACGCAGGAAGGATTTCCCCTGAAGAAAGTGGGTGGAATTTCCACAGCCAAGTGTTAATCACTTCAAGGGGTGGACTCGCAGAATTTCCCTGGGAAAACTTGTGCGGGATATCCCCTGGTGGAGGGTGGGTGGATTTTCCCCTGCCTCAGATTACTTTGCAGAGGGTAGAGGGCTCCAAGCTGGGTGGAGGGCAGGTGTAAATGCCCTAGGCTAAGGGGAGTGGCCTGGAGTTCACCAGTGGTGTGTGAGAGAAAAGGGAACAGAAAAAGGAAGAAAAACACTAAGCCTGCTGAGATAGTGAGGGGATAGAGAGAAGTGAGGGAAACAATAGTAACAATATATCTGAGCCCTGAGCCCTGATTCTGGGGTTGGAGGGGTTTAATCCCTGCCCTTTGTTGAGATAAAGCCCCTGTGCCGGCTCCAAATGATGACAGCTCTGGCAGAGACAGTGGTGGGGCAAAGGTCAAACCCTATTCAGCCTCCACTGTGGTAAACTAAAAACCTCTAGGCCCTCAAAACCTAGTGAATCTGTGCCTACTTTTTTTATGATGCTTCTTCTGTGACCTGGTAGTGTGGAATTTCCCTCTTAGTAACTCTCTTGCACTGATTTGTGCGGAGTCCCTCTTATATGTGTTAATCTCCATTTTCCCAGAATTCTTTTGTCTTATTTCTTCGGAGTACTGTATATACTTGAATATAAGCTGACCGGAATATCAGCCAAGGCACCTAATTTTACCACAAAAACTGCTTAAAATGTGCTGAAAAACTCGGCTTACATATGAGTATATATGGTAAATACCCAGCAGAGGTATTGCTGGGTCATATGGTGTTTGTATTCCCAGTTGTTTTGGGCAGTGTCATATCATTTTCCACAATGGTTGTACATATTTACAAGTCCACCAACAGTGTACCCTCTCCAGCATTTATTGTTCTCTGTTTTTGAATTGGATTTTTGTAGTAAATGTAAAATTTTATCTCATAATTGTCTTGATATACATCCCCCAGACGGCTAGTTATGATGAGCATTTCCTCATGTTTTTGTTAGCCCTTTAAGTGTTGTCATGTGTGAATTGACTATTTATGTCCATTGTATAATTATTATTGGATTACTTTTTTTTTCTTATTGAGGTATTGGATAATTTTATAAATAGTAGTGATTAGCCCCTTGTTTGTTATATCATCAGTAAAGATTTTTTTCCTATCCCTGGTCTCTCCTTTCACCCTTTTAATGTAGTCTTTTGATGGGTATAAGTGTTATATTTTGGATAGCTCCCAGTCATCTACTTTGTCTTCCTTTATTATATTTGGTAGTCTGTGTATGCCCTAAAATAGGGCTTGTAAGTTTGTCCCAATTTTCTCATTGATAATCCTAGTATTTAGGTAGTTAGTCTATCTTGAGTTTGTTTTGTGCAAGGAAACACATAGGTTCTGTTTAATTCTTCTGCATGTCAAGATCCAATTTATCCAACACCATTTTAGTAAGAGGCTGTCTTTGTCCCATTTGATAGTTTGGGGTCCTTTGATGAAGATCGTTTGCATGTAGGTGGATGCATTTGCTTCCATTGCTGAAGTTGTTTGTTGTTCTGTTGCATTTGTATATGTATCCATCATAGTACCACGCTATTTTGACTACTGTGGTTCTATAGTAGGATTTGAGGTCAGGTAGTGCAAGGCCTCCTGCTTTGCTCTTCTTTTTGAGAAGTTTTTTGCTTTTCCAAGGTCTCTTCCATTTCTATATGAAGTTGGTAATTAGATTTTCCATTTCTTTAAAGAATGATGTTGGGATTTGGATTGGAATTCTGTTATATTTTTAGATTGCTTTAGGTAGTGTTGACATTTTCACAATATTGTCTTCCCTTCTATGAACACAGAATAGTCTATTTTTGTAGGTCTCTTTGCTTTCTCGTACCAGTGTTTTTAAAAAATTATTTTGTGTGTGAGGTTTTTGCTTCTTTGATTGGGCTTTTTCCAAGCTATTTTCTCCTTTGTGTGGCTGTTCTAAATGGTATTGCTCCCTTGATTTCCTTTTTGGAGTTCTCATCATTGGTACATAGGAATCTGATTCGTTTTTGTGTCTTAATCTTGTATCCTGATACTTTACCAAAACCCTTAATTGTTTTCACTAGTCTTTTTAAAGAAACTTTGGGGTTCTCTATAAAATCACACCATTTGTGATTAGTGAGAACTTCACTTTTTCTTTGCCCAATTATATTCCCTTGATTTCTTATTGTTTTATAATGGTTCTGGCTAGGACTTCTTACCCAATGTTGAGTAAGAGTGGTGATAAGGAGCATCCTTGTCTATGATCCATTTCCAGGTAGAATATTTCCAGTTTTTCCCCACGAGTGTGGGATTGACCATTGCATTTTTCTATGTGGCCTTTATTATGCTGAGAAATTTCCCTTTTGTTCCTCTATTATTGAGGTTTGAAATTAGAAACAAGGATTTGATATCATCAAATTATTTTCTGCATCTTTTGATATGATCGAGTGATTCTTATTCTTTATCTTGTTTATGTGGTGGCAATACAGTGATTGTGTTTTCAAATATTGAACCATCCTTGCACCTCTGGTATGAATCCTACTTCATCATTTTTAAAATATGTTGTTGGATTCTATTGGCAAGAATTTTGTTGAGAATTTTTGCATCTCTGTTCATAAGAACCATTTAGTCTGTACTTTCCTGGTTTTGGAATCAGAGTAATGCTGGCTTCATAGAACAGATTTAGGAGTTTGCTGTCCCTTTCTTTTTTTTTTTTTTTTTAGGGTGCTTTTATTTTTTTTATTTATTTATTTATTTATTTTTTTAACAATTTATTGGGGCTGATACAAGTCTTTTCACAGTTCATACATATACATACATCAATTGTATAAAGCACATCTGTACAGTCTTTGCCCTAATCATTTTTTTCTCTTTTCTTCTTTTACATTTTATTAGGGACTCAAACAACTCTTACCACAATCCATACATATACATACATCAATTGTATAAAACACATCCATACATTCCCTGCCCCAATCATTCTCAAGGCATTTGCTCTCCACTTAAGCCCCTTGCATCAGGTCCTCTTTTTTTTCCCCCCCTCCCTCCCCTTTCCCCCCTCCCTCATATGCCCTTGGTAATTTATACCTCGTTATTTTGTCATATCTTGCCCTATTCGGGGTCTCCCTTCCCCCCTTCTCTGCTGTCCCTCTCCCAGGGAAGAGGTCACATGTGGCTCCTTGTAATCAGTTCCCCCTTTCCAACCCACTCACCCTCCACTCTCCCAGCATCGTCCCTCACGCCCTTGGTCCTGAAGGTATCATCCACCCTGGATTCCCTGTACCTCCAACCCTCATATGTACCAGTGTACAGCCTCTGCCCTATCCAGCCCTGCAAGGTAGAATTCGGATCATGGTAGTTAGGGGGAGGAAGCATCCAGGATCTGGGGGAAAGCTGTGTTCTTCATCGATACTACCTCACACCCTAATTAACCCATCTCCTCTCCTAAGCCCCTCTATGAGGGGATCTCCATTGGCCGACACTTGGGCCTTGGGTCTCCACTCTGCACTTCCCCCTTCATTTAATATAATATATATATACACATACATATATACATATACACATATATACACATACATACACACACTTATATCTTTTTTTTTTTGCATGATGCCTTATATCTGGTCCCTTGGGCACCTCGTGATCGCACTGGCCGGTGTGCTTCTTCCATGTGGGCTTATTTGTTTCTGAGCGAGATGGCCGCTTGTTCACCTTCAAGCCTTTTAGACCCCAGACACTATCTCTTTTGATAGCCGGGCACCATCAGCTTTCTTCACCACATTTGCTTATGCACCCATTTGTCTTCAGCGATCCTATCGTGGAGGTGTGCAGTCAATTATATGATTTTTTGTTCTTTGATGCCTGGTAACTGATCCCTTTGGGACCACTCGATCACACAGGCTGGTGTGTTCTTCCATGTGGACTTTGTTGCTTCTGAGCTAGATGGCCGCTTGTTTATCTTCAAGCCTTTAAGACCCCAGTCACTATCTCTTTTGATAGCCGGGCACCATCAGCTTTCTTCACCACATTTACTTGTTCACCCACTTTGGCTCCAGCTGTTGTGTCGGGAGAGTGAGCATCATAGAGTTCCAATTTAATAAAAGAAGGTATTCATGCATAGAGGGAGTGTTTGAGTAGAGGCCCAAGGTCCTTCCGCCACCTTAATACTTGACCTATAAATATCGACACAAAGATCTATTTCCCCAACCTCCTATATATATTTGCATGTACATGTCTTTGTCTAGACCTCCATGAATGCCCTTTGACTCCTAGCTCTTTCCTCCATCTCCCTTGACCTTCCTCCTGCCCTACTACCATGCTTCATCGCCACCTGGGCTAGAGTATACCTCTTCTCTAAGCAACCTTACCCTTGATCATTTCCCATCAGGCCTGTTAATACTCTAGAATACCCTGTGTAGGATTGGTGACAGATTGTCCCTGAATACTTGATAAAAATTACCTGTGAAGGCATCTGTTTATAAGCTTATTTTGAGAATTTCTTGATTATCTTTTCTATTTATTCTTCTTTTTTATTTTAAAAATATTATTTATTTTGTTTTTAAACTTTATTTCATTAAAATTTTATTTATTTTCTCTTTCTTCTTTTGTTATGCATTTGTTCAGATTTTCTATATCTGTCTCTGTTAGTTTGGGTTGATAATGTATTCCTAGGTATATGCCCACTTCTAGATTATCAAACTTGTTGGAACACAGTTTTTTTGGTAATACTGTGTTATTCTTTTTTTTTTATTTGGATCTTTTGTGATGTCATGCTTTTCACCTCTAATTCTAGATATTTGCATCTTCTTTATTTTCCTTTATTAAGTTTGACAGTGGGTTGTTAATTTTGTTAATTCTTTTGTTATTGGAGGGTTTTGTTGTTGCCCTGGTTCAAGTTGTTGGAAGTGCATTAAAGTGCTGATTTTGGATTTGTTTTTCATGTGCATGTTGAAGGCTATAAATTATTCTCTGGTTACTGCTTTTACTGTGTCCCAAAGGTGATGGTATGATGTGTTAAAGTTGTTTCAAGGAATTTCTTTCTTTCATCTCTTATCTGATCTATTATTCAGTTGTTTTAAGTACTATGTTGTTCAGTCTCCATGTGTTTGTCTTTATATTCCCGTTCTTTCTATTGTTGATTTCCCATTTTATTGCATTGTGATCTGAGAAAATCCTGTTTAGTGATGTAGCAGATGGAAAGTATCTGGTGGTGAAATGGATAAAAGGGGAGAGTGATGGGAAGGGAAGAAGATTGTGAATAAAATAAAATAAATGTAATCATAGTAATAATAAGTAGTTGTCTGGAGAGGCCTACAAACTTGCAAAAAATGGGAAAATGTATTTTAAGAGGGTAATCAGAATAAATAAGGTCCATTGAACTAGATTTTAAGAAAAGAGAGAGAGAGAGAGAGAGAGAGAGAGAGAGAATGGGTGGAATTGCAGGGAAACAAAAGACCAGGATGTGGTGTGGGTGTAGATGCTATTTTCTGTTGCTGTGGTAATGTGAACGTGAACATACCAGTGCACTCAGAGGGGGATGAGGGAAAGACCCTTGCTTGGGTGGGTGTGCAGAATCTAAAGAACTGCTTGTTTTTGCCTGGAGGAAATGGGTATTTTCAGGAGGGTGGGGCAGCCCTGATTGAAGACTCTGGAATAGGAAGTGGATGAGAACTCCTAAAATATCAGAGAATTGTACTGGGACCAAAGTACAAAAACTGAAGAAAATAAAATGGAGGAGAAAATAAAATCACCTTGTGGGTAGAAAACTTGCTCTTTGTGTTATTTTGTTAACACATGTTCTGCATGATGATGAGGGGCAAGGGGGAGTCAGGGCACTGGAGTAGAAAGTATGGAAGAAGGGAAAATATGGAAAAGTTGAGCTATGGTACTGATTATACCTGCATCAAGTTGCCCACACAGAGCTATCTTCAGAGGCCAGCCATCTAAAAGGTTTGGCTGGTTGGGTTGCCTCAAGCACAGGGGAAATGGTCTGTGCCAAGGAGAAAAGTGGGGCTCACAGAAATTGCTTGTGCTAGTGGTGTATGTTAAAGTTGAGTTCGTCAGTAGGTGCTGCTGCTCTTCCACTTTAAGAAACTTGGGTTACTTATCTTTATACTGAAATCCTTTTTGCGGGGAAGTGCAGGATATCTGTCCTATATAAGATGGCTTCCTGGAAGCCATTTTGCCTGAGCTGTCTGATTATAGTAATGGCAGAGCCAAATATTGACTAATGATATTAGCTATGTTCATGTGCTCCTTGGCTATTTGTATATCTTCTTTGGAGAAATGCCTGTTCAAATCTTTCAATTTTTAATTAGGCTGTTTGCCTTTGTTCTCGATGAGTTATAGAAGTTCTTTATAGATTCTGAATATTAAACCTTCTTCCACGTATGGCTTTCAAATTGCTTTTACCACTCCGTAGGTTGTTGTTTCACTTTCTTGAGAAAGTTTTCTGGTTCACAGTTTTTAATTTTTATGGAGTTTTATTTATTTACTTTATTGCTTGTGATTTTAGTGTCACATACATTTCTTTTAAAATGAATAAATCAACACCTATTTTTCAGAAGCCTCTGAAGTATGAATTTCTGATATTCATTGCTGAAGAATTTCTAAGACGGTATACTGCTTATGTGTTATTTGATTAGCACTAGGATCATACTAGTAGGTAGAGCAATTGGAGCTGTCCTTTTTGAGAAGAGGGTTCCAAGGACTTAGGAGGCAACAGTGGTGATGGGAGAATTCAGGATGCCAAGTAGAAGTCAACAAAAGTACAGGAACCTTAGCATGGATGCTCTGACACTAGAATGTAAACAGGGTGGGGGGACTAACCCAGAGAATGATAGTTTGGACTTTCTTTGTTGTGATTCCTTTATACTCATCAGTTGGTGTCGTCCAAAGTAAACTTGGATTGTAGGTTTATTACTGTTCATGATCATGATTTCAATGAATCAATTTCTTATTTTCCTCCTTCTTTTTACTAAATAAGCATCTAGTTGTTCTTAACAGTTTCCTAGATCAGATTTTACCAAATATTTTCTGTGAAGGTACTGGTAATAAGTTATATCGTCTCTGTAAATAAATGAACATGGCAGTATTCTAATAAAATTGTTTATAAAAACAGATGGTGGGTTGACTCTGGGCTGGGCGCTCTAGATTGCCAATCCTTTGCGCGACATTTTATAGTGGGACACAAAGGAACAAGTTAGGTTTGTCTTTCCAGTAGATGTGTGTTGTTGGTTGCTGCTGAGTCGGCTCCCACTCACGGTGCCTCTGGTAGGCCAGGCGGGCTAGAGAAACAAATGCAGGAACACTCGAGTGTGGATGGTACGCCACTGGGAGTCACTCTCTTGAATTTGTGAAATGTTTTTCTGTTTTTCAGTAAATGAAACCCAGAACTGATGAACCTATAGGGATACCAAATAGAATAAAGGTGGGGTTTTTTTTTTTTTGGTTGGGGGGGGGGTGTAAGGGGACAGCGGTGATGGGGAGGGGTAAAAGGGAGACGTTGTCAAGGAGTCTAGGAAGAAAAAGTATGTTTGGAAACTGATTATGGAAGCAATTTAACAATTCTGCTAGATTTGGTTGGATTCTGGAATGATATGACATGTATATTACCCCCTAAGTAATAATAAATTAAAAGAAAAGAAAGCAAACAAGCATAGATCCAGGAATGGGTTTTGGGCTCACATTAATCTCTAGCTCCAACTTAAGAACAATTAGTTGTTACATTTAGGGCCCTGCTTGATATTCACCCCCAGAAAGGGAACACAGAAGATATGGATGCTATAGCAAAATTTGGCAAAGAAATTATGTGATGCCTGGCTATCAGATAAAACAGTGTCTGGGTCTTAAAGGTTTGTCTCCAAACAAGCAGCCATCTAAGTGAGATGTCAACTAAGTCCATGTGGCAGCACATCATCATCAGTCACCAAAGGATTGTAAATCATATACCCTGAAATCAAAGGAGGGATGAGTACCAGAGCCTAAAGGTGATGGATGACAGTGGGAGCCCAGGATTCATTTGTGGAACTACATAGGAAATACGCCTCCAGAGAACTTGCCCTATCGAAAATTGAGTGAAGAGAGGACAGTGATCACTAAACAGAGACCATTGGAGAGATGAATATAGATCAAAGGCATACATAAATCTGACCTGAATGAACAACTTTGTCAGTTGATTCCCCCCTCTGATGTATGCTGGGTCTGTTTTTCAACCTTTTTCTATAATTTTGTTTTGTTCATTCATATTGGAGTGTATCTCAGAGGTGTTATGCTATTGAAGGTCACCCTCTTGAAGTTGTGTTATATGTTTTTCTTTGTTTTGGTATATGAAACTCAGGACTGATGAACATTCAGGGATAGCCAGTAGGATAAGGGTTTCAGAGGGGCAGGGGGTAGAGTGGTAGTGGGTGGGTAAAAAGGAAATGATGTCAAGGAGTTCAGGAAGAAAAATAATGTTTGGAAACTGATTGTGGAAGCAACTGTACATGTACAATTCTGCTTGACAGGATTGAACTATGGAATGATATATATATTCCTAATTAAAAAAACCAAACCATTTCAGAAGAAAAAAACATTTCCACCCAGTCTAACTCAAGTTTATAAGTCCAGTACTAGTCTGTACATCCATTTTCAGACTCATTCTGCCACAGGCAATGATGCAGAGTATAAGAGATCACAGACTGGTGAGGGCATAATGCAGTTATGTGGATTCAAGGTTGGTGGAAACATGGCAGGACTCCAGCAAGTCTCAGGATCAGTTCCAGAAGATCCCAGCAGTCAAGAGGGCAGAGTGAGAGGGCCACCCCCCTGAAGGGCACAGCACCAGACTGTGACCTATGACAGCTTTAACTCTACCCCTGGTAAGGAATGTTGAGCTGACATAAAATCACCTAACTAAGACAGTGACCCTCTACAGAAAGAAATGTTGTCATCTTCACTATCACGTGCCAACTTCACTATCATTGATCTGCTAAATTCCTTTTTGATGGTCACTGTGTATTTTGAGTGCTTTTCTTTTCAGTGGGCTCATCTTCTGGCACTAGATCAGATAATTTTCTCTTGTGATCCACTGGGTTTTCATTGGCTAATTTTGGAAGTGGACCCCGCTCCCTCCCTATTCTTAGTCTGGAAACTGGCTGCCACAAATCAGGCTTATTTTGCCACATTGGTATGCAATCCTTTCGGAATCTCTATATAGAATTCTTGATTAACAGTGTGACCTGGTGGAACAAATTCCAAATGCACCATGAGTCAACATTTTCATCTGTTCCAGAAGTTGATGGATATCCAGAATGAGGTTTATTATCAATCAACATTGCACATTTTTTTGAAATGAGAAAACTACTCATACATGAAGTTTTTCCTATAGAGCTCTCCTTGTCAGCTATGTTCAATATTACAACAGTTTCTGTGGCATTTTTCCAGAGCAGGAAACAAAATTTCACAGCTGCACGCTGTTCTCTTAAATTGGCCATCACAAAAAACATGGTTCCAGTGAAACTGCTTTTAGAAAAAAATTCATTGTGACCAGAGAGAACCTTCCCAGGGGATGTCACTGGGTGCACTAACTCAGAGTGAGTTGCTCGATGCTCACTTAGCGTGAAAAAATGCGAACTAAGAAAGCTTCACTCCATCCAGAGCAATTCTGCTTTCTTTGGGGGTGGGGTGGATGGGGAGGGATACCCCCTTGTTATGGAAAAATTCCAGAGAGATGATGGAATAAGATACCTATGCTATTTTCAGTATTTAAATATTACACTGTTAATTTGAACAACAAAATTTTCTTATTTCCCTACAAATTTTCTTCATATATTTCCCATAAAGGTTCCATGATATCATAAGAATCTGAAGGCCAGTTGCCATTCCCAAAAGGTGTTTTGGAGCAACTTACTAAGAGAGGGAGTAAAGCCAGAACAAAATACAGAAAAAGATTTGGGATAAATTAATTTGAATGGCTCTGGATTTAAAGATTTAAACTAATTTTTTTCTATTGTATAAATAGTGACAACATCAAGCAGCTACTCAACTAGAAATTTAGAGGTATTCTTTCTCTCTCCCATCTAATTAATCTCTAGGTCTTATTGATTTTATTTTCTAAATTGTTCTCCATTTTGTTTTTCTTTCTTTGTTCCTATGTCTCCAGATTGGCCTGTGGGTTTACCTGACCTCATGGTTAGCCCCAGACTAATTAATTAAGAATAAATATCGTGGTATCCCGTGTTGAGCTCTGAGGTGTTCACAGTTCCTGTCATGAATCTCCCATTAAGCTGCATTGTCGCTGTCTCCCAAAACTTGTGCATCAGCAAGTACGGAAACTTACTCTGGCCCATGCTCAGGAATGAATTCCAGAATTTCCAGAGAATGACCACGACCACTAACTCTTCAGTAGAAGGTAAACAGAATTTGGTGATTATGGGTAGGAAGACCTGGTTCTCCATTCCTGAGAAGAATAGGCCTTTGAAAGAGAGGATTAATTTAGTTCTCAGCAGAGAACTCAAGGAAACCCCACAAGGAGTTCATTTTCTTGCCCAAAGTCTGGGTGGTGCCTTAACACTCATTGAGCAACCAGAATTAGGGAATAAAGTAGACATGGTTTGGCTAATAGGAGGCAGTTCTGTTTACAAGGAAGCCATGGACCAACCAGGCCACGTTAGACTATTCGTGACAGGGATCATTCAGAAACTTGAAAGTGACACTCTCCCCACCCCCTGAGATTGGGTTAGAGAAATACAAACTCCTCTCAGAATACTGAGGTGTTCCTTCGGATGTCCAGGAAGAAAAAGGCATCATGCACAAATTTGGGGTATATGTAATGAATGACTAATAGGAAGGCATTTTCTCATTTACTTCAAGTTGCTCGAGAAATAATTATGTATTTTAACATAAGAAAAAGAGACTGTTGGTTTTGGATCTTGGGGGGTGGCGGGAGTATAAATTCCTTGGGATGGAGTCCAGGAAAATATATTTTTAGAAGGTCTCTCAGTGAATATAGTAAGCAGATGTATGTGGAGCTACTACGAGTGCTTCGAGATGAATGGCTCTTGTGCACCTACACATGTTCGATGTAGCTCCTCTTTTCTTTGCTCATGGGACTCGTATCTGAACGTGCCTAAGCCTTAATATTTGCTAAACCAATCTCTTTATCCCCTAAGATTTGGTGTCCTTCCAACTCATGATGACCCCATGAAGCAAAATGCTGCTCATGACTTTGCTGTCCCAACAATCATAACTTGACTGCTGTGATAATGGGCTTCCCATTGACTGAGTTTTTAGAAGTAGATTTCCAACTTTCTTCCTAGTCAGTTTTACTTTGGAAGCTACCCTAAAGTCTGCTCAGCATTTGTCTCCACTGACAGATGACCATGCATGCACATGAAGTACATAGACCAAGGATCAAACCCAGCTCTCATCTCCCTCATGGAAGGTGAGAATTTTACCATGGAACCACCAATGTACCAAGGCTTGGCTTAAGACATGTGGACTCTTGGGGCCTGTCCCACAAGCTGGGTTTGACCACTATCTCTGGACTCCCATATCATTCAGTGGATCTCTCCACTGTTATAAAAAGGGCAACTGTGTCTACAATATAGTTTCGTTTTCTTCTGTTTCATTCAAATACATCTTGAACTCTTTAGTTGAATCTTTGCATGCTTTGAGCTTAGCAGTTTGGTTTGGATAATAATCCCTGAAGGGATCATTGTTGATTGAATGAGTAAATGAAGAAAGGAATGCCTTGACGTTGGTAAAATAGTAGCCGAATTACCTTCCTACAGTAAGAGGTCTATGATGAAGTAAGAATTTGGGAAGAGAATATTTAGAACTATGATTGCAAGTCACCAAGAGATTAATGGAATTGAATTGTGCAAATATATAAAACTAAAATCTAGGAGTAAAATATTGACTTAACCAGACCATCTGTTCTAGGTAAAAGATGCTGTAGATGCTGTCAGGCTTTAATCAATTAGTAGCTATTGTTAGTGTATTTCAGTCATTTGCATCTCAGTGTAAACAAACAAACAAACAAAGGATAAATAAATAAATAAAAGTGTACTGAGCTGCTTATCACAAAGTTAGCAGTTCGAAGTCATGGGAGAAAGGGGAGACTGTCTGATCCTACAAAGATTTTTTTTTGTTATATAAAGATTTAAAGTCCCAGAAAGTAAAGAGGCACCCTACTCTGTCCCATCTGGTCACTATGATTGGGAATCAACTTGATGGCAGCGAGTTGTCTTTTTCTTTTTTGGCCTGGGGGGAGTTTCTTGTTTAGTTGCTTCTAAGTAAGGTAGGAGAAGGCTGCCATCTACTGGGGGAAGTGTAGCATAACACAAAAATGAAAGCATCCAAGATTTTTAAAAATATCGTTTGCTTGTAAAAGATAATATACAAATGAGGTTTTTATATTTTGTCTTTGTGGTGGTGTGTTTTCTGCTAGTTGTAACTTGATGGGCGTAAGTGCGACTATGTCGTTGCCTTCGTGTGGAGGGCGTAATGGTTCAGGAGATATGTACAGATTCCAAGTTGACAAGGAGTGGGCTGCGATAGTTGATGTCAACTTGTTTCAGTTTGGTGATGGAGCCTTCTCCGCGTTGCAGCCTGATGCTGCCTCCTTAGGGATGCGGCATACTTTATATAAAGACACGTGAATGTCGCCAGGCGGGCACGTTCTCCTCGTTTTACAGCTGTGGACCCTGTATCCATTGCCCATTGCTGTTGGCTTCGCCTTGCCTTCTGCACTTGCCCGTACCCATGTCCCGCTGCCGCCCCAGTCATAGCTACCTCCAAAACCACACTGTTGCTGCTTCCCAGCCTTGCCCTTCTACCTCCTGCTCCTTGACTCTTTGGCCTGGCAACTGCATGACTTGGGAAGGGCCTTCAGATCAGCACCTGGCCCATGAAAGTTGGCTGGGTTAGCCCCTCTACAGCCTTGTGAGCCACACTCTTGATATAAATTTCTTTTCTGACATAAGCTTCTTTTTTATATACATAATATAAGACTCCTGGTTTTGCTTCTTTAGAGAACCTAATCTAACATAGCCATAGGCTCATTATACATATAATGTTTATCTATCTTTAACTTTACAAATCAATATCGTTACAATTAAACACTTATGTAATTATTTGTTGCATGCTGCATGGCAAGTGTTAAAATCTTCTCCGTGAAGTCATATGCTTTATTACACCAGTCTTTAAAATATCTGAGAGGATGTTCTCACACAATTTGTTTATACAATCACCCATTATATAACCAATCCTTGTGAATGATAGACTGTAAATCAAAAGGAGGAGGCTGTGGTCAACTTGCCAAGTGGTATGCAGCACAATTTTTTTTTCCTGACGCTTTCCAAGGCGCGGGAAGCACAATTTTTATGTTCAAACTGAAACATCTTGTGCTAAAATTTGATTTAATATATATATATATATTTTAATTAAAAACAAGATGATGCAATTTCCTTTTGTGTCAGAGAAGAACTGGGTACCATGGGGTTTTTACTAATTGGTTTCTGGAAGTAGATTTCCAGGTCTTCTGAGGCACTGGTGATAGATTCAAAACTCCAATTAATTGATATGGAATAAAAATAATCTGGTTCAAATGTAATTTTGTTAATATTTTTCTGCATCTAAGATTTCTTATTCCAACATTGTGCCTAAGAATTTGGCTTACCTAATTTCATGCTCATATGGACCATTGATGGCAGTGAGTTTGAACTTCATGTTCAAGGAGCCCTGGCAGCAGAGTGTGTTATGTATTTGACTGTTAACTGCAAGGTCAGCGGTTCAAAACCACTTACCTTGTGGGAGAAAGATGAGGCTTTCTACTCTCCTAGAGATTTACAGTCTCAGGAACCCACAGGTGCAGTTCTGCCTTGTCTTACATAGGCCATTATGAGTTGGAATTAGCTCGATGTCTGTGAGTTTTGGGTAATTTCATGTTCTATACACTGTGCGGCAGTTACATAATCTGTCAACTTGTGAAGGGGTGGCGTCTAGCCTATCAACCAGGCCATAGACAATGAGGATTCTGTGTGGGCATGGCCTTCTCCAGAGGATTCTGGGTCTTCCTCCCTGGAAGTGGGACACACTCTCTCTGCTTCATCTCCCTGTGAGACTTTCCCGTTGACAAGCCACATGGAGCTATGCTGAAGGCAGCGAGAATCTTGGAGCTGGAGGAGCCCCGTGGATACCCATGCCGGTGCTAAGGTGCTTCTACCACCACTGGATCCACAAGATCTTCCTGAACTCAGTGTCATTGCATGTGTTGCATAAGTCTGAAGAGAAATTTACAGACTGGTATCGGACATATAGGCTAATATCAGACTTACAGACTTGATCTGGACTGGGCTGGGATGTTTTCTCAATGTACAGTTACTCATTGATATAAAGTTCTTGCTTATCCATATATGAATCTCCCTGGATTTGTTTCTCTAGTTTACTTGGACTAACACACATAGCATCTTTTACCAAGTATTTAAAATTGTTTTAAAAACATTAATACATAAGAACATTGGTATCTCTTCAATAAATAATTCATGGTCAATTCAAAGACGAGGCTGTCTCCTCCTATAAAGATAATTTCCTCCTTCTACAATTCAATTTCCAGCCTAGGAAACCCATAGGGGCACTTATACTGTCTTATAAGGTCTCTATGAGTCAGAATATACTCCAGGCTAGTTTTTGAGTTTAAACACACCACTGTTTAATTTTCTAAAGGCCTTTAGGTCAACCTTTTAAAATGAAAATCAGAAGATAACACAGCTCCAAAGTCCAATTATTCATCAGCAAACAAAAAAATGACTATTTGTTTTGTTCATAAACTCAGGGCAGGGGGAGAGGGAGGAATTACTATTTCTACACGGCAATGCTTTCCACAGAACATGTCTTATGGCACCTCCGGCATCGCACGGAATACCCCTGAGAGACCATTGCTCTGGCCGTGGAGCAGCCATTTGTGAGTTTCAAGCAGGAGAGTGACATGGATATATTTGCATTTGTGACACATGGAGTCACAAGAGTCTGACAGCTGGGGCACAGGGGTGAGAAGAGACTGCATTTGCAGGGCAGTAAGGGGCCCATCCCTTGCTGTTGCCGCAATGCTGGGAGCTGTGTCACCAGCCTTTCAAACACCAGCAGGGCCACCCATGGTGTATGGGGTGCAGCAGGACTTTCAGACTAAGAACAGGCTGGGAAGAAGGAAGAGGCTGTCCACTTCCGCAGAAGCACATCTTCTGGCACTGTTGCCGGAGGTGGTCCGCTTGAGCTGGGAGGGCCTCAAAATTCAGCTGGAGAAGAGCTACCTCCTCAAAGCAGAGGACTGAAAAAGATCATATGCAAACATGCATGATGAGACACATAATACTGGGCAGATTTTCCCACTGGGAACCGGTGTAAGTAATGTTAATCATTTTCCCCAAGGGCGGAGTGCCCTCCCTCCACCCCCAGGGTGACACAGCTTCCAGCATCATTCCAACAGCAAGGGGTGGACGCCTTACTGCCCTCCACATCCAGTCTCTTCTCACTCCTGTGCCCCAGCTGCCAGACTCTAAAAAATGCAGATCTATTCACGTCACTCTCCTGCTTGAAACTCACAAATGGCTCCTCTCTGGCCAGGGCAATAGTCTGTCTCTCAGCGGTGTTCCGTGCGATGCCACAGATACTATAGACATTTTCTGTGGCAAACTTTGCCATGTAGAAATAGTAATTCCCCCTCTTCCCCTGCCCTGAATTTATGAACAAAACAAAGAGTAGTGTTTTTGTTTGCTGATGAATAACTGGACTTTGGAGCTGTGTTATCTACTAATTTCATTTTTTAAAGTACTTACTTAAAGGCATTTAGAAAAAAAATGGTGTGTTTTAACTAAAAAATGCAGCTCATGACCCTGGAATAGATTCTGACTCGTAGAGACCAGACGAGGCATGAAATTACCAAAAACTCACAGACATCAAGCTAATTCTAATTCATAGTGACCTATGTAGGACAAGGTAGAACTGTTTCTATGGGCTTCTGCGATTGTAAATGGTTTTTTAATCATTTCATTGGGGGCTCTTACAGATATCATAACATTCTATATTTCAGTCACATCAAGCAATGTTGTACAATTGCTACCACAATCAATTTCAAAACATTTTCTGTCTTCTTCAACTCCTTGATGTCAGCTCCCTCTCCTTTAACACCCTCTCTCCCCTACCATACTCCCCAGGAGAACACACAAACACACACACACACACACACACACACACACACACACACACACACAAACACACACACAAAAACACACACACACACCATCCTTATACATCCAATATATCCATTCACATATAATCCTGTTCTTTGATCCCACTCAGTGGTGTTATACAGTCATCACACTATCAGCCCCCTATCGCCCCCCTCCCCCCCACTCGTTTCCTTTCTCCTCAGGGAACCTTTACTCCTGTTACTATTTCTAAAGGGTTATCTATCTTGGCTTTCACGTATTGAATGATCTTAAATATACACATGAGCGTATGCAAACCTGACATGATGAATGAGGTAAAACAAATAAAAACCATAATAGTTAGGGGAGGAAGTATTAAGGAACGAGAGGATAGTTACGTGGTTCATTAGTGCCATACCGCACCTTGGATTTATCATCCATTCCAGGTGGCCCTTCTAAGAGGGACTGTCTGATGACCTTAAAGGTGGGGTTTGGGTCTCTACTACATCCACACCCTTTCCTTCACATCGGTTTGGTTGCTTGTTTTTGAACTTTTCACATCTTTTCCTTTCGACATCTTATGTTCACACAGCCTTCCATGTGGGCTTTGTTGCTTCTCTGCTAGATGGCCACTTGTTTAATTACAAGTCTTTAAGACACCAGATGCTATATATTTTTAGTAGCTGGGCACCATTACTTTTCTTCACCACATTTGCTCATGTGCCCATTTTTGTCTTCAGCGATCCTGTCTGGAAGGTGAGTATCATACAAAGCTACATTATTAGAACAAACCATTCTTGTGCTGAGGTAAGATTTAAGTAGAGGCCCAAAGTGGGACTGTAAATTTTTATGGGAGTAGAACATCTCATGTTTCTCCTACAAGCTTTTGAACCGCTGATCTTGTGATTAGCAGCCGAATGCATAACACACAGTGCCACCAGGGCTCCTGAAACATGAAGTTCAATCTCACTCAAACTCATTGTCATCCAGGGTCGCGGTAAGGATGAAATTAGGTGCCTGTAGGTCAATTTCTTAGGCACAGTTTTTTCAAAACAACACATAAAATAAGATACGTTCATTTTGGTGTAATTCTATATCTTTCCAGTAGATGGCACCCTTCTCTTAGCTTGCTTAAAAATAAACAACAACTCCGCGCCCCCCTCCCTGCTGCATCCAGCGCAAAACTTCACTGCCATGAAGTTGATTCTGACTCACAGTGATCAGATCTGACACAGTAGAGATGCCCCTTTGTTTTCTGAGACTTCAGACCCTATAGGATCCAAAAGTCTTCTCTTTCTCCCGTGGAAATACTGGTGCGTTCAAACCAATTACCTTGTGACTGCTTATTTTTTTCTAATTGTTTTGAAGATATTATATGTTTCTCTTGCAACTTCAATGATATCATTTGAGAAGTCACCGATCAATCTAATTGTCACTGTTCTTTACTTAATTCCTTTCTAATTACTGTTCAAGTTTCTTTCCCTATTGGTTTTTCTGGAGATTTACCATGATACATCTAGATATGAATTTATGCATAGTTATTATTTTTCAAAATACTTGCGTGCCCCTTATCAGTTCTGTCACAAATTCATCAATTCTGAAACATTATCAGTGATCATCTGCATTTTTTCAAATTCTCTCTTCTTCTGGGATTCTAATAGAGCATATATATTAAATCTTGTTGGATCTGTTCTTCATTTCTGTCAACTCGTGTTTCTCTATTCTCCATGTGCTCATTCTAGAAACTTTCTTCAATCTATATTTTGACTCACTGAATCTTTCTCCCCACCACTTGTCTGTTAGCTTGTCATACTATAGGAGCTTATAGAGCTGGAAGATATGTCAAAACTATTTCAAATGCCAGCAGGGTCATCCTCAGTGAACAGGTTTCAGCAGAGCTTCCAGACTGAAAACAGACAACCATAATAGGTAGGTTTATTGTGCCAACCTGGCCAATGAACACATGAGGGATGATTGAAGGGCGGAGAGATAAATGGCTCTGGGAGCCTCACCTTTCTGTACTCTTGCTCTTTGATGATCAGACCAGTGTGCAGCTGCCTTAGCTGGTTCTCTGCCTCAACTTGTGAGCTACACTACCCGTGGGACACTTAAGCCATGGACTGTGTTTCTGTAGTTTGAGGTTCCTTCAAGACCTGCTTCACCATGTTACTGGATTATGCATCGCTTGAATTAGGGACTGTTGGACTCTGTCATCTGGCTGACTGTTGGTGACCTGCCTTGCTATTTGCTGCCTGTGGCCAGATTGCCTAAATTGCTCTACAGAAGATTCAGCTGTCTGCTTCCTTGATTTGCACCCAGAAGCCCTCAAGGCTTGAAGGGCTGCCAGTGTATTAACTGTCTCACAGAAGTTAGTTGCTCTGAGCCATCTGTACATTTTTATAGACTAATTAGCTGTTTATTTCATATGTTGTATTTATCTATCCATATAAATCTATATAAAATAATAGGTATCTTGGTTTTGTTTCTCCAGAGAACCCCATCTAAAATAGACAATGAAAAAGGAATAGGCTGCCCACTTCTGAGGAAGTAAGCATGGAAAACCAAATGGACAGAATCAGTCATGTTAACTTGGGTGAAGAGGAAGGCAACATATGTTCAATAAGGTGGGTGAGACAGTAAAAATGACCAAGGCAAAGAAAAGCACTCAAAGGAGTACAAGAGTTAAAAGCAACAAAGATGATCCCTTCGGGACCAGTTCTGAGAATGGCGATGCTGGGAGGGTGGGATAGAAAGGGGGAGCTGATTATAGGGATCTACATATAAACTCCTCCCGGGGGGGTGGTGGGGTGGACAATAGAAGGGTGGGTGAAAGGAGACATTAGGCAATGCAAGATATGACAAAATAATAATGATTTATAAATTATCAAGAGTCCATGAGGGAAGGACAGAAAGAAGGGAGGGGAAAATGATACCAAGGGCTCAGGCGGAAGGGGGGTGCTTTGAGAGACAGTAAGTTAATTAAATGTTTAACCAGAATGGTTCAATGAAGGATATTATGAATATTATAAATATAATTTATATTATAATATTACAAATATTAAAACACCATAAACATCTATAAATATTATAAGTATAATATTTATAAAAATTATAAATATAAACACAAATACAAATATTATAAATATCCAAATGGCCTTGGCAAGAAAAAAATATCGCCCACTCCTGAAATAGAGTTAGCATGCTTGTTAGAAGCAAGGATGGCAAGACTTGGTCTCACCACTTTTGTCATGTTGCCAAGTGGAAGAATTTCCTAGAGGACGACAACATGCTTGGTAAAGCATGAATGTGAATGAGGAAGACCCTCATCATATGTATTTACATACGCTGCAAATGTATCCATGAATATAGTAGCTCATACAGCAGGCAAAGTTATGAAACCATCTTAGAGATAGGAGTGGACTGCAACAGGGACTCCAAAAATGGACTCCAACACTGTGAGAATGGTGTAGGACCCAGCAGTGCTTTGTTCTGTTCTATGCAGGATCATTGTGAATGGAAATGGACTCAATAATACTTAACAACATGTGCGTATGTTTGTGTTAAGGACAGGAGGAGATGGGAAACAAGTGAAGCATTCATTACCAAACTAGCTACATCCTAACTAGAGAACTTGAACATTCTGTACTGTTTTTTAAATTCTTTTAGAACTTTTTCTTGTGAATAGGTGAAGGTTTACAGAGCCGAACAACACTTTTATATTCGACAGTTTATATAATTTATTTCGACTCATATATTGCAATTTCCTCAATGTACCATCAACTTGTCCCACTTCCTTTCTGTGTTTGCTGTTTTCATTTCTCCTTTCTCTCTATGAAAATTGTCCTTGGAAAAATGCTAAATTAAAAAAAATTATTGGGGGTTCTTTCCTCTCCATATGAAGTTGGTGATCGGTTTTTCCAATTGTTTGAAGAAAGTTGATGGTCAACAGATGAATGGATTAAAAACTGTGGTACACACATACAGTGGAGCACTATGCATCACTAAAAAGCACTGATGAACACATGAAGCACATCGACACATGGGGAAGAACTGGAGGAAACTATGCTAAGTGAAGTAAGCCAAGCACAAAAGGACATCTATAACATGAGTCCGCTGAGGTAAGATATATATATATATATATATATATATATATATATATATATATATATATATATATATATATATATATATATATATATATATATAAAGGTAAGTGCAAAAGTGGCACAGGAAAAAAGTGTATACAAACCTGAGGTTCAGGTAGTATGGTAGAGGACAGACAAAATTCAGGGGTACATATGGTAGCCAACTAAAATTGGCGTAGAGGGAGGAAAGGGGAAAGAAAAAAAAAGATGTGTGATGGGGGAATAGGGCACTGACCTACCCAAGGGGAGGGTATTGATTGTGTCTCCACAGGGAAAGAGGGACCAGATATAAAGCCAATATCAGATCAATACAGTGTGCTAGCAAGGAGTGGGGAGCCAGTGGAGGGGCCTGAAGGCTCGGCTCCCATACCAGCTATGTGGACAACTGCCCCTAACCCCAGAAGAATTTACTTGAGAAGACGGCGCTGAAGCTGCAGCTAGGGGAGAGGGGCATGCGTGTTTGATTAGAGCAAATGGGAGCAAAGAAGAGGGAGGAAGAGAGAGTGGAGCACATTCTGCCCATCAGGCCTGGAGGATGATATCCCGGCTCTGAACAGCCAATGGACAGAGTGGACAATATGGCTGATCCCACTAAGAGACATGCCGTCCCTTGATGGCCCAGGGCCCTAAGGGGCACAACACTGGAGACTCAGGAATGGGACTGGTCCAGACTGACCCTGTGACACCGAGGCAAACCACTAAAAGCGTGTGACAGAGCAACTGTGGGAGCAGAGCAGGGAGCCCCTGAGGGAGTACAAAGGACAGACTCTGGGGCCAAAGCATGGTACCCCATTGGACCTGACTGAAGGACATGCCTAGAGATAAAAAATCAGACCTTGATCTATTTACAGGTTTTTCTTTCTTTAAAATTTTTTTTTCTTTTAGTTAATTTATTCTTCTTTGGGTAATTGGTTCCTTTTTTTTGTTGTTGTCATCTCTGTGTTCTCACTCATTGCCTATCTTGCTATGACTTGATTTTCGGTGTATATTATTATCTCTACAGATCTATCTACATAAGATAGACTGGATGAATAGTCTGGAGGAGAAAACAACGAGACCAATGGTTCTGGGGGGACGCGGGAGAGAGAGAGGAGGGGGAAAGGAGGTGGTGCTGACCAACCCAGGGAGAGGGGAGCAATAAGTGACCCAAAATCAGTAGCAAGGAGGGCGTGAGTAGCCTGGTGGGGATTCATCAAGGGCAAGGTAACCGAGAGAAATTACTGAAACCCAAATGAAGTCTGAGCATGATAGTGGAACGAGAGGAAAGTAAAAGGAAATAGAGGAAAGAACTAGGTGACAAAGGGTATTTACAGAGGTCTAACGACTGGAATGTACATATGTAAATATATTTATATGAGTGTAGGGAAACAGATCTATGTGCATATATTTATAGGTTTAGTATTAAGGCAGCAGATGGACATTGGGCCTCCACTCAAGCACTTACTCAATGCAAGAACACTTTGTTGTCTTAAATTGGCATTACAGGATGCATACCGACACGATTGCTGAAGAAAAATGTGTGCATAAGCAAAAATGGTGAAGAAAGCTGACGGTGTCTGGCTATCAAAAGATATAGCGTCTGGGGTGTTAAAGGCTTGAAGATAAACAAGTGGCCATCTAGCTGAGAAGCATGAAAGCCCACATGGAAGATGCACACCAGATTGGCTGACCACGAGGTGTAGAAGGGATCAGTTATCAGACATCAAAGAACTAAAAATCATATCAATGGGTGCCCACCTCCCTGATATGATCAGTGAAGACAAACGTGTGCATAAGCAAATGTGGTGAAGAAAGCTGGTGGTGTCCAGCTCTCAAAAGATATAGCATCTGTTATCTTAAAGGCTTGAAGATAAACAAGTGGCCATCTAGTTCAGAAGCAACAAAGCCCACATAGAAGAAACACACCAGACTGTGTGACCACGACCTGTCAAAGGGTTCAGGTATCAAGCATCAAGGAACAAAAATGCATATCATTGAAAATGTGGGTCAGTGCAAAGTGGAGACTCAAAGTCCATTGGTAGCCAACCGGACACCCCTTTCTGAAGAGTTGTGGGGAGGAGATGAGCCGTCAGGGTGTAGGGTAGCAAAGATGAAACATATAACTTTCCTCTAGTTCTTAAATGCTTCCTCCCCTCCACTATCATGATCCCAATCCTACCTTACAAATCTGGCTAGACCAGAGGAAGTACATAGGTACAGAGAGCAACTGGAAACACAGGGAATCCAGGACAGATGACTCCTTCAGGATCAGTGGTGAGAGTGGTGATACCTGTAGAGTGGAGAGAATGTGGGGTAGAAAGGAGGAACTGATTACAAGAATCTACGTATAGCCTCTTCCCTGAGGAATGGACAGAAGGTAAGAAGGCAGGGGGAGGCATCAGACAGTGTAACATATGACAAAATAATAATAATAATTTATGAATGATGAAGGGTTCATGAGGTAGTGGGGAGTGGAGAGGGAGAGGGAAAATGAGCAGCAGATATTAAGGGCTCAAGTAGAAGGCAAATGTTTTGAGAATGATGATGGCAACACATGTACATATGTGCTTGACACAATGGATGTATGTATGGATTGTGATAAGAGTTGTATGAGTCTCTAATGAAACGCTTAAAAAATAAGATAAAACCGGTTTTGCCTGAAATTTTAAGGGTGTTTTCATGAAATGAGGATCTTGCAAAATGTCCTTAATATCTATTTGCCAATATACTCAGGACTTTTATCCTTTGTTTTAAAAATAGAAATCTACCTAAAACACACACAAAAAACCAAACCCATTCCCATTAAGTTGATTCTGAAGCAGAGTATCCTTGTCCTCAATCTTTATAGAAGTACTTCACTAAGTCTTTATTCCAGGTATTGTTGAGTCACAGGGCTCCTCAAACTTTTTAAACAGGGGCCCAGTTCACTGTCCCTCAGACTCATTGGAGGGCTGGACTATAGTTTTAAAAAAGCTATGAACAAATTCCTATGCACACTGCACATATCTTATTTTGAAGTAAAAAAACAAACGGGGCAAAAACACCCAGTGGGCCAGATAAATGTCCTCAGTGGGCCAAATGTGGCCCACGGGCCATAGTTTGAGGATGCCTGGTTGAGTAGGTTAGATGCAGCAGATTTTAACTTTGTAAAATGAACTCTGTTACTAGCACCCAGGCATCTTACAAGTGTGCATTAGTGAAAACAATATAATGAGCCTAAAATAACTAATATTATTTAGGCTCTGCTTGATTCAGTGTTGAACATAAATAGCTTGTACTCTGAAAGGCCTAAATAAGTACTTAATGTTTTTAGTGTGATTGCAATGAACCAATAAATTTCTATTGCACTATTAAAGGTTTTCCTTCTATTATTTAAGAAAAAATGGTTTCTTTCTATGCCAAAGAAGTAGCAACGACTAGATATTTTGTTAAGAATAACCTAAGTGATAGAAAGAACTCATTGATTATCAACTGACAATTTAATGATCAATGCAACCTAGAGAAAACTGGAAGTTAATTGCTCATTTAAAATAGCATCTACACAAATACAGGGAATCCAGGACAGATAAACCCAAGACCAATAATGAGAGTAGTGATACCAGGCGGGGAAGAAAGTCGGGTGAGAAAGGGGGAACCGATTACAATGATCTGCATACAAGTCCCTTCCAGGGGGATGGACAACAGAAAAGTGGGTGAAGGGAGACATAGTTCAGTGTAAGACATGAAAATAATAATAATAATTTATAAATTATCAAGGATTCATGATGATGGGAGGGGGAGGAAGGGAAAAAACGAGGCTCTGATACCAAGGGTTCAAGTAGAAAGCAAATGTTTTGAAAATGATGATGGCAACAATTGTAAAAATGTGCTTGACACATGGATGTATGTATGGATTTGATAAGAGCTGTATGAACCCCAATAAAATGATTAAAAAATAAAATAGCATCTACAGTGTTTTGAACTCCATACTCTACATCTAATAAAGGTAATGAAAATGGGCACCTGGAACGACAATAACAATGTCATGGTTTTGCTGTGACCAATTTTAAAATTTGAAATACTGAGTTATCACATAGCTATAAATCATTAAATAGAATGGAAATAGTAGACATCTTCTTGTGCTTTTTCCCATGATCAATACTGAAATTAGTGCTTATATATGTAACAGTGAACTCTCTGCTTTAGTTTAATATTTACTATGTGATGGGCGTGTGAAAGGAGTTGATTTTAGATTTTTTGTATCTTTCTTTCCTTTTCTCTCCCTCAAAACCAAATAATTGCATAATATGAAGAAGCAAAATGGCAAAACATTATTTGAACAAAAAGAAAATTTCTCTTGAACATGTATAATGTATCTTTATTTCAATCTGTCCACTGGTAGAAATAGATGTTAATAATATTAGTCCCGTCATAGCAGGGGGAGTGAAAATGTCTAAGGATATAAATAAGACTCCCATAGATATATTATTGCTATTTTACACTACTACTAGCAGCCCTGGTGGCACAGTGGGCTAAACACTGAATTGCTAATACCAAGATCAGCAGTTTGAATCCAACAGCTGCAGGAGAAAGAGGAAGCTTTCTACGCCTGTACAGATTTAATGCCACGGAGAACCCAAAAGGCAGTTCTACCCTGTCCTGTAGGGTCACTGTTGGTCACAATGGACTTGGTGGCATTGAGTTGAGTCAATTGCTTAGTGATTCAAGTAATAATATAATGTAATTCTGCATATAATTCCATTTGTCTTAATTGGTTCTTACAATTTGATCAATTTTCCATAATGGAATGAATGCAATTAGTCTTTATACTTAATCCCTATGAAGTTCTATATAGGTCTAAACCAGTGGTTCTCAACTTTCCTAATGCCACCACCCTTTAATACAGTTCCTCATGTTGTGGTGACACCCTAACCATAAAATTACTTTCATTGCTACTTAATAACTGTAATCTTGATGCTGTTATGAATTAGGTGACCCCTGTGAAAGGGGTCATGACCCACAGGTTGAGCACCACTGCTCTAGACAGAAGGACTCCAACAATTATTTAAAATCGGAATGTGCAGATTCTACCATTATAAGATAATTGATTTTTCTTTTTCCTAATACTACATTTTTTTTTTTTTTAGGTTTTGTGTACTGAAAGTCCCAAAATTTAAAAAGTGATCATTGAATACCATACCACCTCCTCTTGGCTGATAACATTCTTTTTGTCATTAGCTTTTGCTCTTACCACTGCAGAGAGACTAACATTATATAAGTTTTCTGAAGAAGTTCCCCAGCACATCCACAGTTCTCATTACTTTTTGTATCATTTGAGCTTATTTGTGTTGCTTCTGGCTGTCCTCTCTGAACAGGTAAACTTTCTGATTTTCCTTAGTGCTTTATTCCAGAGTTTTTCATTATCCAATTTAGATTGCTGTTCTAGGCCTATTTTATAAAAACTTCCTACAAATTTAATCCCAAGAACACCACCTTTATTTTTACCTCCACTATTATTTACCATTTGTACTTAAAATATTTTATGAGGAAATTAAAACACATAAAAGTACATATAAGAGTATTCTGAACAGTGTTGTGTTCATAAATGGCAAGCAACTCTCTCCCTGAGAATGATATATGTATATATGCAAGTATGTAAATAATAATTGTCCCACTTTCATGCTCAGCTTTCATTTGGGTTTCAGTAATTTCTCTTGGTTACTTTGCCCTTGCTGAATCCCTCCCAGGCCTCTCACACCTTGTTTGCTACTAATTTGGGATCACTTGTTCTCTTGTTCCCAGGTTGGTCAAACCATCTCCTTTCCCCTATCTCCCCCTCTCCTATGTCCCCCAGAACCATTGGTTCTGTTATTTCCTCCTCCAGGCTGTTCATAGAGCCTATCTTATCTAGAAAGACCTGCAGAGATAATGTGCACAAAAAAACAGGACATAGCAAGACAAAGCAACAAAAGAAAACACAATGACAACAAAATAACCTGATGCCCCCACACCAAAAAAATAAATTAATTAATTAAAAAATTTTTAAAAAAAGGAAAAACCTGTAATTAGTTTAAGGTCTTGTTGGACTCTACGAGTGTCCCCCCAGGTGAGTCTGATGGGGTGCCACACTCTGGTCCCAGAGTCTATCCTTTGTACTCCCTTGGGACCACCCAGCTCTGCTCTCCACACTGCTCTGCCACACGTCCTTATTGTTTTGCTTCAGTTTGTTGGGGTCAGATCTGGCCAATCCCGACACCAAGTCTCCAGTGTTCTCCCCTGTAGGGCCATGGGTCAGTGAGGGATGTTGTGTCTCATAGTGGGGCCAGCCATATGGTCAACTCTGTGCATTGGCTGTTCAGAGTGGGGAAATCATCCTCCAGGCTTGGTGGGCCAGGATGCACTCCACTCTCTCTTCCTTCCCCTTCATTTGCTCCCGTGTGCTCTGATCATACATGTCCCCCTCCCTTAACTGCAGGTTCAGTGCTGTCCTCTAAAGTAAATTCTTCTGTGGGGAGGGGCAGTTGTCCACATAGTTGGGATTGGGGCCAGGCCCTCAAACCCCTCCCCTGGCTCCCTGCTCCCTGTTGCCACCCTGCATTCACATCCTGCAACACCGGGTTTAAGTTTGGTCCCCTTTCCCCTGTGGAGATATAAGCAATACCCTTCCCTTCCGTGGGTTTGTGCCCTGTTACCCCCTCTACACATTTCTATCTTCCCCCGCATTTTTAGTTGGCTACCATATGTACCTCTGGTTTTAGTCTGGCTCCTGCCATACTACCTGGACCTCACCCCAGGAACGATTGTATACAGTAGCTTTTTCCTATGCTCCTTTTGCATGTTTTAAGCTTACCTCAGCAGACTCATGTTGCACTTCTTCTTTTGTGCTTGGCTTACTTCACTTAGCATAATTTCCTCCAGTTCTTCTCATGCGGTGACATGCTTCATGAGTTCATCATTGCTTTTTAGCGATTTATAGTGCTCCATTGTATGTATGTACGTACCACAGCTGTTTAATCCATTAATCTGTTGATGGAAATTTGGGTTGTTTCCAACTCCTTGGGATTGTGAACTGTACTATGATGAACATCGGAGCACAGATGTCTGTCCCTGGTTTGTTTCTTGACTCTTATGAGTATATGCCCAGTAGGGGGATTGCTGGGTCATATGGTAGCTCAAGTTCCATATGTTTTGGAAATCACCAAATCGATTTCTATAGTGGCTGTACATACACCTACAAGTCCACCAGCAGTGGATGAGAGTTCCTATCTCACCACAACCCTTGCAATACTTGTTGCCTTCTGATTTTTTGAATCGGGCTATCATTGAGGGTGCTAAGTGGTATCTCATAGTTGTTTTGATTTGCATTTCTCTTATGGATAATGATCGGGAACATTTTCTCATATGTTCATTGGCCATTCAGATTTCTGCCTCTGTGAAACTTCTGTTCAGGTCCTTTGCCCACCTCCTCATTGGGCAGTTAGTTTTTCTCTTATTGTAAGCTTGCAAAGTATTGTAGATTTTAGTAATAAGGCCTTTGTCTGATGTGTCATTGCTAAAGATGTTTTCCCAGTCAGTGGGCTCTCTTATTACTCTCTTGGTGAATTCTTTCGATATACACAGGTGATTTATCTTCAGTATATTCCACTTGTCTATTTGTAATTCCTCTGTATTTGTATCCTTCCCCATTTCCAATAGCCTATGCAATACATGTGCCAGGGTTCTCAGGTTTGTCCCAATTCCCTCTTTAATGGCCCTACTAAGTTGGGGTTTTACCTCAAGGTCTGTGATCCAACTTGAGTTTATTCTTGTTCATGGAGTGAGGGAAAGGTCTTGCTTCATTTTTCCGCAGGTAGATATCCATTTTGTCCAGCACCATTTATTGAAGAGGGCATCTGCTTCCCATTTGATATTTTTGGCTCTTATGAAATATCAGTTGCCTGTATGCTGATGTTTTAATTTCTGGGTCTTCAGCTCTTTTCCATTGCTCTGAATATCTGTAGTTATACCAGTACCACAGTGTTTGGACTACTGTGGCCACATAATACGTGATAAAGTCAGGTAAAGCAAGTCCTCCTACTTTGTCCTTCTTCTTGAGTTCTCTGCTAATTCTGGGCTTCTTCCCTTTCCATATGAAGTTGGTAATCAGTTTTTCCAATTCTTTGAAGAAGGATGGTGATATTTGTATTGGGACAGCATTGAACTTATATAGTGCTTTTGGCAGTACTGATATCTTTACTATATTGAGTATTTCAATCCACGAGCATTGGATGTTTTTCTATTTGTTGAGGTCTTGCTTTCTTGCAATAGTTTTTTGTAATTTTCTTCATACAAATATTTATTTTTTTAAGTCAGGTATATCTCTGGATATTTCAATTTGTGCTTGACTATTATATATGTACCTTTTAAATTGTCTCCTCTGTGATCTTGTCTGATGTGTATAGCAGACACATAGACTTCTGTTTGTTGATCTTGTATCCTGCCACTATGCCATATTCCTCTATTGCTTCCAACACTCCACTTGTGGAGTTTAGGGGATTTTCCATGTATAGAATTATATCATCTGAAAATAATGATCATTTCGCATCTTCCTTCCCCAGCTGAATACCTTTGATGTCTTTTCTTTGTCTTATGCTGTTAGCTAGCACCTCTAGTATGGTGTTAAATAGGAGTGGGAACAAGGGGCATCCTTGTCTGATTCCCTTTTTCAGTGTAATTGTTTTAGTCTTTTCTCCATTGACTCTCATGTTGGCAGTTGTATTTTCATATATAGCTTGTGTAATATTGAGGAATTTTCCTTTTAGTCCTATCTTCTTGAGTGTCTTAAACAGGAATGCGTGTTAGATGTTGTCAAAGTTTGACTTGTGCCCAGCATGTGATCTATCTTCGAGTATGTGCCATGTGGACTTGAAAATAATGTGTTTTTTTTGCATTTTGGTGGAAAACACTGAAAATATCAAGTCAAGTCGTCCAATTGTGCTGTTTAGATCAGTAGCTTCCTTATTGAGTTTCTTTCCCAGTGACCTGTCTTTTTCAGGGTGTGGTATATTAAAGTCACCAACTATAATTGTTGAGCCTGTGATTTCTTTTTTCATCTTTTGGAGTGTTTGATTTATGAATTTCGTGGGTCTCTCATTGGACACGTATATATTTATTATGCTCATTTGTTCCTGTGTACTGTTCCCTTCAGCATTATATAGTTCTCTCCTTGTCTTTGCGATAGCCTGTACTTTGAGATAAATTTTGTCCGATATTCTGATCACTAACCCTAATTTTTTTGCATTGTTGTTTGCTTGGTATATTTTTCTCCAGCCTTTAATTCTCAACCTGTTTTTGTCTGCAAGCTTGAGATGTGTCTCCTGTAGGCAGCAGATTGATTGGCTTTGTTTTGTAAGTCAGTCAGTTAGCCTCCACCTTTTAATGACTGAGTTCAGGCCATTGATATTCAGTGTTATTACACCCATCTGTGGACTTTGTGATGTCATCTTGTACTTTTTGTGTTGGCGTTTTCCTACCTCCCTATCTTATCCATTTGTGTGGTGTGTGTTTGTGGTTCGTTATTGCCTTCTTTCCACTATTAAGCCAATGCTATCTTGGGGGCTGTGTTCACTTTGTCGCCCTATGGGTGGAGTTGTTCTATATAATGGTCTTTTATCTGCAATCGGTGAGTGTTGATCTTCTGCCCATAGTGGATTGGCAAGAACTTTTTGTAGGGCTAGGTTTCATTTTATGTACTCTTTGAGTTTTTTCTTGTCTGTGAAGACTCTTCTTCATCTATCTTAATAAATAATTTGGTTGGGTATAATCTTCTTGGATTCTCATTTTTTTCCTTCAATTTTTGGAATATGTAACTCCATTCCCTCCTCTTCTTCATGGTGTCTGCTGATAGGTCTGAACACACTCTTATTGGGGTACCTTTATATGTGACTATTTGCTTTTCTCTAGCTGCTTTTATGATCTTCTCATTTGTCTCATAGTTGGATAATTTGACTCTTATGTGTCTTGGTGACTTCTTGGGATTCAGTCTGTTCTTTCAGCCTCCTGAATAGTTGGTTGATTTTCATTTATTAAGCTGGGGAAGTTTTCCTCTAAGAATTCCCTTGCTATTTTCACTGTTGACTGCTTTGTTGTGTCTTGTTCCAGTAGTACAATTATTCTAATATTATTCCTCTTCATAGCATAAGACATGTCTCTCAAGTTTTCTTCAGCTTCTATGATTGTTTCCTTTGACTGCTTTTCCCATTTGTTAAGGTCCACTTAGTTATCTTCTAGGTCACTGGGGTGATTCTCTGCCTTCTCAAGTCTATTGGCAAAGTCTGTCAATTTGGCACTGGATTTTGTTATTTCATTCTTTAAGTCTTATATTTACTTTCAGTGTGTTGCCTTTATCTCCTCTTTAATTTTATCCTTTTTCTGCATGGCTTTCCTCATATCCTGTAATACTCCAAGCAGCATTATGAAAATTTCTTTCTGTGGCAGGTCAATATCTGCTTCTTCTATCCACATCGTTAGGTTCATGAGTTCTTCCAGCATGGTCTTCTTTTTTTCCTGCATGTTCATTGAGTCTGTTAGGGCTGATTGCTGTTCACATGTTGTTTTAGAGTATCCTACAGCCAGCTTCCAGTGTCAAAGAGCACTGTGCTGTATCTTGGGGGTCTCATACGAGTGCTTCTACGAACTACCTTCCAGTTGCTGTACTGAGGGGTTGGGCTACTGCTATATCTTCCCGTGGTTTCACTCTTACTCTAATCAACCAGTATTCCCTTCTTTGGAATGTGAGTGGGATAGTTCTCTCATGTGACACTGGTCAGGTTGTGGGCCCAAAAGCGTGTTGGTTCACTGGCTGATCTCTATGTGAGCTATAGTGGTTTGTATCATGGTGCTTGGCACACCTCTGGTGGCGTGTGGTGTTTCTTTCTGCAACTGGAGTGCTGAGGAGAGCATGTGTGTGTACCCTCCTTGATGTAGAGCAATGTAGCTGTCAGGCAGAAGTACCCTAGTCAAAGAGATCACCTTGGAATTGTACAGATGTTTCCACAGCAGTGTGGTGCCCCACCGATGGTGGGAATGAGTTCCCCCAGTCACTTTTAGGGCTGCAGGGTTTAAGCTATAGTTCCCACAGCCATTTGAATGTGAGAACCCCAGCTGCTTGGTTAATGGAGGAGGAATGACATGATTTCCTGAGCTGCATGTAAAGCAAACAAATTCTGGCAGGAGCTCCCGCAATTGGACCTTCAGAGTTGCCCTAGGCAGAGGTAAGTGACCTGGAGACTGAGAGTGGCTTGTGAAACGTAAAAGAGGAAGAGGAGAAGAAAAGTAGAGAAATAAGAAAACAAAGACAGGAGCAAAAATGCTAATTGAACAGCCAGTCACACACCAAAAAATTCACAGACTAACCAGAATTAAAAACAATCAAAAAAAGGAAAACAATAAAATAGGAAAACTATCTGCTGAGATAGTGGTAGGAAAGAGAGAAGACATAGAGGAAGACGAGACAAGCAGAAAAAGTGAAGAAGAACAAAAAGAATAAAGGAAGAAAGTACAGAGGAGCTAAAAAGAAAAAAATATGCGATAGCTTCACATGCCGTGTGCATCACTGCCAGAGGTGGAGGCTGTAGCTCTCCCCACTTGGTGGGCAGAGTTGCCCTGGTCAGAGGGTAGGGGTCTGGAAACCAACAGTGGTGTGCGGAAGTATAGGATAGAATAATAAAAGCAGAGAGAGATGAGAAGAGAACAAAGAGAGAGAAAAAAAGGAAAAGAAAGAAAGATAAAGCAGGGGAAAAACACAACTGTGCTCACTATGATTGGCTGGGATGGTAAAGAGAAAAGAAAGGGAGAAGACAAAAAAAGAATATAGAGATAGCTGATCCCTGATTGCCTAAATGTGGACCTGGAGGGGTTTAAACCCTGCCCCAAGATGACAAGTTGGTGTGCCCTATTATTGCAGAGACCCAGTGGTGTTGGGAAGAATTTCCCTAGTTCGCAAAATCAACTTAGAGGTCTGATGGAGGTTTCCTCAGCAGCGCGGAGTGCTGTAAATGGATGTCACAGCTGCCTTGTGAGATGTACAGTACTCCCACAGATGGGAGGTTGGAGTTCCCCTTGTTATTTGGGTTGATTTGCCCTAGGCTGAGGGTAGTGGCCTGGAAGCTAGCAGTTGTATATGATAGGAAAGCGAGGGAGAGAAAAGGACAAAGAGATAAAAAGAAGAAAAAAGAAAAAGGGAGAAAAAAACCTCAAATAAACCTGAACCCAATGAGACTGACTGTGGTGGGAGAAGTCTTGAGGGCCGGCAGGTAGTCCTCTGTAGAGAGATTCAGGCTATCCCAGCACAGGCAGCAAACAGCAAGGCAGGTCACTAACAGTCCGCCAGGTCACCAAGGGTCAGTCGCCAGCTCAAGAGATGTAAATTCCAATTGAGTGGCGAGGCAGGTCTTAAAGGGACCTCAAATTACAAGGACACAGTCTGCAGGTGAGGAGTCCCACAGGTAGTGTAGCTTGCAAATTGAGGCACAGGACAAGCAAGGCAGCCGCACACAGGTCTGATGATCACAGAGCGAGAGACAAGAAAGGCAAGGCTTGCCGAGCCATTTATCTCTCCACCCTTCAATTAATCCCACATGTGTTTATTGGCCAGGCTGGCATAATAAACTAACTATCTCAATCCATCCCCTGCCAACCTGGCACCTGTACACAATTCTTTAGCCATATATACTTATATAATTTCCGGACATTGATGAAAACACACTTATACTTATCATCAATCATCTATCATACATATAAGTGAAAACACAGAGTCCAATTGTATCTGATATATCATACCTGAACAAAGGAAAGATATGCAATAAGCACATAAAAAGAAAATACATTGACAATTACAAGCCTCGCTTTTGCAATTGATCACATCGTCCTAATTGATAGGTAGAACTACCTTCTTCTACTACCCATTCTGTATTACCTTTGCCCTCAGCAAGCACCGCAGCTGGCTTTGTTTTTTTGCCTTGTGGGGTGACCCAGACCTTCATTCCTGAGGGGTCTGGGTCATTATAAGTCCTGTCAGGATTGGGTTGCTGTAATTTACCATTTATTTTAATCACAGGGCATGGTAGCACTAAGAGTCAGCTTATGGGATCTCTTGGATTCCAGACATATTCTTCTTTACCTCCATTATGTAACACCAGTCCAATTTCTCCTTGGTAATCAGGATCAATCACACCACTTAGTACAGTAACACCCTTCCTGACCTGTTGATCCAAAGGCATGAGAAGCCCAAAGTGACCAGGGGGCATTCTCAGCTGCCAGTTCAGTGGAATCCGTGCTGTGTTTCCAGGTGGGAGAGTTCCTTCCTTCGGGACCAGGACCTCGAGGCCTGAGGAACACAGGGTTGCTGGGACAGGAAGCAAAAATGCTGCAAGGGGATCACTATGAGTAATAGTGAGTGGTGCCACTCCAGCTTCCACCCCTTGGTTCCTGGACCCATGAATTCTGGCTATTGGAGACATAGCACCATATATTGGCTGGTGGTTTAGAGTATTATACAGTTTCCTGGAGAACATTGCCCCAGCCCCGCAAGTTGTTACCACCTAGTTGGTGCTGTAATTGTGTCTTTAGGAGTCCATTCCATCGTTCTATCAAACCAGCAGCTTCAGGATGATGAGGAACATGATACGACCAGTGGATTCCATGGGAATGATCCCGTTGCCACACTGAATTTGCTGTGAAGTGAGTTCCTTGATCTGAAGCAATGTTATGTGGGATGCCATGCCGGTGTATGAGGAATTCTGTAAGTCCACGAATGGTAGTTTTGGCAGAAGTATCGCGTGCAGGGAAGGCAAATCCATATTCAGAGTAGGTGTCTATTCCAGTAAGAACAAAACGCTGTCCCTTCCATGATGGAAGTGGTCCTATGTAATCAAC